>NC_081423.1:42485281-42822781 GCF_949786415.1 Peromyscus eremicus
GTCTCCGTCTTCCAAGTACTGAGATCACAGGTGTATGGCACCACACCTGATTTATATGGTGCTGGGGATCCAGCCCTAGGCTTCATACATGTTAGGCAAGTATATAGGCATCTACACCATAGCCTCAAGTCTACTTTTTCTTTGCTTCTCGGCTGTTTGTAGGGGTGCTAAGGCTTGGCTATGACCTCCATACCCACGTGTCAGACAGTGAATCCTAAGCCATGTCAGTTACATGTAGAGGTGATGGATGCTGAGGAACTGGTCTCATGGTGGATTAATCACTCGTGAACTTCTAGATTTGTGGGTTAAGGAGGGGGTGACTGATGGGCAGCACTGTCTGGTATGCCGCTGTGCCGTGACAGGGTGTCATCCACCACGGTACGGTACTAACACCATGCTCTAGACTGTGAGCCGAAGACACACAGATTCTTTGTGAGACACTTCATCTGTAGCGGTGTTTAAGAGATTCCTCTCTGTTTCCACGTGCTGTGCTAGGACTCCAGGCGTGGAGTCTTGTTCTGGTCTTCCCTGCCAGCGTGCGCTTTCTACCGAGGCACAGCCACTTCTGAAGGGTCTCCCTTCACAAGTGACTGGTGCCCATGGTAAACTCTCACTTTCCTACAAAAGATGACTCAAACCGTTCCTTCTGTTTCCTGGGATGAGTCCTCCGTGTGGCTGTGGTGACAGACTCAGGAGCAGAGTGGGGACCGCTCCAGCCTTCCTGTATTTCAGGCCTTAGGGCGTGCCTAATGCCACTCTACCAGGTTGAGACTGAGGGATCCAAGCACACATCTTCCTATTCATATAATCCTGCCTGTTTTTAAAACTGGAAATGGGGGCTGGAGAGATGGCTCAGTGGTTAAGAGCACTGGCTGCTCTTCCAGAGGGCCCAAGTTCAATTCCCAGCACCCACATGGCAGCTCGAAACTCTCCATAATTCCTGTTCTAGGGGATCCAACACCCTCATACAGACATACATGCAGGCAAAACACCAATGTACATAAAATAAAAATAAATAATTAAAAAAAAACTGGAAATGGCTTTTGAATTTGTCAAAAGCTTTCTCATTGGAAGTCTCCATAGCAGAACAGTTGATATGGTGAATTTTAGCTATGTGTTTCCTAACATTTTTTTTTCAAGACAGGGTTTCTCTGTGTACCCCTGGCTGCCCTAGAACTAGCTCTGTAGACCAGGCTGGCCTTGAACTTACAAAGATCCTCCTGTCTCAGCCTCCTGAGTGCTGGAATTAAAGGCATGTGCCACCACTGCCCGGCCTAACATTTAATCAATCTCACATGATAGATTAGATCCTATTTGACTGTAGCGCACTGTTTTGAAAGGTAAAGTAGGGGTCTATTTGTTAATCTCACCGTAGGGTTTTTATTTATTTTTCATTACATTTATTGTTTACTTGTGTGTGTGTGTTTGTGTGTGTGTGTGTGTGTGTGTGTGTGTGTATGTGTGTGTGCATGCTCCTGTGCTAAATGGCACACATAGAGGTTAAAAGAGACCTTGTGGGAGTCAGTTGGCTCCACCCTGAAGGTCCCTGGGATTGAACTCAGGTCTTTAGGCTTGGTGGCAAGCACCTTTTCTCACTGAACCATCTTACCTGCCCCGCATTAGGGTTTTTTTCTATACATTGGATTATGTTAGTGTATCTTCATCCAAAGCTGCTCCTGGCAGCAAGTGGGATGCTGCTCTCTTACCTGAGCTCCCAGCAGTCCAAGCAGTGCTGGAGCATCTCCATATTGAAGGTTAGGACATCTTCTAGGGAAATATGTTCCCAGGGACTTCTACTAAGCGGGGGTGGGTGTCACTTTCTTAAATATCTCCATTTGTTTATGGAATCTGGTCTGTTTTAACCTTCTTTCTCTGCTGGGGCTAGTTTTTTTTTTTTTTAATAAAAGTACTTTTTTATTATTTATTTGCATAGAACTACATATAATACCTTCTTTGAGCTCTTACACACCCTCTATTTCAGTAGGTATTCTCCATGTCTTTTCTTTTGTGGACTTTTGTTTTCAGGTTCTATCTTAAGTTAATAATTGCTCTCCTCCTACTTTTTGACCTTTTTTTTTTTTTTTTTTTTCCCAAAAGGCCACTTGGACAGGAGGTGGTGGGGTATGCCTTTAACCCCAGCACTCAGGAGACAGAAGCAGGCAGATTTCTGTGAGTTCAAGGCCAGTCTGGTCTACAAAGCAAGTTCAAGGACAGCCAGAGCTGTTACACAGAGAAACCCTGTCCCCCAAAACAAACAAATAAAAAGCCACATTCTGAAAGTCAGTGGTCCCGTGGCATCTCTGCAGGGTCAGTAGCAGAACTCTGCCACATGCTCATGAAAGAATGTGCTTTCCACAGAACCTACAAAAACCTTTCCACACACTGCTTTTTGTTGTTGTTGTTTTAGACAGGTTCTTTCTATGTAGGCCAGGCTGGCCTCAAGCTTGTCATCCTCCTGTTTCAGCATCCTGAGTGTCAGAATTATAGGCATGTGTCACTATCGTTTCTCCCAAGTTTACAAACCATCTCTAGTTGACTCAGGACCCCTGACACAGTAGAGCTGCTACGCCAATCATTGTGAAGCTGCATTGCTTGGGGAGTCTGTCCATGTTCAGCAGAGATGAAATTGGGGGGGGGGGATAGTTTCTATCTGAGGCTGGCAGGATCTGGGGGCCCGGGTCCTGAAGACATCAGACTTGGTACTGTGGGGCTTTCTGCTCATTCGTTTCTATACACTGCCTTTTGGCCTCTTCCCTGTATCTGCTCATTCTCAGCTCACGTTTTCTGCTTTTCCACTTAGGATATTTCCATGTTCCCAAACTCTATTTTGACAATCTTTAAACTGAATCAACCAAATCCTCCTCCATGGGCTGTGCCCACAGGCCTGCCCCGGTGCAGGTCTAGAAAAGTTCAGTTTGTTTTGTACTTTTCTCTCCCCACCCCCCTAAACTTCATTATATTTTATGTGTATGGATGTTTCATCCACATGTATATCTGTGTAACTCAGTGTGCCTTGTGTCTGGTGCCTGTGGAGGCCAGAAATGGATCCCTGGAACTGGAGTTATAGGTGGTTGTGAGCTGCCGTGTGCATGCTGGGAATTGAGCCCAATGCTCTTAACCACTGAGCCATCTCCCCAGCTTCCTGTGCCTCTCTTTTCACATGGTGGGAGACTGCCTGATGGTGTCTGAGTGGCCTACTTTCTATGTGTGGACTCCTACCCATTGCACAGTGGCGGGGTCTGTAATGAGGCTGGAGAGAAAGGTGAGGTTAGCAGTTCTGAGGCACTTGTTTCACAAATGTTTAATAAGTTTGACTGGGTAGAGCCCCAGCTCTTGGCTCACCCCAGCTGTCCCCCAACTCTCCCTCCTGATCCATCTCTGACCCTCTCCATTTCTTTCGCTCAGCCTTTTACAGACTTAAGAGTCTGGGACAAGTGTCCTGGCTTCAGGGCACAAGGTGCATGGGGGAGGAGTCGGAGAGCTACGGAGGATAGAAACAGGGTTCGAGGCCGCCGCCGCCGCCGCCGCAGCGGGTGGTTGTCTCAGTCCTCACCACACCAACAGGCTAGCCAGCACGTTCACAAAAATGCTAAGGATGGCTCTTGGGGATGAAGAGAAGGAGGGATGCAGCTGAGGAGGAGTGGGTGTGTTCTCCACATGATAACGGATCCAATTCAAAAAATAGGAGACATTGGCATACACCCCTGGGTACAGGGGATGGATGCATCCACGGCCCCAGCTCACTATTCCAATCTGCAGCCAGGTCTGGTTCAGCTTACATACCAGTGGGCCGCCGGAGTCACCCTACGAAGGAAGAGAGGCTTTCTGTGATCTACGAGTCCAGGTATGGCCCTCAGGTGCAGAGTGAGTGGCTCGTGATCCCTCTACCCCCAACACACACATATAGTCCCCTCTCTGGCTGCTACAGAGCCCAGAGCCTCAGCACGGAGGTCTGACATAAGTGTGTGAGTGTGTGTGGTGGTCACACACTGTCTGCTTGGATACAGCCACCGCAGCAGTCCCCCACCCACCTACACCAGAGCCTGACTCGGATCCAGAAGAGACATACCTCACACACATTCTTCACATTCTTGATGTCCCCAGCACAGAACATTTCTGGCAGGAGGTAAGAAGTAAATCCATAGAGCAGCTGGCACTTGAACTTGGGGATCAGTGGTAACTGGACTTCCTGTAGCTGTTTCACGCTGTCACCTGTGAGGAGAAGGGAGAGGAACTACCAGGTGAGGGTGCCTGTCTGAGTCCAGCAAAGTCTTAGCTCCTGGAGGATAGGAGCCAGAGATAGTCTTGGGTTCTTGGTCAATGGAGGACAAATCTGAAAGGACTCCCCACCCCAAGAGGAGTCCTATCCACGTACAAGAGCCACCCAACACCCAAGAGAGGCCTGGCCCACCCAGGGAAGCGCCACCCACAAGGAAGCCCCATCCACACAGGGAAGCCCAGTCCACACACTCCTGGGAGTTTCTTTTTCATATCATTCTGTTCCCCTTTCATACATATTTCGTTGCTGCTGTTTCAATATAGATAATTTCTACTCATCTATCTCCAAGGTCACTGATTCTCCCTCAAGTCTGCCATAAACCCCATCACGGAATTTCCATCTCTGGTAGCTGTTTTTTACATGCAGCGGATTATTTCCTTAGAGTCTGCATCTTTTGATTCAAGGTGTTCTCCTACTCGCCTTCCCCATGTCAGGGACACCCATTCTATGCTCGACTTCTACGAGATCACGTTTAGCTCATACCTAACTGGGTAGCCAGTCCCCATCCAGTAGTCCAGCAAGACAAATTGTTGAGGTTCAGGTTGGAAGGCGGCAAGCAAATTGGGAGCACGGCATCCGAGAAGACGATGGGGCTCTTCAACTGCACGAGCGCCACGTCCCCTCCAGCAGGGTGAAACAGTGCGTGGGTGGGGTGCATGATCACCCGGTTAAGCTCAAACCACTGGGTGTATCTGGTGGCCACGTCGAGGTTGCTGATGCCCACGTACACGTCAAAGGTCTCAATCCTCTTCTCCCTGCCGACCAGAATAGAGGCCAACTGCCTGCAGCCCCCTGTATCATCAGCTCACAGATGGGCATCTGCCAGGTTGAAAAGCCCGGGCCTGCCTGCAGCCCAATGCATACCTATCTGGCTGTCTGACCTCAAAGAGGTCCTGACTTGGGCTGGTGGAGACTTGGGGACCATCAGGAGTTTGTACCTATTAGAGCTAGATAGCCACGCATATGGACCCCTCTCTTGCCTCTTCCTGAAAAGCTGATGAGCCCCTATACATTACAGCTGTGGGCCTGACAGGATGAGGCTTAGGAAACAGGGCCATCTGCCCAGAGAAAGCTCTGTACTCACTGTGGAGAAGGCTGCCTCTAGTGTGGGGGATCTTGTTGGCTGAGGGTAAACCTGGGGTGGGGGCAGTAAATGGGGACCAGCGTCCCAGGGATGTAGGGATGTAGCCTAGTCTGTGGAGAAGGGCTATGCTGAAGAGGACAGGCCTAGGTACTGGCCTCGTCACTAGCCAGCGTGGATACATCTATGCTTGTCCATGGGAAGCAGCTTGGAGCTTGGGGTCAGGGGTATGAGTGTATCAGCCATGGGGGATAGGGCTTGATATACAAAGAACCAACTCGATGCAGCCATCCAAGCCCCAGGCATAAGGTTCAGGCTTCTCCTTCCCTGTGCCCCTGCGCCATTAACCCTAAGAGCTCCAGCACCTCTCACCTGTTAAAGCAGTGTGCTGCTGTCAGCACCCAGTAGGCATTGAGGATGGACCCACCGCAGACGTGTAGGCCAGAGTAATGCAGGCTGACCTGCCACGGCCATTTCTGAAAGGGGGCTGGCATTCCACCCACGATCTTGCCCTGCAGAACTGGCTGTCCACAGGCTGAGGAGAGGAACAAATGCAGAGTGGGCGCAAGGCCACACCACGGGAGGGGCGGGCCACGGATGGGGGAAGGGATAACGTGTAGGTGAGTGGGGAGGGGCCAGGCCGGGCCTTTGGGCCCAGGTTCCACCCAGGGAGATAGGACCACCACCCAGCCTCTGGGATGGGGACCTACCCACGTCACTGCTCAATGAATTTTCCTGGCTTTTAGCGTGTGGGTGACTGATCGATGCGACCCAAGTTGGGGTGGCCAGCAGGAGTAAAAGCAGCAGGGATCCCAAGGGGCCTGGGCCGGAAGTGGGGGCGGCCATGAAGCCCGAGGCGCAGCCCAGCAGGAGAGCGTGGGGCAGCTGACTAGGAAATGTGACATTGCCCCTCCTCCGCGGGAGGCCGCAAGCTGGACACGTGACGACTAGGTTCTGGATGCGTTGGTGGCGCCCCCAGCAGGTGACTTTGAGCTAGTGAGAGGTGGATGTAGACAGAGAGCCTGAGCCTGTGGAGGCAGACATTGAAGACCGCCGAATGACCCCACCGCCAGCAGTTCAGGGTGCCTGACCTCACCTCAGGCACAGGCAACAGTACCTTGGCCTGTATATTTGATGATGTCCTCAGCGGGTAACCGTCCTCAGCAGATGAAGGGACCTATCAACTGACAGCATGTAGGATGGACCCGTGAAACCCCCACCCCCAGCACACATGCACCATGGTCAGACCTGGATATACAGGTTCTGTTTGAGACTTCTGTGTTACACCCCCCAGTGCTTTTCGCTCTCTCCATGGCAGTCTCAGATCTGTCAAATCATTACTCTTTACACATGCACCATCTGCTATCAAAACCTTTTTAAAGAAATTAAATCTTTGTTTATATATAGTAAAACCCACTCCTTCAAATTTTGACAAGTTCATACAGTCCTTTCACTCTCAAGGGAGGGTTCCAGCTGATCATGGTGGCGTATGCCTTTAATCCCAGCACTGGGGAAGCAGGTGAGTTCAAGGCCAGGGCTGCATAATGAGACCCTGTCTTAAAACAAAAGAAAAGAAACAACAAAAAATCTATATTTGGGGTTGGTGAGATGGTTCAGTGGTTAAAAGGCTGTATTTGTATTGCTCTTGTAGAGGACCGGGGTTTACTTCCCAGCACCCACACTGGACAGTTCATAACCACCTGTAACTCCAGCTCCAGGGATCTGTCTGTCACCTATGGCCTTAGAGGGTACCTGCACTCATGTGCACATGACTTCACCCACATAGATAACACATTATTAAAAAAATATATTTTAAGGAGAGGATCCTATAAGGCTATGTAATAAAGGCTGAGAAAAATTACAAAACTTTATGAGAGATGTCAAAGTCAGAGGGATGGAGCCATCTTGTGCACTTGGATATGAAGGTTGATGTCATAAGTACAGGTGTTTCTAATCACACTAGATCATGGAAGCTAAACAAGAAGAATAAGGCTGTGGTAATTAAAATATCAGTAAGATATAGCCTAGAATAAAAATTAACAGAGAGGGGGGGAGAAAGATAATGGAATTGTCTTCATCAGTTCAGGCTGTTAAAAACAAAACTCCAGGGCTAGAGATGGTTCTGTGATTAAGATCTAATGCTACAGCTATGAGGTGGTGGCGCAAGTCTTTAATCTCAGCACTTGGGAGGCAGAGCCAGGCGGATCTCTGTGAGTTCAAG
Source organism: Peromyscus eremicus (assembly GCF_949786415.1). Lineage (NCBI taxonomy): Eukaryota > Metazoa > Chordata > Mammalia > Rodentia > Cricetidae > Peromyscus > Peromyscus eremicus. The sequence goes on from NC_081423.1 coordinate 42,492,863, forward strand.
GTCAGCCTGGTCTACAGAGCAAGTTCCAGGACAGCCAAAGCTACACAAAGAAACCCTATTTCAATCAATCAATCAATCAATCAATAAATAAATAAATAAACCAAAAAATAAGCCAAACAAACAAACAAACAAAGACCTAATGCTGCTCTTCCTGGGGACCTGGGTTCAATTCTCAGAAGCTGAGTTGTGGCTCACAACCATCTGCAATTCCAGTTCCAGGGGATCCAATCCTCTGTTCTGGCCTCCTCAAGCACTAACCACATATGGTGCACAGACATACATGTAGGCAAAACATCCATAAACATAAAGAAAAAAAATTAAAATAAAACAAACCCAAACTCCATAGGCATGATGGCTTGTGAAAACAGAAGGTAATCTTTGCAGTTCTGGGGCTGGGGGTCTGCGATGAGAGGGCCAGCATTGCATCTGCCAGGCTCTTCTTGGTTTACAGACTGGCATCTGCTGGCCCTGTCCTCACAAAATGCAAGGTCAAGAGAACTGGTGGAGGCCCTTTTGTAAGGATACTACCCTCGTTCATGAGCCCCGCCCACCACAACACCCCAAGGGCCCCACTTCTGAATGATATCACTCTCTTTGGAGTCAAGATTCCCACCGCTGAAGGGGAAGGAGGCAAGCTTTAGGCTATTGCAAAAATGAATCCCAGACTTAGAGCTTTATAGATACAGAGCTTTGACACATGACTCAAGAGGCATGGACTGTCAGTGGGAATTCTAGTGGACACAGGATCTGCAGAGAGGAAAAAATAAGATCTCACCACACCCTTTATACAGAACTGAACTTAAGTGACCATGGAAAGTCCTTTAAAACTTTAGATTAAAATGCAGACAAGTTTCCAGTGATGGTGAGCAATGCAGCAGAGACCAGCCCTCCTAATAAGGACAAGGAAAAACTCACCACAGAACACAAATGCCATCTCCATAGAAGCAGGAAATATCTAAAGCATGGTGATGACTCTCCAGAGTAAGCTAGGCTAGCAAGGAGATCCTGGCACCCAGGCTATCCCGCCCTTTCAGGAAGGGCCAGGAAGGGACTCTGTCATTTTTGGCATCTTTCTGGGTTAAGGAAACAAATAGGAGTCCAGGACCCATCAAGGGTGTGGATCATACTCAACCACACCTTCTTTTGACTGAAAACAAAGAGGGGTGCACCCAAAGGGTGAGGGGATGGGCAGAGGCAAGTCAGCCTTCTGATGGCCAGCAGCCCAGCTTTGAATCGTCTGGGCGGCTCAGACCCTAAACTCAGGAAGTGTCAAGTTCGAAAGCCTTCAAGCTCAGTGTAAGTGCAGGTGGCTGGGCTATCTGTATGTCCAGCAAATGTAAACACAATCTTTGTGGGACAGTGAAAACATTACCCTCGCTGTTGCTTATTTCTGCTAATAACATTTAGATACTTCTCCAGCCCAGGAGCAAAGATGGAAGAAACCTGAGAGGAGACATGATGAGTGAGAAGCAGCCCAAAACAGAGGGAAGAAATTCAGACACCTGAATTGGCAGCTGGAGACCATAAAGCACATGGTTTGTTGTGCTAAAGTCAGGGAGAAGAATCTGAGCTGAGCCTTTAAGTTTCTATTTTCTAAACAACTGAACAGTATACATTTAAGATTTTTTTTTTTAAAGAACCACCATGGAACTTCTAGAAATTAAAAACCTGAAACCTCAAATTCAGAGCTAACTGAATGGCATTAGCAAGAGCTTAGACACAGCTAAAGGGAGAATCTATGAAGTAGAGAGCAAGTCCAAAGAAGTTACTCACAGTAGGAAGAAAAAAGGGGATACTTAGAAAGAAGCGTGAGGGTGCTTTAATGTTCTCTGCATTTTCTCCTCCTCCCTCACTCCCCCTCCTCCTTCTTTCTTCTCCCTCTCTCTCCCTCTCTCCCTCCTCCCCTTTCTCACTTCTCCTCCTCTTCCCCATCCCTTTCTCCTCCTCCTCTTCCTTTTTGTTTCAGTAAAGCACAATGTTTTTCTTCCTTTTTTTTTTTTTGCAGTTTCTGATTGTTTGAGATGGGGGTCTCACACTGTAGTCCTGGCTGGCCACTGAGGCTGGCTTCAATGACCCTTTGTCTTCCACGTGCTGAGATCACAGTCACACACTACTACCCCCAGCTGCTTCTTAACTTTCCTATTTTCATTTTACTTTTTGCTCTTTGTCCTTCTACTCTTCACTATGTTTGATTGGTTTACTTATTTGAGTCAAAATTATAAAGATACATAGGAGAATGGTGATTGCTGGGACACTGGTAGTTGCTGTTGGGTGGGTATATTTTCATTTTACAGATGGGAAGAGGGGTCAGGCAGCCTTGGTGTTTGTGCAAACTTACGAATGTATTAATACCATTCAATTATACACTGAAAAGTGGTCATGATGGTAAATTTTATGTGTACATTTTTGTGGTACTGAGGGTTGAAATTAGAACCTTATACATGCTAGGCAAGTACTCTACCACTGATCCACACTCCCAGCCTTTGTTTCTTTCAATTAGTGTTTATTAATTATACAAAGTAATGGCTTTGCATAGTGACATTGCCAAGCATGCGCGTGATGTCTTTTAATCATATTTTCCCCACTATTAACTCTGTGCTGGTTAATTTCTTGACACAAACTGGGGTCATCTGGGAAGAGGGAACTCCACTTGAGAAAATGCCTCCATCAGATGGGCCTATAGACAAGTCTATGGGGGCATCTACTTGACTAATGATTGATGTGAGAGGGCCCAGCCACCTGGGCAAGTGGTTCTGGGAGGTCTAAGAATAGGAGCATAGAGAGAAAGCCAGTAAGCAGTGGTCCTCCATGCCCTCTGCTTCAGTTCCTGCATCTATATTCCTGTCTCAAGTTTCTGTTCTGACTTTACTTCATGATGGATTGTAAGCTGAAAAGATGAAACAGACCCTTTCCTCTCCAACTTGCTTTTGGTCATGGTGTTTATCACAGTCCCAGAGAAAGCAAACTAGGACACTGTGGTGGTTTGAATATGAATGGCCCCCATAGGCTCATATATTTGAATGCTTAGTCATCAGGGAGTGGCTCTGTTTGAAAGGATTAAGAGGATTAGGGGGTGTGGCCTTGTTGGAATTTGCCACTGAGGGTGGGCAAATTTAAAAACCCATGCCACACCCAGAGTCTCTCTCTGCCTAAGGATCAGGATGTAGTTCTCAGCTACTGCTCCAGCATCTGCCTGCATGCCACCATACTCCACACCATGATGATAATGGACTAAAACTGTAAGCAAGCTCCCAATTAAATGCTTTCTCTTATAAGAGTGGCCTTCATCATGGTGTCTCTTCACAGCATTAGAACACAGATTAAAACAGACACCCCTTTCATCCTCTTTCTCCAAATTCTTTTCCTCTTCTTTAGTAACTCCATCCTTATTTCATGTCTTTCCACCTTCAAGAGTCTATAAATGAGAGGAAACACACACCGTTTGTCTTTCTGAGTCTGATTTATTTTGCTTAACACGATGAGCTCCAGTTCCATCCATTTTCCTGCAAATGGGACAATTTCATTCTTCTTTGTGGCTGTATAAAATTGCATTGTGGCTCTGTATCACCTGTTCTTTATCCATTATCTCAGAGGCTGGCTCTATAACCTCGTTATTGTAAATAGTGACACAATGAACATGATATGCTCAGCTTGAATCCTCTCAGTGTCTGCCCGGAAATAGTGCAGCTAGATGATGTAGTTTTAGTATTTTAGGAACTTCATACTGATTTCAATGTGGCTACACTAATGTACATTTCCACCCACAGTGTGTAAGGATCCCGCACTCTTTGCTGTACATTTCCAGTACCATGACTTTTTTTTCTTTCTCTTGGTGAGAGCCATTATAACTAGGGTGGGACAGAATCTCAACATAGTTTTGACTTGCATTTTCCTAATGGCTAGGAAGTTGAATGTTTTTTCATGTGTCAATCAGCCATTTGTACTTTTTCTTTAGAAAGGTGTCTATTTGGTTGATTTGCCCTTTTATTGAATATATTCTTCACTCTTTTGGTGTTTATACTTGAGTTCTTTGTGTATTCTGGGTATTAATCTTCTGTAGGATGAATAGCTGGAAGATTTTTTTCTCCCATTCTATAGGGTGGCTCCTGGTGCTGTTGTTTTGTTGTACGGAGACATTTATTTGATACAGTCCCATTTGTCGATTATTTTTCTTTTTTTCAAAAGATTTTTTATTTGTGTGTGTGTATGTAAGTGTGTGTGTGTGTGTGTGTGTGTGTGTGTGTGTGTGTTCTTGTGAAGATGAGAGGCGTGTCAGATACCTTGGAACAGCAGTTCACAGGTGTTTATGAGCCACCCAACATGGGTGCTGGATTCAAACTCAGGTCATCTATTTCTATAGCCCCTATTTGTCAGTTCATTTTTTTTTTTTTTTTTTCGAGACAGGGTTTCTCTGTGTAGTTTTGGTGCCTGTCCTAGATCTCACTCTGTAGACCAGGCTGGCCTTGAACTCACAGAGATCCGCCAGGCCCTGCCTCCTAAGTGCTGGGATTAAAGGCGTGAGCCACTACCGCCCGGTTCATTTTCTTTTTTAAGACAGGGTCTCAGTGTGTAGCTCTGGCTATCCTGGAACTTGCTATATAGACCAGGCTGGTCCCAACTCACAAAAAATCCTCCTGCCTCTGCCTCCTGAATGCTGGAATGAAAGGTGTATTCCACTATGCCGAACCGGTTAGCTCTTTAAGGGCCTGGTAGAGTTCATCAGTGAGTCTGTATGGCTTTGGGCTTTTGGCAGGGAGATGGTTACCACTTCTGATCATTGATTGCTATTGCTTTGTTTAGGCTCAGTATTGGTAGGTCATATATGTTGAGAGATAAATCTATTTCTTGCAGTTTTCTGATTTATTAGGATAGAAATGTTCCAAATGTGCCCTAATGATCTCAGATTCAGTGGTATCTACTATAACATACTCCCTTCCCCTCTCGTTTTATTATCTGAGCCCTTCTTTCTTCTTTCTGTTAGTTTGGCTGAGGGTTTGTCAATCTCGTTCATCTTTTTGGAAGAACCAATTTCTCGTCCCATTGATTTGTATTTTTGTCTCCCTTTCATTATTCTCAGCTCTGATAGTTATTATTTCTGTTATTCTGCTGGTTTGGGGCTCCACGTGTTCTTGCGTTAAGAGCGTGAGTGGCAGTGTTCGGTGGCTTGCCCAGTCTCTGATTTTTCAGTGCAAGAGTTCCTATCTATGAACCATTCTCAGAACCAACGGCCTTCCCTGGAAGTTCTGGAAGTTGTGATCAAGTGTTCATTTAGTTCTAGGAATCTCGTATTTCCTCCCAGACTTCCTCAGTGACCACTCAAAGTGCACTGTCCAGTGCTCATAACTTTGCATGCTTTCTCTTTTTGGTTTCTGGTTTTATTCCATGTTGATCAGAAAAGGTTATAAAATTATTTCTTTTTCTCTATTTATTAAGACTTGCTTTGTGGCCTAAAATCTGATCTTGTTTGGAGAAAGTCCCATGGGCTGCTGAGAAGAATTCATATACCAAGCTACTGGGTGAGATGACTCTGCTGGTGTACCTGAAGTCCTGTTGCTGTATGGTGCAGTTGACTCTGAAGTTCTTTGTTGGATTTCTATCTGGGGGATCTACTAGTGGTGAGGAGGAGGTGGGAAATCTCCCACTGGTGTTATATCTGGATTGACCTGTTCCTTTACATCCAGTTATAAAACCTAGAATACCAATGTTAGCAGTGTGCATATTTACAGCCTCCCCATCCCCGGTTTAATGTAGCCCAGGCTGGCCTTGGGCAATACTTGGGAGGTACTCAGGACATTATGCACCCTAGGAAGGCACTCTACCAACTGAGTTGAATCCCCAACCCTTAAGTCCTCTCTTGAGAAAAGTTTTCATACACCTTCCTGAGCAGGAGACTGGAGAGGGGTCGGTGAGCAGTATCCACTTGGGACCATGGACTGGTCTCTAAGGGCTATGGCAGCAGTAAGCACTACCCAGGATTCTCTGCTTGGATGGAGGAAGGTAGATAGAAATGGAGGCCAGGTATCACTGCCGCTGTGCCCAGGGGCACCTGGCCAGGCCTCATCAGATATCTGGAGGTGGTGCCTAAGCTGCAACTGTTGGATATTTCAATGCTAGGCAGAGTAGAGGGCTGAGCCAACTGTCCTCGGCCAAACCTTGTAACTCAGGGGTTGGGGGAGATATGCTTCAGGAGGTCGTAAAGCAGGAAAATTGCATGCTGGGATATTTTATTGTCTGTTTAGTTAAGGTTACTATTGCTGTGATGAAACGCCATGACCAAAGCAACTTGGGGAGGAAAGGGTTTATTTCACTCACAGTTTCATATAACAGTTCATCATCAAAAGCAGTGAAGGCAGGAACTAAACACGGCAGGAGCCTGGCGGCAGGAGCTGATGCAGAGGCCGTGGGGGGCGGGGTGCTGCTTACTGCCTTCCATTACCTGCATTTCCTCTTAACATTTTTATCTTCCAAGCTTGGTCCCTTTGGACAAGATGATGGGAAAGAAGGAGATGGGACCAGGGCAGACCTGAGCCTCACTCTAGGAGGAGGCCATTAGATGGCTGGGTTCACTTGGCCAAGAACGTTGGCAGTAGGAAGCAGGGGTGTATGTCTTTCATTGCTTCTTACAGAATTTCCATCAAGTCCCTGTGAGGTTTGCTGCTGAGACACATGCATCTGGAGTTCTGGTTCAGTCCCCTCCACCCACGTTCCTCACACAGAATGTGCCTGGACATTGTGGCTTCTTTAGCTCTCTCTATCTTCTAGACCCTGACTTACAGATCTGCACTCCAGCAAAGCTTCTCATTCCCCAAGACCATCAAAGCATACCAGGGTTCCTCTGGGCACCGAGATAGGAATCAGGATAAGAACAGGAGACCTATATTCAGGAGGGCAGAGGACTCCGTGTCCATAGATAGAGTAGGTGAGGTGAGCTCCCACTTAGGGCAGGGTCCACCCCCCAGAATATAAGCAGCTATCAGCACCAGCCCGCCACGGGCTAAGCAGTGTATACTGTGTGTTACCATGTAGCGTGAACACTCTGCACTGTATGACATGCATGGAACACTAGGCACTATGCAATGTATGTATAGGGATGTGACCTCAGGAGAGTAGGCTGTAAAGATCCCCTGTTCCATACTCCATGAAACACACTGTATGTCATCCTTGCAGCCTGGCAGGGGCTTCAGCCAGTCCTGGCAATGATGGGCTTCAAAGAAGTTAAAAGACCATTTACGCCAGGATGCAATGCCCAGGAGTTGGGGACCAGAGCCTAGCCCACATGGGGGTGTGAGGCTCACACCTACCTGTTTGTAGTACTGATGGGCAGGCATGTTGCAGGAGAGATACTGAATATTTGGGGTGGGGGACACCCAGATATCACAAAGATAGCACCTCTTAATGCCACTGGCCTGCCCACCAGTGTCCATAGCCCTGTAGGGGGCTGTTCTCCTTAGGTCCTCACACACACACACACACACACACACACACAGGCTGCTGTCCAGAAGATGTGGGCAGTCCACCACAGCCTTTCTCTTGCCTTTCTTCCCAGCTTCGAAGCCCGCTGGGCCTTGATCTCTCCCCTGTGGCCATCATGGCTCTGGAGGACCTGGTACCCACATGTGAACCCTTAATAAACACCCTACATTAGACAGGCAGGTGGAAAGTCCCACAGCAGCCGGGAGTCTTGAGTAACTGGCTAGCACGAGATACAGAAGGTCCACTTGTCAAACTACGGAGCTCCCTGAAGGTCACTGCCATTCTCTGTCCAGCTGAGACGCTCTGAGAGCTCCGTCCCAGCCTCTATAGCTGAAGTCCCCACTGAGCTGAGTACACTGCAGTACGGCTCAGACACAAGCCCCGCGGGCCCTTGTATAAGCTGGGGCTACTATTCAGCCCGGGAGAATGTGCCCAGCCCCGCAAAGGGCTTGCAGACTGTCTGGCATCCAAGGACCACTGCACCTCTCCTGAGGGTCAGAGTCCTGGCTGTCTGCCCACCCGGTCCTCACATGGCTTCAATCAGAGCTGGGCTGGGTCAAGGCTGGGCCAGAGGGCCACACCTCCTCCCCTCCAGGCCAGTTTGTCCAGACAGACAACACACCCAAAGGCAGGCTAGCCACCCTGCTTCTGCCAGCTGTCTGCCTTTGAACTCAGGGGAAACAGGAGGCAGATGCCTGCGGTTGGGAAAGTGTGTGCAGGTGGCCCGCCATTCTCCAAGTCGGCTTGAGATAGGCCGAGGGGCTGAGCTGCTTGTGGCGTGCCTGTTCATCGTCAGGGGCGTGGCCAACCACCCTTCTTGGGTGAGGCAGCAGAGACGGGCCGAGTGATTTAGCGACCTCCTCAAGGGTCGTGTTATGGTAGTGCAGCAGCAGACCGCACTGCGGGGAAGGAAGGCTCCCTGGACTCTGATCCTCAGCTCCAAGAGGGGCCATAGAGAGGACATTGCTCCTTTTGCCCCCTCCTCCAGTTGCTCAGGAAAGCTACCAGTGACGGCTGTCCCGCTGGGGCTGCATGGTAATGCCACCCCAACCCAGAGGGGACTCCCCACAAGAGCATGAACACCAGAAGGAAGGCTCTGATGGCCTTACTGAACTCTGCTGCCACGTAGGAGTCTGGGGGCAGAGGAACATCCTTCTCGTGCAGGGTCAGCCAGGGGCCTCCGGAGGCGCCACCCACCAGGCGGAGCCAGTCCTCAGCTCGGCATGCCTGGAATGCTCCCCATCATCCGGCCTCACCCCAAGCCCCATGCCCTAAGTTCTACCTCTCTCTCAGTGGGGAACATGGTCACGGCCGGGTTTGCTCTCCCTCTGTGCTGTGTTAAGATTCCCTTGTCTTTCCCAGAGCAGGCAGTGAGGACACAATAAGAAATGTGACAGGGAAATGCCCCTTGGCCCAGGTGACAAGCTTGGGTGCTCTGAGTAGATGCAGGTTGGAATCCCTATGAACAGGCTGAACTGGAGCTTATGGAAGAGACAAGAATGAGCCTGCAGATATGGGTTCCTGATGAGCAAGCTAGAAATACTGATTCTGCCTCCCCTACAAACACACACACACACACACACACACACACACACACACACACACTGAGGTAGGCTAAGCATTCCTAATCTGAAAATCTGGAATCTAAAAAGATCTGAAATACGGAAACTTCAGAGAGCTGTTGTGATGCCACAATAGGTAGGTTCCACCCACGACCTCGGGTGACAGGTCATACTCAAAAGAGCACATGCACTGAAGACATGTATGAAACCCTTTCTAGACTACAAGCCTAAGGTGAACAGGGAATGTGTAGGAATCGTGGGGATAATGTCTCAGGCCCTCCCATTGGTTTTTTAAAATGTGTGCAAATATTCCAAGATCTGAAAACAAAAAAAATCAAACATATTTCTGGCCCCAAGCATTTGGGTGACAGACACTGAATCTGTTTTATTTTCCCCCTGGTGTCCGTTAGTATGGGTCGTGTGTGTGTGTGTGTGTGTGTGTGTGTGTGTGTGTGTGTGTGTGTGTGTGTGTTGCTGTCTGACTCAGGGTCTCGTGCATGCTGAGACTCTACTATCCTCTCCACCTAGTTAACCAGCTTCTGATGCCTGAATCCTGAGGAGTTTTCACAATGACACATTTGTGTCCACGCACCCTCCTCCAGCAGTAGAGAGGTTTTCCGTGGTCTTTGTTGCAACAGGTGACATGGGATGACAGAGGAAACCCTGCCAAGCTGCCCTAAAAATTAATATGGAAAATAAACTGCCAACAATATGAGCGGGACACATTGAAAGTGATGGGCGGGACTTACAAAATGACAGCAAGTTACAAAGCCCCATCTGCAATGCTGGGAAGCTTTGGGTGCATTTAATATTGTTTAAAATGGCATTGACTGCCGGGCATGGCGGCACACACCTTTAATCCCAGCCCTCGGGAGGCAGAGGCAGGCAGATCTCTGTGAGTTCAAGGCCAGCCTGGGCTACAGACAGAGTTCTAGGACAGACAGGGCTACACTGAGAAACCCTGCCTCTAAAAACAATGACCGAACAGCATAGACAAGCATCCAGGACCCCCACCCCGCCCCTGCACCCTGCACCACTTCCTCCCTTAGAGTCTTCCCTGTCCCCCCTCCCTTTGCACCACACTCATGTTCTCCTCCTCTTCCCCCTTCACTGTGACTGTACCCCCCCACACGCTCCTCCTCCCTCCCTCCTCCCACCCCCTACATTAGGTCCACCAGTCTGTGGACTTTGGAGACAGGGATTCTTTCCAGTCAATTTCACTCCTTGTGGGAAATCTGTCACACAGCTGAGTCTTTGTTGTGTCCTTGGTTCAAGCAGTGAGCAATGGACTTTAAGGCCTCCATGCCTGTGACTGTCCTGAGGTTTTGGATGCTGGACTAGAATCCCTTTTCAAAGCCTACACTTAACACTCACATGAGCAGCTAGACTTGCAGGACCTGTGGGCCCGTCTTAAGGTGTCGTGCCTAAACATGTCTCCAGGCTAGTGTGTTGTCGCTTAGTCCCCAGTTGCGATGGCTAATCCTGGTTGTCAACTCACATACACTGAAGACAGAACCTCATTGAGGAACTGCCTCCATCAGCTTGGCCTGCAGGCAGGTCTATGAAGGCATTTTCTTGATTATTAACTGATAGAGGAAGGCTTAGCATGCTGTGGGTGGTACCACCCTGGGCAGGTGGTCCTTGAGCCTGCAAGCAAACTGGGAAACCTGGTTCTTCCATGGCTTCTGCTTCAAGCTCCTTCCCTCAATGACGGGCTGGCATCTGTAAGCCAAATCAACCCTTTCTTCCCCAAGTTTCTTTTGATCATGGAATCTTAACACAGCAACAGACACCCAGGACGCCGGCTGAACGACGCTGGCAAATTGCGGACTTCATAATCAGATGACCTACTGGTGACTTCACAGCTGAGGAGGCCATCAAGAGTGGGGCCCTGGCTGGAGAAGGACCACTGGGCACAAACGTCCAAGGGCTATGACTTTCTGTATCTTGTCCCCAGTTCCTTTCCATGTCTGCCTCTCTTCACCATTAGGCTAAATGTTTTGCATACACGCTCCTGCCATGATGCTCAATTGCAACACTCCCACCCCGACCCTCACACCCCACCCCACCCCCCTGCATAGGCTTGAAACACAGGAGCCAGAAGAAGGTAGACAGAACCCTTGGAAACCATGAGCCATGACACACTTCTCAGTTGTTCTTGTCAGATACCTTGTCACAGCCACAGAAGCCTGACACATGTGCCATCTGTCCACAGGACCCATCACAGCTCTTTCTGGGGCTTAATGCCAGCCGATGCTTGGAGTCCAATGTGTGGAGTCCTGCCTCCAGGTCCCAGGAGCCAGATCCACTCTCTCCAGCCTCAATAAACAGTGTGGGGGAAGGGCTGAGACACTGTAGTGGTATGGACTCCGGATCAGAATCTTTGGTCTCAGTTTCCTGACTATAAACTGATAGGTTTCAGAAGGTATTCCCTGAGGAAATGGGACCAGGCAGTTCTGTTCAGGCCGACACGGCCACCACACCCCCAGCATCTCAGCCTCCCAGCCTGAGGCACAGCTGGTTCTGATTATGGGGGCTCAGTTCCCCTTGGTGAAGCGAGCACGTCAGGCAGAGATGAAAACTTAAACCTAGCCCCTCCCTCATCCCACACTCCGGCCCCAGGAGGAGCCAAGAGGAATCCCCCCAACTGATCCTTGCCTCCTGGAGTGAAGCTCCCAGGAAGTGGGCCTCTCCTAGCTCCCCTCCCATCCCAACTCCTCTTCTCTCTGCTTGGCCTGGATCTTCTAGCCACTGGCTTTTGACTCAACCCTGTGCCCTGTGTGATCACACAGAAACACACACACACACACACACACACACACACACACACACACACACACACACACACACACACATACACGTTCAGGAGTACCAGAAACCTGCCTCACAGGGTTCTGGGGAATGCTGAAATGTACCTGGTTCTCAGACTCCAGCATTCAGCTTCCCCTGGTGGCCACAAAACTTGGCCCTGCAAGAGACACCCTCTCCTCTGGACTTGGCTGCCAGGGACACCACCTTCTTGGGCCATCTGCTTCTCCTCAGGTCTGAGTGGTTTTGGTCAAGGCCAGGGATAGGTCTTGGTGGTCCACAGTTGGTCCACTTGGGCAGGAAGTGGCCCCAGAGATAACAAGAGTCCAGGGCTTCCTGCTCTGCCTGCCCCTGTGCTGGTGAAAGGTAGGGAGACACAAGACCCTGTGCTCGGGGAGGCTGATGCTAGCGTGTGCCCTGAGATGTAGTTAAACAGAGGCTGAGCCGCACAAGTGTGGCCTTGCAGACACTGCAAAGGGACTGGGCCTGGCCCTAAGGGGACAAGGCTGATCCAGGCACTTAACCTGTGAGCCTGGAGGTCACACATTTAAGGCTCTGCCTGGTTCTTTTTTTTTTTTTCCCCCAGAAACAGGGTTTCTTTCCTCCTCCTCCTCCTCCTCCTCCTCCTTCTTCTTCTTTTTTCTTTTGGTTTTTCGAGACAGGGTTTCTCTGTGTAGCTTTGGAGCCTGTCCTGGAACACGCTCCAGGCTGGCCTCGAACTCTAAGAGATCCACCTGCCTCTGCCTCCCAAGTGCTGTGATTAAAGGCGTACACCACCACCACCTGGTGAGACAGGGTTTCTTTGTGTAACAGCCCTGACTGTCCTGGAACTCACTTTGTAGACCAGGCTGGTCTCAAACTCACAGAGATCCATCTGCCTCTGCCTAGTTCTTGGAGAGTAGACCTCACCCCGATTAGACACGCTGCTCTAACATGTGGAACAAGCTGCCTTGGGAGGCTGTCTGGACTCTGCAGTATCTCAACAGGCTCCAGTGGACATAGAGGGGTCAGACTGGATGCCCAAGCTCCTAACAAGGCCAGGCCACTTCTGCTGAAGGCCCAGTCTTCCCAGAGCCCTTCACTGTGTGGCTTTGGGGGGAGCAAGGTCACAATTCAGCTTCTTTGAAGAAGGTGCTCAGCCGGTGCCTCTGGGAAGGCCGGGCACTTACTGCCTCCCTGGACCCCGGACCCTCAAGGTCGGAGGCACAGTAATCCAGCTGAGGAAAGACAAGGGTTCTGCAGTGTGTTTGGGTGACACACACCAGAGAGAATGCCAACACTGCCACCCCTGAGAGGCTGTCAAAGGCCTGTGCTCTGGCCCCAGGGAACACTTGAACAGGAAAAGTCACCTGTTGGGGGGCAGGAAGGGGAAGCACAGGCTGGAGGCGATGTCTGTCTATCAAAGACACCCAGTTAGCAGCCTTCTCTTGGGGTGGAGCTCACTTCTAGTCAGGCTCTTCCGGTCTCAATCATGAAGCTCCGGCCCTGGTGTCCACCTGCTTCAGGGACTCCAGGGGATGGTGGCGTGTCCCTTTGCTCCCATCTCGAGTGTGACTCCTTCCTCTGATGGCTCCTGTGCCCTGGTTTGTATCTCTAGGGTCAGACCCACCACTGTCTTTGACAACCCTGCTTGCTTGTGTACAGCCTGAATGGTTGTCCTACACACTGGGATTTAAAAAAAAAAAAAAAAAACACATATTCTTTAAACAGGGGCATGAGTTTTGGAAAAGCTGTTGTCACTTTCTCCTGGGATGATGAGGTGGGCTCTCTTGTTTTTATTCTTCCTTTTTTTTTTTTTTTTTTTTTTTTTGGTTTTTCGAGACAGGGTTTCTCTGTGTAGTTTTGCGCCTTTCCTGGAACTTGCTTTGTAGACCAGGCTGGCCTCGAACTCATAGAGATCCGCCTGCCTCTGCCTCCCGAGTGCTGGGATCAAAGGCGTGCGCCACCACCGCCCGGCTATTCTTTACTTTTGAAATTATATTTTAATTACTTTTATCCCTTCCCTTTCCTGCCTCCAAACCCTCCCATGTACCCTATATATACCTCTCCTCCAAATCACGGCCTTTTTTCATCAATTGTTACTGCATGCTTTTATGTATTTGTGTGTGTGTGTGTGTGTGTGTGTGTGTGTGTGTGTGTGTGTAAATTCCCAAATATAACCTGTTGGGTCCATATAATGTTACTTGTATGTGTGTTTTTAGGGCTGACCATTTGGCACTGGAAAGCCAATTGGGATCCTCTTCCCCGGGGAGGACCTTCTCTCCTGCTCTGGGCTTTACTCAGTCACCTGTAGTTCTTTGTTAGGATTGAGGCCTCATCATAGGCTTTTTCCCCATGCAGTTGGCAGGTTCACTGATGTCCTTGTTCAGTTCACATGTGGACATCATGCTGGTGAGACTTTATGGGCATATCTTCTGATGTTGCTAGGAGACACAGTCTCACAGCAAAGCCCCTGGTCTTCTGGCTCTTACAATCTTTACGCCCTCCTCCACAGTGTTCCCTAAGCCTTCTGTGTGGGAGTGTTTTGTAGATGTGTCCATTGGGATTGGGCTTCACAACTCTGCATATTGATTGGTTGTGGTTTTCTGTTGTAGTCTCTGTCTCTGGCAGAGAGAAGTTGCCTTGATGACGGGGTGAGGACTACATTTATCTGTGGGTGTAAGGACAAATGTTTATAGATTGCTGTTAGGAAATACATTGGTTTAGTGACTTAGTGGTTGTAGATTCTCTTCCAATAACCATGATTTCACCGGCACTGAGTAGTTACTAGGTTTCTAGTATCCAGAATGCAGGCATGACATCACTCTTGTTGAGAGGGTCTTAAGCCCACTTAGAGCAGTTAGTTATCACCAAGGTATGTGTGCCATGTGCCACTACTGCACCGACAGGTTTATCGAGCCATGCTGCTTGTTGATGTGGTTCAGAGGTGTCATAGCTGGGTAAGTCTGTGGTTGCCTCCCTCCTTTGGAAGCTTGCATGGTGGTGCCTTCTGGTACCATGAAAGGTAGTCACCAGGGAAGGGGCAAGGTAACCTCTCTTAAGTCGCAGGGCACTGACCAATTTCTTTCCTGTACATAGTGAGGCCACACTTGGGCACACAGGTCCCATCCTCAGCACCAATGGTTAACAGCCAGTATCCAAGGCTCGGAGGAGCAGAGGTGTAGGAACTTGTCTCTCTGAAAGCTGTACCACTGTTGGTGCCCTAGACCTGGTACTTTAGGTTACTCAGATCCTCTGCCAAAGAAGCCTGCAGCTGAGGCCCCTCCTCGGCTGGCTCTTAAAAAAAATTTATTTATTCTTTGAAATTTTCATATATTTATACAATGTATTTTGTTCATAGCAGCTGACTTTTTGGTAGAGTGTGAATGTTAGAAGAGGTGGGGACACCTAGGGAACAGTCATTCGAGTTGTGGGCTTGGAACTGCTGGCAGGCCGGCCCTCTGCAGAGACTCACATTGCACCACAGTCATGGGACTGTGCCCTGCCCGTGTAGAGCTCATGCATGGGGAATGCATATTTTCTCGAAAGGAGATGCCTACATTTGCTTCAAAACCAACAGCTTCAGTTAAACTAGCTTTCTTGTGTATGTAGAGGCCAGTCAATGCAGTCGGGGGGGGGGGGGGGGTCCTGCCAAGTCCTGAGAAAGGGAGTGAGAGGCTACTCTACATCGTCTGTGCCAGAGCGTCCTTGCTGGCAAGCTCAGGTGGGATGTCTCACCAAGCCCATTAACTAATTAATGCCTAAGACTACATGGGTGCACCACTGGAACAGGTCTCTTGGCCACCTTCTTTTCTCAACACAGGGTAGAAAGAGTGACCCAAGAAATGTCCCGCTATGTCAACATACCTTCCAGACCCCCATACTTGACTCTGGGCAGGCAGCCCTCGTGGTCCAGAGAGGGCTGTCACACTGTTGAAGTCATAGCCTTCATCTATGCCATGAGGGACAGCAGGCCCGGGGAAGGAGCAGAGAGCACTGGGGGTGGGAGAAATCTGGGACTAGCAGAAGACACCCCCCCCCACCCCCCCCACCCCCCGGGAGCCACGTCTGGACACTTGAGTTGGTGTGTGTTCCTGTGCCTGGTCTGAGTGCTATCTGACTGCTTGTTCGTGTGTCAAAACCTACATAGCGAAGTGTTTCTCCAAAGTCAGGCAACACATGAGCTTGAAATGCAATCAAATGGAATCCTGAAAGACACACCTGAATGCCACCACCCCAAGCTAAAATCCCCAAAGACCAAAAGCCCTCAAGTCTGAAATTCCAGCCATAGCTCTGAAGGCTAAAGAGCCTAAATGTCACAGGTCTGAAAGCAGAACTCTCTCAAGCACTCAGGTCTCTTGGTGCCTCTGCAGTTCTGTGTGTCCATTTGTACACCGTTAGGAGGGCATGCCTCAGCTAACAACCCCAAGGCGCACGCACTTCAGTGAGAGACTGGGCGACTATTTTTAAATTTAAATTTAATTTAAATTTGTATGTTATTTATTATTTTTATTTGTGTATGTATGAAAGAAGAGAGAGAGGGGGAGAGAGAGAGAGAGAGAGAGAGAGAGAGAGAGAGAGAGAGAGAGCATTCAGAAGGTGGTTCTCTCCTGCCACCATGGTTCTGGGAATTGAACTAAAGCCATTCAGTTTTCAGGGCAAATGCAAATGCTTTTTGCCTCCTCAATAGCCCAGAGTGGCTAATATATATACATATACATATACATATACATATACATATACATATACATATATATATATATTATATAGTTCACTAATGACCAGAGAGACACAGATAACAGTGAAGACCCCTCTCAATCATGTGTCGGTTCCATACAAATCAGTTTTCTGTTTTACAGCCTGAAATTCATCTTCTTGGGTTTCTCTTTGATGCTTGAGTCCAGCTTTTCCTCTGCTCTGCACGGCACGCCGAGGAGGACAGGTCTTTCTCCACTGGGTCCTTAGCTATACTCTCTGATAGACGCCATACAGATGAATGGGAATAATCCACTGTTTATACATACCAGCGGTAACTGGAATTTTTAGGGGAACATGGTCTGGGCTCCAGCATCTCTCTTAAAGCTAGGCTTGGCCACTGGTCCTCAATACTCTAATTAAAGAGAGGGATTTACTCAGATGACATGCTGGAAAGGACTAACAGGAATCTGCCTGCCTGATGTCCCCACCCATGTATTCTGAAGCACCCCGTCTTTGTTCTGTGGCTGTAAAATTCAGAGATTCAGGGCAACCTGAGTCGGTGTCGCCAGGCCATGGCCACTCTTATTGGCTTAGAATAATGATCTCTTACTCACTTTGAATTGAGAGCCACATTCGCCAACATTTATTTATCTGCAAAGTGGCCTATGATGTATTATGTTGTATTGTCATATTTCTCAAATAAATCTGCTTCTTGAAATATTAATTAGCCAGTCTTGGTGACCTGTAATCCCAGCACTCGGGAAGGCAAGGCAGGAGGATGGCCTTGAGTTTGAGGCTAGTCTTGGGTATGAAATAATACTGTCTCAAAAAATTGCAAATTAGCTGAGCGGTGGTGGCACACACCTTTAATCCCAGCACTCGGGAGGCAGAGGCAGGTGGATCTCTGTGAGTTCGAGGCCAGCCTGGGCTACAGAGCGAGTTCCAGGACAGGCTCCAAAGCTACACAGAGAAACCCTGTCTGGAAAAAAAACAAAACAAAACAAAAAATTGCAAACTAGGGAGCTGATAAGAAGGTTCAGCGTGTAAAGGCACCTGTTGCCAAAACTGACAGCCTGGGTTCAATCCCCGGGCCCCACATGGTGGAAGGAGACCTGACTCCTGCAGGTTGTCCTCTGACCTCCCCACAGGCGTGATACTAGCACCCCCACAAATACATTTAATAATAGCAACAAATATATAATAATAATAATAATAATAATAATAATAATAATAATAATAATGTTTGGTGAAAATTTTCAAGATTTTGAATTTTTTTTAAGAATTCTATTTTTGAAATTTTGCTGTTTCAGAATTTCGGGTTTTGGAAGACTCGATGGTAGGGATAACTCTGTTTGAGAATGTCCCTTTGGTTCATGGTCCAAACCCAGCCCTGAAAGCTCACCTCAGCTCTTGGACTGGGCTCAGTCCCAGCACACACTCCAAGGCTGCAGGTCTGAAAAGTTCTTTCTTCCTTCATGTCGATTTCAAAAACATAACAGGGTGAGGCACAGAGCCCATGCCTCAATCCCCGCACTTGGAGGATGAGGCATGAGGAGCATCAAGGCCAGCCTGGCAACACAGTGAGACCCTGTGTCAAAAGACAACCAACAAGACAAAACCCAAACAAGAAGGAAACTCCTGCTCGGCCCCATGTCCCTTCTTCTCACAGGAGCGTCAACTGCCAGGTTTGGAAATGTGGACCCACAGTGGGACACACACAAGATGGGCTGTGGAGGAGACTTGACGTGTGAGGGTACTTCTCAGAGAAAACAGAAAGCCGTTCGTTCTTAAAGCCACCGACAGTAAACTGAGGTTTGTATGTGAACCTCATCACGGAAAAGGGCCAGCGATGGAGGTCAGGGATTTCAGAATTCCAGCAAGGAAACAAATGAAATCCATATGCATGTGTTCCTGTAAGCCTCAACCCATGACGTCTGTAAGGCAGTGACGACCATGAATTGGCTTCGACCCCCACAAGTATGTGAAATCTGAGATTAGGAGTCTCAGTGACAATGCATTCTATTTGTTAAGCAGTAAACTCTCCTCCTGTTTCTCTGTTTTTGTTTGTTTTTTTGTTTTTTTGTTTTTGTTATTTGTTTTGTTGTTGTTTTGTTTTTTTGAGACAGGGTTTCTCTGTGTAGCCCTTGACCATCCTGGAATTTGCTCTGTAGACCAGGCTGGGCTTGAACTCACAGAGATCCACCTGGCTCTGCTTCTTGAGTGCTGGGACTAAAGGCGTGCGCCACGACTGTAGACCAGGCTTTAAAAAACAAAACAAAACAAAAAAACAGGTGTGGTGGCGCATGCCTTTAAGCATTTGGGAGGCTGAGGCAGGTAAATCTCTGAGTTCAAGGTCAGCCTGGTCTACAGAGTGAGTTCCAGGACAGCCAGGGCTACACAGAGAAACCCTGTCTCAGAAAATTAACTAACTAACTAACTAACTAACTAACTAACTAACTAAATAAATAAATAAATAAATAAATAAATAAAAATAAGTAAACTAGGCTTGCCTTAAACTCACAGAGATCTTCCTCCTTCACATTTGGATTGAAAGTGTGCACTACTACCATGTCCCACCTCTCAGTCACTTTCTGTTGCTTACCACAAAGTACCCCAGCTTGGAGGAATCATCAATGGGAATGGTTTCAGCTCACGCTTCCCAGGTTTCAGGACCAAGGTCAAGGTTTTGCCCTCAGAGATGCTATTGACAAAGTCTTGAGGCACTGTAGGCACCAACGTGGCAAGAGCCAAGGGCACTCACTGGGTCTTCAGATCTCCTGTCTCCTTAGCATGCTACCGGGACTCACCCAGGGACTATATCTAGTCCTCCCAGAGCTCTCCCCTCTTCATCCCTCACAGTGAGGATCACAACTCAAGTCTTGGGGGACATTCAGACCCCATTCTTGAGGGCTGAATGCTGCTGCTGACAGCACTGTGTCCTGGTCACACACCATCTCTGGGTACCAGAGAACTGCTGGCTGGCTGAGCCTGGAGTGAACATCCCAAGGGTGTTGGGCCCAGCCTCCTTCTGGGGCTGAGTGTGAGCAGGGTGTCCACCCAGGAGAGTTCTGGAGAACAGCAGAGGTAAGGGGTTCCCTCTCCTACTGGTACAGAGAGCCTATTGTGTAATCCCTGGACTGTACAAAGCCCAGCTGTGCCCAGGAGTGGGGACTGCTGTGAGATTTGGGTATGAGGATCATTTCTCACTGGGAGGAGCAGCAGGCCCTGGTCAGGGTCTTTTGTGGTTTTGAGCCCACCTAGATGGGAGTTTCAAGAGGAGGACCAAGGCTAGGCTTCAGAGAGACAGCCACTCTGACCATCTAGAACCTTCCAGGAGATGGAGGTGGGGCAGTGGGTTGGTGGCTATGGGAACTGCGGGGGCCTGAACTGCCCTGTGATCAGTGCAGGAAGACACTCTCGAGCTCCGTCATCGCTCCCAGCTGGATTACAGGGTTCCCTGAAGGTAAGATTTGGGAAAAACGGTCCTGGGTGGCCAAGGACTGTCATTATTTTAGTGCCAAAGTTTCCAGGAAGCAAAAGTCAGTGTTTAGGAAACCATGAAAATACAAGGATTCCCTCACCAGAGGCGGAAGAAAGCCATCATCCAGTGACACAGTGTGTGCAGGTCCTCACAATGTGAGTGTGCACCTCCCACGCAAAAGCACACAGTGCAAATGTCAGAACACTCACACCCTGGTATACACCTAAGAACATTAACAGATAAACACATCCAAGTACACAGGCTTGATAACACACACAGGATAACCCACCCCAGCACACAAATCTGATTACACACACAGGATAATATATCAAGTACACACCTGAGACGAAGACAAACACACCCTAGCACACATGTCTGAGAATACACACAGGATAACACAGCCAATCCTGCACATCTGAGTACACACCCAGACACACACATCTGAGAAAAACATACAAATACACTACTGCACACCTTGAAACACGGAGTTCCTGGAGAAAGGAGCCTGGTGATTATCCACATCTGCCTAGAGGCTTGTGTCCCCTTCCCCAGGCACAGACCTGCCCTTGAGGCCTTGATGCTGGGTTTAACCAATGACCTTCCTGCAGTGACCCCAGAGCAGCTGTTGGGGAGGAATCCTTGCCTGGCTGGATATCCTGGGTTGGCCTAGCTCTGGTGGCCAGAAGGCTGGGGACATACCTGCACTCATTCTAGGCTCCATAGGGATAGGCAGCAAGAGCCACAGATCTGAGTCTGGGCTTTATAAAGAGGTGTGCCTCACCCCATACCACCAGTACCAACGCTACCCTCTGCTTCTACACTCAAAGCTGCCAACTCCCTCCCTGCGTAGCTGGGCACACTTAGGCCTTCGCTGCCAGACCAGCCTGCAGCCTGTCTCTGTCTTGGACATCCTGCTCTCAGGCCCTCTATCTCCCCACATTCCTACCTTTGTCCTACCCTCCTACCCGGGCCCCATCCCTTTGACATCATGTTCCCCAGGGCCTCTGTCTCCCCACCCTACCCTTCCCTGGCCACCTCTGATCACCAGGTCCCAAACCCCCCACTTCTTCTGATTATTTCCTTTCAGTGGGCCCTTATCTCCCCACCCCTACAGGTTTTCTGTTTCCTAGGAACCCTTTCCTCCAGTCTATCCACCCCCCTCCCCTGCACAGCCTGCTCCCCGCCTTCACAAGTGCCCCTCACCCCTCAATGGCCTCACTCCCACCGTCAGGGTTTGAGGGTGTTACCCTCTCTCTGTCCCTGGCCCCCAACACGACCCAACCCTGTCTGGGTGCTCCTGAGCAAGGGCTGCCCCAGCTCCTTCCCAGGCACTGCCCACAAACGACCCTGGGAACTTTTTCTGGGAACCTTTTCCCGTCATACACGTAGCACTATGGGACTGTGTTCAAAGGAGCCTGTTTTTATCAGGCTCCAGACATAAGGAAAGAATTAAGCTTCTTAGGAGGTATGATTCCAAATCTAAAGAGTCTTGTTTTGGAAGCCTCTCCTTTGAAAAGCTGGGAAAGGCGATGCGGCCCCTCTTTCTTCTGAACCTGTGGTCATTCCTTTATTTGTTCAGGCTGCATGCAGCAACAGGGATCCAGAGACGAACATCTGCTTTTGGTGAGAGGTGGAGCCCTGGTCCAGAGTACAGTCAGTTTACCCACCTACCAGGGCATCTGCCTGGGTACTCACTGACAAACATGGTGGAGAATGGGATCACCCTGCCACCCAGGCCAGTTCCTCACCCAGGTCTGATGTCTAACTTTAGGCAACCACAATCTAAAGACATTAACAAAAACTTCCAAAAAAATGGTTCTTTAGTCTGAATTGACCCACCCTCTGGGCAGTGTGGTAAAATGTCATGGCCTTGGGCTCAGTACATGGGTGTGAATCGCCCCTCTGTCTAGCTTTTTATATTATCCACCCTATAGTGACCTGGTAGCCATCTCCACGATTGGACCAATTGTCATTATACACCAAAGACCAGCCATGAAAATACTTCCTCCAGGTGAAAAGGTGAAATTCACTGTGTAATAAACAAATTAAAAACCAGGTTGTAGGGGCTGGAGAGATGGCTCAGCAATTGAGAGCACTGGCTGTTCTTTCAGAGGACCTGGGTTCAATTTCCAGCACTCACATGGCAGCTTACAGCTACCTGTAACTCTACCTCCAGGGGATCCAACACCTTCACACAGTCATGAATGCAGACAAAACACCAATGCACATAAAATACAAATTAATAATAATAATAATAATAATAATAATAATAATAATAAGTTGTAGCGCTTGTAAAATCAAGATAAGGGTGTTTGGAAGGGGGTGGGGTGGGGAGTGGACATAAACTCTTAACAATTCTCCTGCTTCAGCCTCCTAAGTGCAGGAATTACAAATGTGTGCCACCTTGCTAAGCTGGCTGCTGTTAATTCCTTGCCATGGATGAATTTTAGCTTATGAAATCACAGACAAAACACGTCAAGCCAGATACTGTGTGAGGTTCAGGCAACCACTGGGTTCTTACAACACATTCTCTATGGATGTGTGGGTATGGTGTCAACTCTATCAAATCACACACACACACACATACACACACACACACACACACACACACACACACACACACACACACGTACCATAGGACAGTATTTCCTTTCCCCAGCCACCTTCCCTCTCCCAGCCAGACCTGGGGACCTGACATTTTCTGCTGACTTGATTTCTTCCTTCTCCCTTGGGCTCCAGCCTCCAGGAAGCCCTTTCCTTCTTCCCTGGGACCAGGGGCTTGCTGAACTGTGCCAGGAGTACTAGATCCATGGCCCCCAGCTGCACGGCACAGTGTGCAGAACTCTTGATCCCTGCATATGGGAAAGGTTGAGGGATCCCAAGGTGGAGAGTGGTGAGATCAAAAGACCCAGCCCCTCCATCTCTTGGGTTTTCCTCCCTTGTACTGCTCTGCCCCTCAGGTGACCTATACCCATGACCGTCAGCCAGACGTGATATCCTCTCTCAGACCAGCCTGTGTGCCAAGCAAGGTTTCTGGGCCCACAGTGCTTTTCATCTCTCACTGGCTTCACTCCTGTAAACAGCATCCACCATGATATAAACCATTAAATTAAAAACACGCCTCACATGTGGAACAAATCCGACAGCGCCGTGAATGGGCTAGGCCTGCACCCAGCCCTCTCACTATAAGTCAACAAAACAAGAACAAAACCACCTTCCATCCCCCGCTGGGTGTGGCAGCCACCGTGACTGTCTCACCCAGGCCCTCGCTGGGTTTCCGAGCTGGCTGCCAAGCTGCCACTACCCTGCTGAGATGCTCCTGGTGAGAGGTGCCCGTGGGGGTGACAGGTGCTCTTATCTTGTGGGAGGGACAGAAGACGAGAGCAGTCTCTCTCCATGGCATCACTGTGTCCTTTCTGCCTGTTGGATTACACGGCACTGGAGTCCCTGGACACCTGCAGGGATGGGAGCTGACAGCAGGTGCTCCTATTCAGATGAGGACAGGGAGGGTAGCGGGTGAACTGCAGCGAGTTCGAGGCTGCACACCCCGGGGCCGGGTCAAGGGTCTTACCTGGCTGGGACGCTGCACTCCATCACCGGACATAGGAAATAGGGATAGCTCCACATTATAAACCCGGAAATAAAAGCTCAGAGAGAGAGAGAAGTAACTTCTGGAGCCCGCACAGAGTGAGACACAGGCAACACGGAAGAGGATGTTGCCAGGGCATGCTCAGTGGGCTTGCGAGGTTTTTGAGAATGTTTTATAGGCAGAAAGCCTGCCAGCTTGGAACGCAGGCCATAGAGACTGGACAAGTAAAGGGAGGCTGTTGAATTTCTGTTCTAGTTTCCTTTCTGTAGCTGTGATACAACACTCTGATCAAAAGCAACTTGGGGAGAAAAGGTTTATTTGGTTTGCATTTCCAGCTCACAACCCATGATGGAGGGAACGAGAATCACAAGCCATGGATGAGTACAGCTTGCGGGCTTGCCCTCTGGCTGGCTCGCAGGCTCATGGGCAGCTAGATTTCTTATACAGCCCAAGACCACCTCATTAGGTATGGTGCTGCCCACAGTTGGTTGGACCCTCCCACCTCAATCATCAGTCAAAAACAGTCCCTTACACAAGCCAGTCTGATTAAGGTAATTCTTCATGCAGTTCCTTCTTCCCAGATGACTCTAGGTTATGTCATGTTCACAATAAAAACTAACCAAGATAGTTTCCAGATTTCACTGAGTCAGAAGTGAGGGCCGGACAATGGCTTTGTGGATGAAGGAAAAAGAAAGGCAGAGTCTTAGATGCCATAATATTTCAAGCCTGCTGTACACACAACTTTCCTAGTTATCTGAGCAAACACTACCGAGGTATTGGTGATTCTGTGCAGATGTAATCAAGATCTGGAATGGGGTGATTCTGAAACAGGGAGAGTGTTCTTTTGGGCCTGGCATCACCACTGGAGAAAACAAGCCCAGGAGAGAGAGCTGAAGGATCTATGTGGCTACTAGTGTCCAGATAGAGGCTGTGGTGTGAAGAGAAGCCCAGCTTCTGGTGGCTAGAGAAGTGACAGTCTGGCTTACCGCGACAGACACTGAATTCTACCACCAATCTGGCTGCACTAGAAGACCTCAGTTCAGCCCAGATGAGGGTCCAGCCCGCCAGCACCCGGATTTCAAATCCCAGCCTTGGAAAAACTGATAGTAAGATTCTGTTGTTTGAAGCCATGTGGTTTGTGGCTCTTGGTTCTGGCACACCCAGAAAATGAATATAGATATTATTAGGAAGTAGATGCTGCTGTAGCAAAAACTCTAAATATGTGCAAGCAGCTTTGGGATTCAGAAATGATCTCAAGCATGTGATAGAAAAAGCAGTCAGCCTTCCTATACACTAGTAAGAAACGTTAAAAATGTCAGGGAAAGAATGGCATTCATGAAAGCCTAAAACATCATCAACAACAACAAATAAAAACCTTGAAATAAATTTAACCAAGTTGTGAAAGACTTCTATGAAATTCTATAGAAATGATTAAATTTCTGAAAAAATTGAGACACCAACAGAAAAAAAATTGAAGAAGACACTAGGAGGCAGAAAGGCCTCCCAAGCTCATGGATGGGCAGGATTAGTATTGTGAAAATGGCCACCCACCAAAAGCAGTCTACAGACTCAAGGCAATTCCCATCAAAATGTCATCATTTCACAGAAATTCAGGGGGGGGGGAATCTTATTTGAAGGCACAAAAGACCTCAGCCAAAAGAATCCTGAGAAAATGAATATTGCTGGAGGTATCATCATACCTAATTTCAAGTTATCCAGTAGAATCACAGTGATAGAAAAGCACGGTATTGACAGACACACAGGTTAATGAAATAGAACTGAGGACCCAGACACAAGGCTATCCAACTACAGCCATCTAATTTTTGATAAAGATGCCAAAAATAAACATTAGAGAAAAGACATCATCTTTAACAGATGGTATTGGGAAAACTAAATGTCTCCATCTAGAAAGTTGAAGCTAGATTTCATAACTCTCACCCTGTACAAACATCAACTCCAAATGGATCACAGGCCTCAACATAAGACCTGAAACTCTGCAACTGCTAGAGTTAAAAAGAAAAAGTATACTTTATATATGCTCATAGGTAAGGACTTTCTCAACAGGACTCTGATCTCCATGGAAGTAAGGCCAATAATAGACAAATGGGATCCTGTGAAATTAAAAAACGCTTTTGTACTGCAAAAGAAACTAACTGTCCATCAAGTGCTGAGGCAACCTATAGAAGAAAAAAAAAACCTTTACTGACTATATATCCAACAGAGTTTTATTTTCTAGAATATGCAAAGAACAAGAGAAACTATAAACATCAATCAAACAACCTAATCAAAAAATGGGCCATGGAAGGGCTGGGGAGATGCTCACCAGTTAAGAGCATTTGCTGCCTTTGCACAGGACCCAGGTTGGAGTTCCAGCCTCCACATGATGGCTAGCGGTCATCCATAACTCCAGTTCCAAGAGATTTAACAGGCACGCACATGGTGCACACAGTTAAATGCAGGCAAAACATTCATACACATGAAAGTAAAAGAAAATTGAAGAAATCTAAAAAAGAAGTATAAAATTGAGGTATAAATGGCTAATAAATATTTTTAAAGTGTTTAATATCATTAGCCACTATGGAATTGCAAACTAAAACTACTTAAATCCACTGATTTTACCTCACCACATCAAATGGCATCATCAAGAAAACAAATGATGTTGGTGAGGCTATGGAGAAAGGGGAACACGTACCCACTACTGGTGGGAGTATAAACTGGGGAGACATGGAAAACAGTGACCAGCATGGATGCTTCTCAAAAGCTGAAAACAGAACTCTATATAACCCAGCCATACCACTCTTGGGCATACACACAGAGGACTCTATTCACAATAGCTAGGAAACAGACTCAACCTAGATGCCCATCAACTGATGAACGGCTAATGAAAATGTGATATACAATGGAATTGTTTTAGCTATAAAGAAAAAAATGAAATTTGCAGAAAAATGGGCAGAATTGGAAAATATTATATAAAGTGAGATAGCCCAGGTCCAGGGGAGAGGTGGACAATACTGCACAGGCTCTCCTCCTATGTGGTTCCTGGTTTCAGATTTTTAGATTTGTGCATTTAACTTGGAGTGTCTGTAGAGGTCAAGACGGTAGAAAGTGGCCACGAAAGGCAGGAAGGGAAGAGGTCTTCCCTGGGGGAAGTCAATAGGGTACATGGAATATTCAAGCAGAGGGAACAGCGGGTTTGAGTTTAAGCAGCAATGAGGACAGGGATAAGGCTGAGTTAACCAAAACTGAGGATGTGTGAAAAAGCTTTTTGGAAACCTACTACTTTTTTTCTCCCATTTTTTTCCGAGACAGGGTTTCTCTGTATAGTTTTGGTGCCTTTCTTGGATCTCGCTCTGTAGACCAGGCTGGCCTTGAACTCACAGAGATCCACCTGGCTCTGTCTCCCGAGTACTGGGATCAAAGGTATGCGCTACCGCTGCCTGGTGTTTGTTTTTTTTTTTTAAACTATTTATTTTTATTTTTATGTACATTGCTGTTTTGCCTGCATGTGTGTGTGAGGATACCAGATCCCCCGGAACTGGAGTTACAGACAGTTGTGAGCTGCCGTGTGGGTGCTGGGAATTGAACCTGGGTCCTCTGGAAGAGCAGCCAGTGCTCTTAACCACTGAGCCATCTCTCCAGTACTCATAAAATGCTCTTTTTGTCAGGGCATTTTATCACAGCAACGAAGGAAACCAGGGCAGCTGCCCACCATAACTAGATGTTAAGACCCTAATGCTGGAAACACCACACGCTTTGGCTGAAGGACACGGACAAATAAATCTGGAACTGACCAGAAAGTCTTCCCTGCTAGCCAGTTTTCATAGTGCCAGAAGGTTCCAGGGCTGTTGAAGGTGAAAAAGAATCAATGGTCTTACCCAGCAATGCAGTATGCTATTGACCTACAGACAAGATGTGCCCACTGGTGAATAGCTGTGTGATATTTCGGGGTCTGCCAGTTTCTTTCTGCTTTTATTTGAAGGCTGCTCTACAGGAAGGAAGTTATGCCCTGCACTGTCCACACAGTCCAAGCCCGTGGCTGGAGAAGTCACAGGCCCTAGGATGGGAACCTATTGCTGTTGTGTTAAATACTCATGTTGTCAAACTGCCTTCTAAATATTTATGTTTATATCTACAGATTAGTGCTGCTGTAGGCTGGAGCTGAGTTAATTAGTTAGTTAGTTAATACAGAGTCCTAACTGGTCAAAAATAAGTGGTCACTGGGTATTCAGCTACAAATGGGATGTCTGTATCAACCCCTCCATTCCCCAAGGTGCAGGGAACCGCTGCAGAAAGGGTGGAGAGGTTGTAAGAGCCATAGGATAGAGATGGGTGATGTGAAATATCATCTTCTGGACACGACATGGTCATGGTACTCATGTCCTCAGAGCAGCTATGGACACCTGCACAAAATCAAGCCAGCCAAAATCCCAGCATAAATGGCGAAGAGGCTTGTGAAGTCCACTCCTGAGAACCACTGACAACTGATGGCTGCTAGGGACGTCCATTTTCTTCAGGAGTATGGCTGCTAGTACGTGTTGTCCACAACCCAGTCAATGTCTCTCTCTCTGTCTCTCTCTCTCTGTCACACACACACACACACACACACACACACACACACACACACACACGCACACACACACGCACACACACAACCATGAAGGTGGGAGACATGAAAGGTCTGGGGAGAAAAGGAGGAGGGAATATATATATTATATAATATATATATGATACTGTCAAAGATTAAATAAATTATAAAAAATAATTACAAGCTGGATGTAGGACAAATTATTTTAATTTCATCACTCAGGAGCCAAAGGCAGGTAGATCTCTGGGAATTCGAGAGCAGCCTGTTCTACATAGCAATTTCCAGGCCAGCCATGGCTATACAGTGAGACCCTGTCTCAAAAATGGGAACAGGCATCTGGAGAGATGGCTCAGTGGTTAAGAGCACTGGCTTCTCTTCCAGAGGACCCAGGTTCGATTCTCAGCTCACAACTATCTGTAACTCCAGTTCCAGGGAATCCAACACCCCCCTCTGACATCTGTGGGCACCAGGCATGCATATGGTTTGCGACATACATGCATGCAAACATTACACAAAAAATAAACAAGTTTTTAAAAATTACAAAGTATTTTAATTCCTTCTACCCATCATCTTTTGTACCATCACTATCACTCATTTCTCTATGTATATTCATACACACACAGATATGGCAGATCATTTATTTTTAGTAAACTTACCTGACAGTTTAACATGAAAAAAATAAAAATTATTTCATTTACATTTATGCTTTCTCTGCCTTTTTTTTTTTTTTTTTTTTTTTTTTTTTTTTTTTTGGGTAGAGTTTCTGACCTCTATCTCTGAGTCTCTGAGAACGAGGCAGGGCTACTGCTAATGACTAGATTTTGTCTGTCTGATGCTCTAGCTTGTATATAAAATGTCCTCTGTGGGCTCGTGTGTCAGAAGACTTGGTTCTCAACCAGTGGCACTGTTCTGAGGGTCTGTTAGGGTGTGGTGCCCACCTGGAGGAAGAAGAACCCGCTAACAGCTTCTGGCGACTGCACTGAGGAGTCAGGGTCGGAGGAGAGCCCAGCCTGCAGTGTGCCTGGGACAGGACAGTGGCAGGAGGAGCCAGCACCATCCTCACTTGGGTTCTGGCACTGGATGAGAGTCACCCAGAAGGTGTGTGTCCTGCAGGCGGTGAGAGGCCAGCAGGGCTGAACTCTCCATTCTGAGTCAGACGTCGAGTGGGGTGTGGATGGACACGCAGGTGCTTCCTACTCACTGTGTGCTGTGAGCTGCAGGTTCTGGCATGGAGGGTGTTAGCTGACGGTGTCTCCTTGAATGCACGTTTGTTGTGTCTGGTAGTGTCCCCCCCATGACAATCCCTGTGCCTTCCCCTGTGGAGAAGCCGTTCCATCTTCCTACTCTGGAGTCAGCTTCTCCTCGTGTGCTATGGGCCCTCGCTGCAGCCACCAGGTAGTGTATGTGTGGGGTACACTGACTGGAAAGACGGGGTACACAAGGTAGTCCCGCCTATCAGATCTCATGCTGTGGCAGTCTTGCCCTGCTCTGCACACAGGTTCCTCCTGGGCTGCCTACGAGTCTCACAGGTCTACAGGGAAGGGCCCTCAGGAAGATCCCGAAAGCTCTGGGGCCTGGTGAACAAACATCTCTCCATATTCTACCAAAAGCTGACAGTTGGTGGTAACACACTTGTACTCCCAGCACTCACAAGGGTGAGGCAGGATTCTGAGTTTGGCCAGTCTGGGCTATATAGAGAGACCCTGGCTGGCGGAGGTCTCCTCCCAAGAACAGAGTCTATTATGCAAGCACAATCAAGTATTGGACTAAGCAGGTGTGGTGGTGTATGCCTTTAATCCCAGTACTCAGGAGGCTGAGGCAGGAGGATCTCCGTGAGTTAGAGGACAGCCTAGTCTACATGGTGAGTTCCAGGCCAGCCAGGGCTACATAGTGAGACCTCAGGAAGTGAGACTCAAAAAGGAAGATTGAAAAAAAAAAAAAAAAAAAAAAAAGCAAACAAAGCAAGTATTTCCACACTGTGTGATCTGGGTCTTCTTCAGGGCCCTGAGGTGTCCCCTCCCCCACTCCACAGTTTCACCTGGGGGATCTCCTCACTGTGCCTCCAGAACAGTTTCCTATAAATTCTGTATCTGCTCAAACACTGCCTCCCACAGGAGGCTTCCCTGGAACAGTCACCCGCACACTGCCCAGCAGAACCTGACCACTAATCTTCCTATCCCAAACCTTGTTAGTCTGTCCAGGAGCCCTGTGGTGGGGAGGAGGCCGAGAAGAAGTCCTCTGGGTGGAGAGTGAGCGTCGGTGGCCTTTTCTGCTCAGAAGGCCAGGGGAAAGAATCTCCTCAGCAGAACCAGGTTCTGAGGAGGTTCCTGGAGCTTAAGGACACACGGACATGGAAACCCACAGCAACTACTGAAAGGTGCCTATAACCCAAGCATCCTTCCAGTGGTACCCACATGCTCATTCAGCCTGTGGTAGGGACACCAGGCCAGCCCCAGGCCTTCATGGAGGTCCCTTCTGGCCCTGGGTTTGGGCAATACCTCAACTTACAGACCATACAAATTTCAGCAACTGCTGTACAGGGATCAGCTTCTCAAAGTATTAGAACATGTCCTTAAGGAGCTGTTGGGCCATGTTCTTCCCATTTGAAATGTGTGGCTGTACACTTGTGTGGAATCCCAGGAGAAAACCTCTTGTGAAAGCCACAGGTCTCCACACATCACCATCTGAACTCTATCTTTTTTTTCAAATTTGTAATTATTTTTATTTTTTGTGTA
This sequence comes from Peromyscus eremicus, assembly GCF_949786415.1. Lineage (NCBI taxonomy): Eukaryota > Metazoa > Chordata > Mammalia > Rodentia > Cricetidae > Peromyscus > Peromyscus eremicus. The sequence continues at coordinate 42,523,773 of NC_081423.1, forward strand.
TGATGATTTGCCTAAATGTATGTCTGTTCACTAAGTGTGTGTCTGGTGCCCATGGAGGTCAAAAGAGGATATCAGATCACTTGGACCTGGGGTTACAGGAGAGTGTTAGCCATGACGCGGGTGCTGGGAATCGAACCCATGTCCTCTGCAAGAACAGTCAGTGTTCTTTTTTTTTTTTTTTTTTTTTTTAGATTTATTTATTTATTATGTATACAGTGTTCTGTCTGCACATATCCCTGCAGGCCAGAAGGGGGCGCCAGATCTCATTACGGATGGTTGTGAGCCACCATGTGGTTGCTGGGAATTGAACTCAGGACCTTTGGAAGAACAAACAGTGCTCTTAACCTCTGAGCCATCTCTCCAGCCCCAGTCAGTGTTCTTAACTACTGACCTATTACTCCAATCCCTCTGCCTTGTTTTTAATCAACACAGTAATTGTATCTACTTTTAGGGTACAGTGTGATACCCTGGCACACGCCCACAGTGGGTAACTATCAGATCACATCCCTAGGTACCCATCAGTTCTCAAGAGGTGAGAACTCTCTTCCAGCTGTTCTGAAACATGCCCATTGCTCACTCCAGTCTCTCTACGTAAGAATATCATAGCGTATTGCCTGTCTGACTTTAGTTCCGTGCCCACTTCAATGCCCATCCCTCTTATACCCTGCCTCTAGTAATTACTGTCCTAGTCTTTGCTTCAATGAGGTCAGCTTTTCCAGCTTCCCTGTGAGTGAAGTCTTGTGGTATGAATGGATAAAGAAAATGTAGCAGGTGTAGGGCACAGGCCTATAATCCCAACACCCAAGAGGCAGAGGCGGGAAGATCTCAAGTGAGAAGCCAGCTAGGGATACACAGTGAGACCTAGTCTCAAAAAGCCAAGGACTAGGGATAAATCTCTGGAAAGTGCTTGCCTAACCTGTACAAGGTCCTGAGTTGGGATCTTAGCACTAACAGAAACACACACCATAAAATATCGAACACGCTCAGTACTCAGTGGTGAAAAGGAATGAAATTCCATCATTTGCAACAGCATGGATGAACCCAGAGGGCATGAGCTTTATGAAATGAGCAGACACAGAAAGACAAGTGCTGGGTGCCCCTGTCTCAAGGAGCACAGAGTGGAAGGAAAGGGAGAGCAGATGGAAGGATGGACAATGGGGGCCGAAGGACAGGTAGGCAGGAGGAGCATGCCCAGTACTCCAGACACGTCAGAGGGGCCACGGTGCCTGGCAGTTCACTGTGTTCATACACATGTGAAGGACAGGTAGGCAGGAGGAGCATGCCCAGTACTCCAGACACGTCAGAGGGACCACGGTGCCTGGCAGTTCACTGTGTTCATACACGTGTGAAGGACAGGTAGGCAGGAGGAGCATGCCCAGTACTCCAGACACGTCAGAGGGACCACGGTGCCTGGCAGTTCACTGTGTTCACACACATGTGAAGGACAGGTAGGCAGGAGGAGCATGCCCAGTACTCCAGACACGTCAGAGGGACCACGGTGCCTGGCAGTTCACTGTGTTCACACACATGTGAAGGACAGGTAGGCAGGAGGAGCATGCCCAGTACTCCAGACACGTCAGAGGGACCACGGTGCCTGGCAGTTCACTGTGTTCACACACATGTGAAGGACAGGTAGGCAGGAGGAGCATGCCCAGTACTCCAGACACGTCAGAGGGACCACGGTGCCTGGCAGTTCACTGTGTTCATACACATGTGAAGGACAGGTAGGCAGGAGGAGCATGCCCAGTACTCCAGACACGTCAGAGGGACCACGGTGCCTGGCAGTTCACTGTGTTCACACACATGTGAAGGACAGGTAGGCAGGAGGAGCATGCCCAGTACTCCAGACACATCAGAGGGACCACGGTGCCTGGCAGTTCACTGTGTTCACACACATGTGAAGGACAGGTAGGCAGGAGGAGCATGCCCAGTACTCCAGACACATCAGAGGGACCACGGTGCCTGGCAGTTCACTGTGTTCACACACATGTGAAGGACAGGTAGGCAGGAGGAGCATGCCCAGTACTCCAGACACGTCAGAGGGACCACGGTGCCTGGCAGTTCACTGTGTTCACACACATGTGAAGGAAGGACACAGAGGCTCCGACACACAGAACCAACACACGCTTGAGGGGGAAATGGTTCCCGCCTGATCTGACCACCACACACTGCAGACAGACATCTCCACACACCAGCGACCTTGTATCCACTAAATACGTGAGGGGCCCAGCTGAACTGACACACACCTATGATCCTAGCACTTGGAAGGTTGAGGCAGGAGGACTGCTGCAAGTCTGAGGCCAGCTCAGACTAGAGTGAGAACCTGTCTCAAAAAAACAAAACCCAACCCAACCCACAGGACATCCTCCTCCCCACACAAATAAACAAGCCCAAGTGTGAGTCCTAGGGGCCCATTGTGACGGGCTTGCGGAAGTGGCTCCTAGCAGTAAAGTGAGCGTCTGCACTGAAAACACACAAGATTGAGCAAAGGGAAAGAGAAGACCTGGCCTGGGCCATTTCTAAAACAGGCACCCAGTCACACTTCTGAGTAGCCGGGCCAGAACACCGGGAAACCGGCACTGTTTCTGGTGCAGGTAGCAGCAGAGGCATCTGCTCTGCGGGCATTTGTGCTGGGGGCAGCCTGCACTAGGGGCTTTAGCCAGTCACCGCACATGTGGCGAGAAAAGGCAAGGCCGGTAGACTGGTCATGGTCATCAACTTACTAGATTAAGAGATGTCTATGAGTGGTAAGACATGCCTGTGTGTCTGGGGGAGGGGAGCGTGCTTCCAGAGGGACAATGACTAGGGAAAGGGGGCTTCCCCGATTGTGAGCAGCCTGAATGGGTGGTGGAGGAAGCAGTGTGTGCTAAGTGTGCAGGCCCTCTCTCTCTGAGAGTGCATGGCTGCGGCCCTCCTCCACTGACACCAGCCTCCAGAATCTTTGACCTTTAATGCAGAACCAATACAAGCCTTCGGTACTGGGGCTGCTGGGGTCCAGATTCTTGGCCTGGGCAGCTACAGTGAGCACAAGGCTGTGCGTGGACCCAGCCCCTACGATGTATGCAGTCCAATAAACACTCTGTTCTAATACACACATACAGGCACTAGGACTCACTCCATAGACCTCTAAGTGATGACCACGAGAAGGTGCCGGGGGCTACGGCAGCATCTTAAGGGGGAACCAATGCCTGCGGCAGGTGAATGGCAGAGTTAGACCAAGTACTCATGCCTCCCTCAGAATGACTGGCATCTTCTTTCCTGTTTGGAAATGGTGAAAAGATGACAATGTGGTGTGACTTGTGCACGGAAACCTGGGTCATGGCCCCACAGTGGCAGCACAAAGCTGGGGTCTCGGTGAGGACAGGAAGGATGGCTATGCTGCGGTGGCCATCCTTACCTGAACAGGACTTGGCCCACATGCTGAGGGCACCTGGAAAACACATCGCACTCATGCAGCCACGGCCTCTTGGTGGCCCATCCTAGGAAGGTGCAGTTCCCAGCACCAAGAATGGCCTCCCGGGTTCCAGTTGAAAGGACACAGGGTAGCAACAGCAGACTCAGGAGAGCCATGCGTTCGGAAGCTTGCCCCACTACATCAGCTTTCTCATACGCCGGTTATGCTTGTCCACAGTCAGGGTTGCCTGGTCCACAGCTACGGTGATGCCATCCAGAGCCTCGTCCTGGCGCTCGAGCTCGGCCTCGGTGTCCAGCGCCAGTCCCTTCAGCTTGCTCAGGATCTGGGAGAAGCAGAAATGACAAGCATACACTGTTTCTATCCTCAGCGCACTAGCAGGAGTCTGATGTAACCAAAGGGATACGGTTTTCTGAGTCAGGAGGACACAGCCTACAGAGCTGCTGCCTGGGCTGGGCCTCGGCACTAGGCTGGACCCTGTGGTCCCAGGATGCAGCTGCCCGCCATCGGTGAGTGTACGTGACCATCCCAGAAGGTGCTGAGCGAAACCATTGTGGACCTGGGCTAACAGAGTCACTAGGCTACATGGCTCACACCGCTAGGCAGACATTGGAGTGAACCTTGAACTCGGTACAGCAGTGTGCTTGTCATGCTGCAGCAGCTGTGTGCAGCTGTGCTCACAACTCCCATACCAGCAAGGGAGCCAAGCATTCAGACCTGGGTAAGTCACCAGATGTTGGTGATGTTCAAGTCCCCGCACAAGGTTCCTCTGAAAATGCATCCTCATCATTAAGTGACAAGTGCCTATAATTTATAGGCCACACAACACAAGGCCACTTCAAAACTACAAGGCTGGCCATCCTTACCTCGGGTGGGTGGTGCAGAGGGCACGGAGGGTCTCAGGACAGGTATGTGTGCCCACAGGGCCACTGGAGAAAGCAACAGACCACTGCAGGCCAGACAGGTTGGGAGGCCCATCTCCCCTAGCTTCCCTCACTCACATGAGTGATGCACGTCATACTTCAGGCAGTTTTATTTTCCTGCAGTTCTGAGCTCCTCACACTGTGGTTGCTCTATGTTCTCGGGAAGCTGGGACAAGCAGCTAATATTTCCAAGCTGACAGGAAAAGGGAAAACTTACTAAAGAAAACAGCGCCCACCACTTGGGATGACTGTGAACACCTTCTTCCAGGGGAAGCCTCACATCACAGTGGGCCAAGGAAGAGGGATTGAGGAACCCGAGTGTAGTGGATACCTCTCCACCTATAACCTTTAAGTACCAGCCCCTGGGGTGTGGCCTCGGGGCTACCCTTAAGACCTGAGAGACAGCCGGGCGGTGGTGGCGCACGCCTTTAATCCCAGCACTCGGGAGGCAGAGCCAGGCGGATCTCTGTGAGTTCGAGGCCAGCCTGGACTACCAAGTGAGTCCCAGGAAAGGCGCAAAGCTACACAGAGAAACCCTGTCTCGAAAAACCAAAAAAAAAAAAAAAAAACAAAAACAAAAACCTGAGAGACACATAGGCCGCTCTCTTCTCCCCGTTGTGGGCTTGGATGGTGCAGACTGACTCAGGCGGCAGAACAGCATGGGACAGGACCTCAGCCTTCCTGGACCCTACAACAATTTCCCTAGTCTGTTTAGTGAGTTGTCTTTTCCAATCTATGTCCTAATAAATTCATTATACCCCTTAAGCAGACTCCCTTGGATTTCTTGCTATACTCAAGTCATCAGGACATCTTGGACACAATCACTGTCTCCCCACAGCTGCTTATGGCAGGGATGGGCTGAGTGGGGACTTCAGAGGCCCCCAAAGTCTGTCTAGTGAATGCATTATATCCTAAGACCGTCCCTGACCCCTACCTGAGGACACACGTGAAAGTGTCCTATGAGGGTCTGGCAGAGCTACCACACACCTCAGGTGGCCCAAACTGCTCTATCGGCACCTAGCTGGTACCTCCGGTCACACACTAAGTGCTCAGTTCTAGTTCACAAAGGCACCCTTGCTCATAGGCTGGCACTTCCACCAGCTTGGAGACCCGGCCAAGAGCTGTTCATTTGACTAACAACACACACACAAGCAGGAGAAGCCAGGACAGCAAGGCCTAAGTTCTTTCCTAACAGCTAGAGTCATATAAGCCATCCACACAATAAACTGCAAATGACAAAGGCCTGTACTGGGGCCACCAATGGGCCTCAGGAGCTCCTCTAAATATAGGCTACTCCAAAGCATGCGGAGAGACTGACAGAGTGAGACAGCCTGTGTCTCCCCGTGAACACTTCATCACAAGACTGAGCATGCTCTCTGCAGTTCTAGATCTGTTCCCCCAAAGCTGGCTCAAGCTCTGGAGAGCACACTGTGGGGTCAGTGAGCCCTGGAGATGGGCGATGACATCACACAGTAGGTCTTTTCCATCTCCTGTACTTGTGACCTCACACAGTGGACCCCAGACAACAAAGTAAAACAAGGAAATGAATCCCCTAACACCCCGTCCTACCCTCTCTCCGGGCAACATTCCTCTCTCACCTGCCTGGTGCCACCTACTTGTCTGTCACTCTGTCTGTCATCTGACAAGTCCCCTAGCCTCCCACAGTCAGGCCATACACAAGCCCTGGCCATGCTTCTCTATAGTCTCCGGGGCTGTGTACATATGGGTCCCATACAAGCACATGTCTTTGCAGAGGGTGTAAATATACTGTGATAGGCCGGTAATGCAATTCTCGGCCAGCACCCTTGTCCTGCAGGTATACGTGCCACGGTCTGAATAGAAATGTTTCAGACTGTGACCTCTTTGGAACCAGGATCCAGCTCCTGCCAGAACTCTGGGTGCCACAGCTTCCAGCCAGGCATGTGTGGAGTCTGTAGCACATTGGCCATCGGTTTACTTAGGAGGTACAGTGTGTCTTGTCTGTGTCTAAGAACAGTGCTGTGGGAAAGAAGAGACTTAAAGAAGAAAAGGAAAGCTGACTGTGACTTAATCATTATGCATCACATTTGTGTGACAAGTTGGCATCCTTACCCCCCAAATCCCAAATCTGAGTCTGAGCTGATGTGACGCTACCGTAGGCCACCACACCTGATCTCACATAGGCCACGTCAAAATGCAGGCACACTCATCAGGCACGGAGGGGCACATCTGCAATCCCGGCACTTGCAAGGTGGAGGCAAGAAAATCAGGAGTTCAAGGCCAGTCTCAGTGACATACGGAGTTTGAGCCCAGCCTTGATGACACAAAACCCTATCTCAAAACAACAAAATAAAATATAAAACAAAACCTCAAAAATGCAGGTACACTGTAACTATTGTCTGAGGTCTTCTTCAGGTATGTGTCCAAGGTGCACACAAGACAAGTGAATTTCATGTTTAGACTGGGTCCCAGCCTGAGGCTATCTCATGTCTGAGAAATATTTCAAACTCCTAAATAATCCCAAACCAGTAGGGTACTGCGTGCTTCAGAAAAGGGATGTTCAGCCCATGTGAGCTGGATTTTATTACTACATCCACATGCTTGCATGAAAACTAAAAATACATGATTAAAGTACACTTCAGTTTTGTTTCCTGGCATTTACTTTTTCATTCTCTGATGATCTTAAACAAAAGCTCGAGCTATGGGATCACCCTCCAATGCAACTCAGAACTTAATTTTAGGAACCGCTCATTTTTTTTTTTTTTTTAAATCTCAAACTCTTTTTAAATAAGGTCCAGAAAAGCTAAGCACTGGCCATGAGCTCTGGGGCTCACTGACTGGATCCAGACTGAGCTAGCTTACAGGAGACATAACCACTAGCTTAGCATTAACCGCCACAGGAGGATGATTCAGTCACATCACCAGGGCACTGTGAGAAATCACATGTCCCTGAAAACAAAGCAAGGATCTCATCTGGGCCTGGAGGAGGCAGTCTCTCCTGGATGCTGGGCTGCACAGCCTAAGTAGCCCTCCAGCCGGGGGTGGCCAGAAAGCTGCAGTACAGGAAGAAACAATGCATTCTTAAATGGTCGTATAGTGAGTGAAGAGTGAATACATCCAAAATACACTTCAAAAAGAGAGTGAACCAAAGTCATGACTGGTTAAGATAATACACACAATACAGAAGTCCTGGATGCCAATGTGAACGTTAGGCTTGACAGACATCTCAGCCAGGACAAACATGAATACCAGCCATATGAAACAGGAGTAAGGGTCACAGGACCTTGTGTCCACAAAGCCCACCTCTATGACAGTCTGTGAGACTTACATTTCCACTGTCATCTTCCTGAAAAGCTAAGTCAATTGCTTCTGCCTTGTGCACAGTGAGAAGAAAAAGAAAGATTACGTGTGGGCTGAGGATGTAGCTCAGCTGAAGCTCAGTCCCCAGAATTACATAAACTGGGTGTGGTGGTGTCGGCCTGTAATCTCAGCACTTAGGAGGTGGAAGTCAGAAGACCAGAAATTCAACGTCATCTTGACTAGACCAGCCTCAACTACATGAGACCTTCCCAAAGGGGGGGTGGGTGGGGGAAGACAAGACTGTGTATTCTGTGACCTTTGCCTAATAGTCAAAGAATATTCACATATAATAACCTGTGGCCCAAACAGCTGATTGCCTATCCAAGTAGGCAATATAAAGGCTGGTTGCTATTTAACATTTGATTTGGAAAAAGTCTCACCATTTTTTAAGTCTTAAAAATAGAACTCATTCCAAATACCCCGCTAAGACCCCTTGGCCTGTCTGCCAAAATGCACTTGGAATTAATTAATACTGCCCATACTGAAAAGACATCCAACAGCTTCTAGGTCTGCAGACAAAGAAAGTCACAGAGCTAACCTTCCCGGCACTAATACCTTACAATATTGGTAGCCTTTTTTCTTTAAGAGAGGGATTGAAGTAATTAAATAGCACCACGCACATTCCATATAACAGGGGATGGAAAGAATGGAGCTCGTGAAGTCTGGCCAAACCTTAAAAACAGTTGTTCCCTCTGTGGCCCAGGATGACAAGCTGTCTAGTCATCAGCACATAATGCTGCCAGTCTCTGACGTACCCAGGAGGCCCCTTGATGAGCCCTCTCTGGCTGTGAGTCAAAGGCCAGGCTCAAACGGACGTTCCCACAAGTCCCTGATATGTAACAAACACACAGTAACCAGGCGGCTTCACCTGTGCAGACTACCTAACTGCAAATGCTCAGCCCATGCTGGACAGGCAAGGCACGTAAACATGTGCAGGCACGTGTCCAGGAAAGTCTGGGAAATTGAGGGCTCTTCTCTCGGGGAAGTCACGGATGCAACACAGCAATCAGCAGCAAGTGCCACCACTGTCCGTGAGTCACATCAGCTCCTCTCAGTGTCTGTGGCAAGAGAAGGGAATAGTTCGGGTGACTCAGGCAGGAACCAGACAGGAAGCAGAGAGGGACACATAAGATCAGGGAAAAAAGCCAATAAGTGCCCCCCCCCCCAACACACACACATACACACAGCTGTTCCTAGGACAATCACAAATGCCACTCTGCAAGGGGCCATTCCCAGGGAATCCTTGAGGAGGGCTCTCTACCTTGCTGGCCTTGAAAGCCCCATGGGTCCTCAAGGCTGCTCTGGACAAGAGCTCACAGCTCAGTGGTATGTGATGATGAATGGTCTATCTGCACAACGCTGTCTGGACTGGAGACCAGCACACCAACACAGTCCTGGCTGGCAGTAGTGTCATACAGAGAGACCTCGGCCTCCCTGCCATTCCTACACTGTCCATAAAGACAGCACATTATGGAACCAGAGCTGATGGAGGCCGTTTAGATGCACTGGATGTGCCCACACACTCTCTCATGGCCGCGTGATGTGGGGCTGTGCTGTCACGACAGCCTAGCTCAGAACACACTCGGTGTGCCCACACGTGTTGCAGTACACTGGCTGCTATCTTCACAGAGAATCTTGGAAAAGATGCTCTGCTCCACCTTGTCATATGACTCCAGGGTCTGGGGTATGAATGTGAGCACCTACAGTTAGTATGAGCGAGGCTGTCTGCTCGCCACTCTTCTTACACTGACTCACCCAGAAACTGTGAATTTTCCTACAGTGAGAAATTAGCAACCATTTAAGAACAGAGCTGGGATAAATCAAGCTGTCTGCAACTCTGAGCAGTTCCTCCAGTTGAGCCATTAACATGCTGTGGAGAAGGTAAAGAGGGGAAAGTTGGCTTTCACAACAGGGAAGCCCTAGGGGCTGCAGGAGCATGCTCTGCTGCAATCCATCACACGCAAAGCTCACAGACCACCCTAGTCTCACGTCCCAGTGGCTGCATTCCGAGGGGCTCCTGGTGGTCTGGGGCTGGCAGGGAGGGTGGGTGTGAGGCTCCGGTCTCATGGTCTCCCCCATACCATGGTGTGCGTGGGCTTGCTTGTGCCACTTCTGAGGTGACTTAGAGACAGCAGAGTGGCTGAGCTCAGGCCTTCAGGGATCTGTGGGCCTGAACCGCATCTGGCGGCCGGCCGCCAGTGACAAATAGCTGTTCTCACTTGAGGGCCAGCCATGATGCTTGAGTACACAGATCCAAGGCTGGCCCAGACCACTGCTACTCAGCTCAGTCATAGGTGACCTCCAAGTGAGTCAAATGTCTGCAGAAAGATGAATCTTCACTACACAAAACAGGAGACCTGGGGAAGATGTACTGAGGCATGGCTCCCCGGGTTCTCAGCAAAGTGGATGCCTCACACTGCTTCTCGAGGTACCATCTGTTCTTATCCACACTTTCAGGTACAACCCTGCTGTGTGATGGGACAGTGACAACCAGAATACCCAACACAATGAGTTATACGACAAGGATGCAGTCACTACACCTCCCCATCTCTGCATGTGCTGCCTTCACACTGCACACAGACAGACAGAAGGACAGCCAGCCCCTAAGCTTGTTCATCTCTCATTCATCTGACATGATTTAATGGCATTGAAACCCAAGACCTGCTTCCCAGCCAAGACCAAAGCTGCTTCACACCTGTTACCTACTATGACAAGTTAATTAAAAGGGGTCACTTAAGGAAATGCAGGGCTTCGGTGAACTATAACAACACTCCAGCTGAACACCCCAGCCTGAGAGTATGGGGAGGAGCAAGTCAGCCTCACTGTACTAACAGCACCCTCTTGACACCGAGAGTCTGGGGACCTCACCCCACAAGCAAGCAGTCATCTCTCAGCAGTGTGTCCTCTAATTCAGCTCTGATATCTACTTCCTGGAGAGTGTCAGATCCCAAGGGTGGGGGCTCTGTCCCCACAGTGTCCCCACTCCAGGGCCAGATGTAAACCTTCTCCTGATGACCAGAAGTTATGTCGGGGTTCCTACAGCCCCCCTCGGCTTGTACTGGTTTGCTCAGAATGTAGAGAACACTAACTTATGTTGACTGGTTCATCATGAAGATAATTACCAAGGATACAGACCAAGGCCAGGGTAGGGCTTCCATGCCCTCTGTGGGCACTCGCCCTTAGGTCCTCCAATTGTCTGGGAAGATGTCTATCGGAAAGATGTCTGAAAAGGTCTCTGGGGATATTATGGAGGCTTCATTATATGGGGTGATTAAACCACTGGCCATTGGTGATGCACTCAACCTTCAGCCCTTCTTCTGAGGTAAGGCTGAGGGTCCTCACATTCCAGCTTTGCCCTTTTCGGTAAGCAGCCCCACCCTGAAGCTACTCCAGTGGCTGTGGCTACTGGCCAGCAGAGGGCTCATTAACATGGGAACAGAGTTCACTTCTGGAGTCCCAGGATTTTCGGAATGAAGCAGAGTATCCCATGCTTCAGTGACTTTCTCCAGCATACATCATATGCCAGGGAACGGATCTCATTAAATGTACAGTGACTGAAATAATAAGTTTCTTCTCTGACCACAGTGGAATCGAAGTAGAAATTTGGAAATCCCTAACATTCATAGATATACACAAATTAAACAGCAGCTCTGAAACAACCAATGAAAGGAAATTAGTAAATTCTTAGAGGCGACTGAAAACGAAAACACAGCACAGGAAACAAACTGAATCCATATGGGAAGCTCACAGAGAACGGGGATTTGGTGTGAGGGAACCAATGACTTACCACGTTAGCAGCACGACCTCAAAGACCTTCCACTGACAAAGGAGGACATCAACAGAATCCGACATTAAATCATTAAAACATTTAATCCTCCCGATTAAATGCTCAGAAACAAAACAGAGGACCTTCCTCAAGAGAGCAACCGGGGTTCACGAGTATCGTCTACCAACAGGGTGTCCACATCCTGGGGGTCAAAATAGTGAAAAAAGGGGACTGCAGAGATGGCGCAGTGCTTAAGAGCATTAACTGTTCTTCCAGAGGACCTGGGTTCAATTCCCAGAACCCACAGGTTGGCTCACAACTGTCTGGAATTCCAGCTCCAGGGGATCAGATGCCCTCTTCTGGCCTCTGCAGGAATGGGGCATGAACATGGTACCACAGACACATGTGGGCAAACATTCATATACAAAATAAAAACAAAAATTTCTAAATAGTGGAGCAGGAAAGGAAAAAAGAGCGAACAGTTTTGGGAAGGACACACAGAAAGACTCCCGTGTGGAGAAGGTGTTACCTGACGGCAGGAAACCTAAGACTCAGCTCCAAACCTGAACAGGTCTGAGCAATGAGCTCCACACAGGACCAATGCGACACAAGCCTGTAGCCCTCTAGAGCAGCAGCAAAGGACTGGAAAAGGAAGCGGAGGAAATCATTCTGCTTGTGACAGCGTCCCAGAGAACGAAACAGCGGCCTAGCAAAAGGGCGACACATGTGCACAGGAAACGAGACGATTTGCTGACTGAAGCTAGAGACCGAAACAAACAGGAAGATTCCCCAGGTGCCCAGCCAGAAGGTCTCAGGCTGTCCTGGCCACAGAACCTCCAAAAGTGACACAGAGTCAATGCAGGCAGGGTCAAAATGCAAGCTGCAGTTCGTAAACCAAAAAGGAAAAGCTAAACTTTACACCCTTATGGAAGGGACCTAGAAGAGCCAAAGCAAATCTGACAGAGCGGGAGCTGGGTGTGTGGTACACACGTGCAATCCCAGCATCGGGAGGCTGGAGACTCAGGAGTTCGAGGCCAGTATTGGCGACATAACGAGTTTGATGGCAGCCTGGGCTACATGAAACCCTACCTCAAAAACTAAAAATTAAACAAGAGAACTATGGCACACTTAGCGATTTTAGAGCTTACTACGGAGTTATAGTAATCAAAACACTGACCAGTAGACCAGGATAAAGAAGAAAAGGGTGAGAAACCCATACTTCCATGGCTAATGGACTTTGGACAGGGCTTCAAAGCAACTCAAAGTGGGAAAATAGTTCACTAACAATGTTGTAGCCATCTCATTTCACATGCAAAAATGAACTCAAAATGGATGAACAACTTAAGACATAAAAGGTGGAACTCTAAAAAGAAAAAAAGGGTAAGTCTTCAGGGCCTTGTTTTTAGCAATGTGTTCTTTAAACAGCAAACCAGCACATCACAAGCAACAACAATAACAAAGCAGAAAAGTGTATAACATTAGGTAAGTTAGGTGTGGTGGTGCACACCTTTAGTCTCAGCCTTGGGAGGCAGAGGCAGATGGATCCCTGTGAGTTCAAGGCCAGCCAGGGATATATAGTGAGACCCTGTTTTAAATACTAAAGTGAGGGGATAAATATTATAATTTGAATTCTTTGTACCTTTATTGTATTATAAGAATTTGAAAGCTGGATACGATGGTATACCTGGGAAAGGGAAATAGGAATGGTGTCAAGAGTTTGAAGCCAGCCTGGTAACCCAGGAAGTTCTAGGCTAGCTTGGGTTACAAAGAGACCCTGTCTCTAAACAAATAAGTAAGTAAATAACTAAATGCCAAGCAACAGATTTGACTAGCCTTTGTTCCTGGGTCCTGGAAGCACCTAGATCTTTGGGACTTGTCAAGTAATGGAAATGTCTTTGTCTTTGCAACCAAGGAGACCCAGGCCTACACCTGAGTTTGTGGCGATGCAAAGGCCAGCTGTGTGACTAGAGGGTGGGGGTGGTGGCCACCGGACCCCAGTGTGACCTCCCATAGAATGGGGGTTCGGTATAAGATTCAGGTCTGAGACTGGTGATTCTAGCAGGACCTGCAATGTACCCCCAGAAAGACTTAACGGAGATCCCGCTTGGTGGCACAAATGTGCTGGAGGGTAACAGGCCAACTCCCTGAGAGAGGACGGGAACTGTTGGGGACCTCTCTGATCTAGCTCTGTGTTTCTTCATTTGGCTGCTCTCACTTGTACTCTTTATGTTAAATGTTAGTTGTGAGTTCGCGAGATGGCTCGGTGGGTAGAGGGCTCGCTACACAAACGTAAGCACCTGACCTGAGGTCAGATCCCAGCACCTACATAAAAGTTGGGGCACTGAGATGTGTCACCATAATCCTGGAACTGTGGAGCAGACGGTGGGTTCCAGGGCTCACTGGCCCGTGAGTCCGGTCAGGTTAGGGTCTTTATCTCAAAAGGTAAGGTGAAGGAGAGACTGAGGAAAGGTATGCCTGGCCTCCACGTGTGTCAGATACTCAACCTGTGTCTGAGGTGCACGGTTTAGCTCAGTGCTACAATGGACTAGAATAAAGCTCTAAATAAAAAACATCCCCCAGAAACCTCTCAATGAAGGTAGGAATGGATGATGATCTATCCACAGGAAAGTTCCAGTAAGTGGGAGGACACCTGAGCACGAAAAAGGCAAAAGCCTGCAGTGGCCAAAGCCAAACACTCAGTGCCTCATCTCACAGCAAACTGTTCAAGGGACGGACCTTGAACTCAGGCTGGCAAGTGGGTCCTCCTGGGCCCTACCCTTAAGAGGCTGGGCAGTTTGGTCATGCAAAGTGACGGGGAATTGTGTGTGGCCCTTGATCAGGGGGCTGAGGCTCGCAGCACATGCGTGGGGTCATCACGGCACATGCCACTGTGTGGAGAAGACCCGTGGTCTCAATGTGCAGATAGTGTGGGTGCAGAAGTCGAGTTGGTGACGCTCTGACCCCTGAGCCCTGTTTCAGCTCATGTTTGGGGAATACAGTCATCTCATGCAGACAAGGTTCACTCAAAATGACTGACTGGAGTTTCCCTCTCCAGCAGGGAGAGAGGAGAGTTTGAGGGAGGTTTAAATCTGGGGTACCAAGGAAAACAGGCCAAGGTGACGGGTACTGAAAATGATGAACCATGTTCTACACTTGCCCAAAAGGAATGAAAAGGCAGAGATAGCAGGTAGGAACTTTTTTTTTTTTTTTTTACAATTTTTATTATATTTATTTATTTTTGTTTTGTTTTGTGTATGTGGCAGTCAGAGGACCATTTTTTGTTTGTTTGTTTTTGGTTTTTTTCAATACAAGGTTTCTCTGTGTAGTTTTGGTGCCTGTGGTGGATCTCGCGCTGTAGACCAGGCTGGCCTCGAACTCACAGAGATCTGCCTGGCTCTGCTGGGATTAAAGGTGTGTGCCACCACCGTCTAGCCATTGTTTTTATTTTATAATTTTTGTTATATTTTGAGACAGGGTCTCACTGTGTAGCCCTGGTTGGCTTGTGTAGACTAGTTTGTCCTCAACTCACAGAGATTCTCCTGCCTCTGTCTCCTGATTTCTGTGGATTAAAAACATGTACCACCATGCCTGGCATAGAATAACTTGTGAGACTTAGTTTTCTCCTACCATGGAGGTCCAAAGGATCAAACTTAGGTTATTAGGCTTGGTGGCAAGTGCCTTTACCCACTGAGCCATTTCACCGGCCCACAAATTTCTTGAAGTAGGTTATATAACCAATAGAGAACCACAAAATTGTTTCCAGAAAGCTACAGTTACATCTGGGCAGGTACAGGTACATATGGAGCTGGGGTACAGGGAGCATTCGGGAGATTCTAACAATAAACATAAAGCTGCAAGACCAACATGCTGTGCAGACCTCACCTGTGGAGCCCCAGCACACCCTCTGAGCATGACACTAGATCTTACACACACACAGAAGTAGCTTTCTCTGCCGCGGTCCATTGTTAGGACCAAGGGTCTTTCTGCCCACAGTCCACCAGATCTGATCACCCTGGTCTCCAGTAGTGGCCTCCCAGTAAAAGGTAAAGTGGGAAGAACCTCTCAACTCAGGTCAGGACACAGAAACAGAGACAGGAAGAAGCCCCGTATGGACCCTGGAAGCCTTGCTTTAGGAGAGCAAGCCCTATTTCCTGTTTTATCAACCCTTTACCGCCACCGACGTGTGGCTCTGCGGATCCCCTGGAGCAAGCGCAGCCACAGTTCTGAGGAGGAAGAGCAGACACTGCCAGTTGTCAGCTGAGGGGCTTTGCCAAATCTACCGGGGGATTGGTTTCCTTCTGGCCACCTGGGCTCTTTCTCCCCCAGCCGCAGTGACGCGGCAGCTGGTGGCCACAGACCACGCACCCACTCCCACCCTTGGGTAATCCTGGCCACCTCCCCATTAGCATCCCCAACTGCAATTTAAATCACCAGGACACATCTCAACATAATGGCTTTAATAGCATCTGCGACCCAAACCACAGCTGGATGGAGGAGGATTTCTTGCATTTTTGTTTTCCCCAGAATTTAACTCGTTCCTGCTTGTGCTTGCGCTCCAACGGTACAGCCAGGAATTCCTCTCCAAATACGAAACATGTGTTTCACCTTGAAAAGACCGCTTCGAGTAAAGCTAGGCTGCACCCCCTGACCAGTACAGAGTCCCCACCTCAGACCCAGTCTGGCACCACAGACCCTCAGCACCACTGATCTCAGTGTCCCAACACTAAGACCTCAGAGACACATAGTATCCAGTGTTGCCAACATGGACCACTCCAGGACCTCTAGGTACTGCCACAGACAGGCGCTGTGGAGCCCTACGCCATTCTTGGCCTGGGCTATGTTCATCCTGACATCTTCCCCTCAGGCCCTCAACTTTAGGATGAAAGCTGACAGATTTTTTTTTTTTTTTTTTTTCCGAGACAGGGTTTCTCAATATAGTTTTGGTGCCTGTCTTGGATCTCGCTCTGTAGACCAGGCTGTCCTCCAACTCACAGAGATCCGCCTGGCTCTGCCTCCCAAGTGCTGGGATTAAAGGCGTGTGCCACCACCGCCTAGCGGCTGACAGAGATTTGATGCTCACAAACAGGAGGTGCCTCTCAGACTACACGACCATCATTGCAATTAACAAGTAAAATTCTGCCTAAACACAACTGCAGGTTCAGACATTATTATAAAGGTAGGCATAAGGCACCTCATATGCAGCCCCCTGAGACCAATGTACTCTTGTCCAAACTCTCAGGAGGGTGCTCAGAGGAAACTGGGAGATGTGGGCCTTTGATACACTAGGCTTCCTCAAAATCCCATACAAGTAAGACCACACTCTGAAGTCTTGAAGACAATGTGACTAGTGACCTGCAGAAGATGCTCGTCACACCTGGCAGTGTGCCTGGGTCGTGCTTAAACGTAATCACTGAACCATGAAGAAAAAGGAACAGGAGTCTATGTTTAAAGAATCTCATAGAAAGGATGAATTTTCCCCCCCCCAAAGATGAAACTGCTGAGATCAAAGAAGTTTGTGTCTGTGCAGACACATAAACTGAGAACTCATTTTTAAAAAACAGGTTTACTAAATGACTGTTCACATCCACCTCCCCACAGTGCTCTGCTTGAGGCATGCCTCCCCACCCCAGACAGAACCCTGTATTTACCAGCAACTCCCACAGATGAGGGGCAGAGCAGTTACCATCTCTGAATGTGGCTGCAGGTCCTGGTTAGAACAGACAGGCCTCATGGCAGGTCCGGGGCAACATGAACACTGACTTGGCATTTTAATTTTTAAATTAAATTTGTTTTTTAAAAAGATTTATCTAGTTTTACTTTATGTGTATGACTTTTGTCTGTCTGTATGTATGTGCACTATGTGAATGCAGTACCCACGGAGACCAGAAGAAGACATCCCAGATGGCTGTGAGCCACCCATGCTGGAAACCACGCCCAGGCCTCTGTCTCTTCAGCCCCACTTTCATTTTCTAAATTAGGAATAGGATTACACTGACTCAGGCATGCATGCATTATGTATGCATGTATGTATGTATGCATGTACACACACAGGCAACTCATGATCCTACTGCCTCATCCTCATCCTCCTGACTTATTAACAGCTCTTTTCTAGCTGTTGCTTTTTAGGGCGCCTCTCTCTTCCATCAGGCTGGCCTTGAACCTACGGCAGTCTCGCCTCAGCTTCAGGGTGCTGTGACCGCAGAGAAAGCCATCACATCCTACAAGAACTCTGATCTTCTAAGGACAGAGACTGAACTATCTGAAAGTAAAACAACATGCTGACGAGCTCCTTCAAAGCCCAGAGGAAAAGGAGGCACACTGTGCAGGGACACTACGAAGAGCTAAACATCAAGTATTTGGGCGGAGTGTTTAAATTCCAACTTTGTGAGGAAAAGTGGAGAACTTCTTTCAGAATCTAATGTTGAACATGAGAGATCTGAGCAAGCTAATTTACTCTTAACTGTACATACATGGCTGTCGAGGAGAACATGTGTTCATGAACAGCACACAGCATACAGTTCCCACATACCATACAACACATGTACACAGAGCACATGCACACTGCACAATCACATGTAAGTAGGCAGAGCATACACATACTGTGCAGAACAGGGATAGCACTATGTAGCACATACACATACAGTCTACATACATGCACACATACATACACAATGGATGGAGGTGGCCACCAAGGCAATTGTATGTGCAGATGGTGTGCACACTGTGAGTTTGTATGCCATGAAACTTGAGAGTTGGGATGGGCAGCTGCATTCCTGTCCTCTCTCCAACCAAAAATACAGCAAAGCCTGGGACCAAGAAGCTCCTCTAGAGCAGTGGTCCTCACCCTTCCTAATGTTGTGACCCTTTAATACAGTTCCTCATGTTGCGGTGACTCCCACCAGAACATGATTTTCATTGCTACTTCACAACTGTGATTTTGCTACTGTTATGGATTGTAATGTGAATATCTATGTTTTCCAATGGTCTTAGGCGACCCCTGTGAAAGGGTCATTCAATCCCCCCAAAGGGGTTGAGACCCACAGGTTAAGAACCACTGTTTCAGTGAAAGGCATACATAATCCAACAAGGGCCTGTCTTCAGGCAGGAGAGGGATGAGGTACAGGTAGTGAGGGCAGAGATGCTTAAGTGGCCAACTGAGGCAGTGGGGACCCTCTACCTGTGTCAGCTCCTGGGCTTCCCCCTCAGAGAGTAGTGGCCAGTTCCTCTGCAGCTGCAGCTGCTCGCCTTCCTGGCCTCCCGTGGGCAGCTCGCGGTGTGTAGTGCAGCCCATCAGTCTGGATGCTGGAACGGAAAGCTGAGGTCAGTGGTGAAAACTTTCGGAAGGCGCAAACCACACACAAGCATTCAGCAGCTCACAGAGGGGCATTTAAGACTGCCACAGGCTTTGGCCTGAGGAGCACATCCGAGTGTCCATATGGGCATGTATGGGCCTTGGTGCCTGGGCCTCTACTGAGTTGAACGCCCCACATCAAGGTGAGTTTTCAATACTGTAAACACCCAGGGTTAATTCTGTAAGTATCTCTGGAGAGAAGGGCCTTTAATCCATAAATGTTCAATTTTTAAGGATGTGGCATATAAAACACAAGAACTGCTGAACCCTGGCGGAACATACATATAACACATCACCAGGAAATGTGGGGACAGTTGAGCTATTCCACAGAACACTGCGGTTCCAGAGAGAACAGGAAATGGCCAGCTACTGGAGCCAAGTGGAGCTACATGCACAAGCCTGCCCTGCTCCAGCCCTAGTGAGTCAGAGCTACCCGTCCTGTGGTCAGCGAGGGCTCAGCTCAGTGGGGCAGCTCCACAGCTCGCACAGATCGACACACACCTGTGTGCTGGGTAATCTCTGCACCCAAGACGGGACAGCTGGCAGGAACGGTGTAACCGGTGAAGTGCTGCGTGGCTCCTGGCGGCTGCCATGGGCCACCTGTTCTTTCTTTAGAGAGCAACTCCTCTGGCCACAAACCCAGAGCTTCCTAGGCCAGGTAAGGTCTGAAATTGAAGTCTGATCTCTGCTCTTCCCTATAATAGGGGGCACCGTGGATACAGAGCATTTTCTAGGCCGGGAGGAAACAGGAAGAGTGTGGAGTGTGACAAGCAGCCCCTCCAGTGGCAGGCGTTTACACACCTCTTAGCTAGACAAGGTAGAGCGGCTGGAGCTCACTGCTACACAGCAGAGAAGGAGAGGGAAGGAGGCACACCCAGGGGAGCGCTCCCTGGGCTCATCAGTCACTGAGACATGCCTGTCTTCCCCAGGAAAGAGACCAGGTGCTTCCAGCCCAGCACAAAGCTCCCTTTGCTCTGTTATCTCTTCCAACTGTCTGAAAGGCAACCCTCCTGAAAGAGGCGGGAGTAGCCAGGCGGTGGTGGCACACGCCTTTAATCCCAGCACTCAGGAGGCAGAGGCAGGAGGACCTCTGTGAGTTCGAGGCCAGCCTGGTCTACAGAGTGAGATCCAGGAAAGGGGCAAAGCTACACAGAGAAATCATGTCTCAAAAAAAAACAAAAGAAAGAAACAAACAAACAAACAAAAAAGAGGCAGGAGCAGCTAAGAACTGGCCACACACCCTCAGGAGGAAGGCAGGCAGGGTGAGGATAGGCCCACAGGATTGGTAGATGAAGAGAGGTGAACACTCATACACTCTGCATGCTTTAGTGCGGAAACCCAATCTACCAAGTAGCGGAGTTAGGACCCATCACTGGGACAGTGGTTTTCCTACTACACTCTAAAACAACAACAAGACATACAAAACTGACTACAAATGTGTGTTTGCCGCGTGCTAACCAGCTCCCGGGGCTCACTGCTGAGCTCCTCTGTCCGTGGGAGTTAGCTGGTATGGCACTGCTTTACAGCGAGTGGACACAGCTCGCTGGGCTGGAAGCTGGGGAGTGCAGAAAAGGTGTGTGAGCAATCATCAGCCTGAGGAGATAATGGTAGGTAGGCTTGGGGTGAGAGCCCAGTACAAAGAGGGCTCTTCCAGGTGGGTGAGAGGGCAAAGGATACCCATTCACAGGCCCAAAGAACCCCACTGCCTGCAATTGGGGTCCCTCTGCCTTGCGCCGACCAGCTCATGTATCTGGGGCATGGTGATCCTCTCAGCCTGATCTGTAATTAGCTGTGTACACCGTGATGGTCACACTGCATAGCCTTGGTGCTCCCGTGATGCTGAGGCCTTTCCCCAGAGCCTCTTGGGATCCTTAGCCGCAGCATGGACTCAGGAAGCGGAACTCCAGAGCTGCTGACCATGGCTACCACACTTCAAGCTACAGGAGACTGACCGAAGCTACAGGAGACTCTGACTGAAGCTACACAGAGATTGACTGAAGCTACAGGAGACTCTGACTGAAGCTACAGGAGACTGACTGAAGCCACAGAGAGACTCTGACTGAAGCTACAGGAGACTCTGACTGAAGCTACAGGAGACTGACTGAAGCCACAGAGAGATTCTGACTGAAGCTACAGGAGACTGACTGAAGCCACAGAGAGACTCTGACTGAAGCTACAGGAGACTCTGACTGAAGCTACAGGAGACTGACTGAAGCCACAGAGAGATTCTGACTGAAGCTACAGGAGACTGACTGAAGCCACAGAGAGACTGACTGAAGCTACAGGAGACTGACTGAAGCCACAGAGAGACTGACTGAAGCTACACAGAGACTGACTGAAGCTACAGGAGACTCTGACTGAAGCTACAGGAGACTGACTGAAGCTACACAGAGACTGACTGAAGCTACAGGAGACTCTGACTGAAGCTACAGGAGACTGACTGAAGCCACAGAGACTGACTGAAGCTACAGGAGACTGACTGAAGTTACAGGAGACTGACTGAAGCTACAGAGACTCTGACTGAAGTTACAGAGAGACTCTGACTGAAGTTACAGAGAGACTCTGACTGAAGCTACAGAGAGACAGACTGACTCAAGCTACAGGAGACAGCCAGATGGGCAGGCGCTTCCCCAGTGACTGAAACCTCAGGACTGATCCTGACTGACGGAACTTCAACAAACAGAAAGTTAAAGCAAGACTCTCCTAATGGATGTCACTAATGACCCACAGGCACATGGAGTCTGGGATGTTTTCCATGACTGTGGGGTCAGCTGGGACCCATCTAAGCCGCAGAACTCTGCCACCTCCAGGGCTGGTTGCTGACTTGTTGATCCATGTTTTGAAACATCTGAGAAGAATTACTGTGGCTCTGGGCAGGGTGGTTTCTATCTCTCTAGTCACTAATGATCTGTTTAGTAAAAGCAGCAAAAATGGCTCCAGCCACGAGGAAGACTGCAGGGGCATAAGACGGTCTCGGGGTAGTCAGCTGGCAAAGGGGACAGACACTGGCCCCCAGACAGCCCTGACACACAGCTCAGAGGAAAGGCGCCATGACCCCGGCAGAGCCCTCCTGCGGGGCCGACCTAGCCTCCCATTCCTCATCTGTCCTTGGACAACAGCTCCTCTGGTATGGGAGAAAACAACCCACACTCATCCATGGGGCGGGAGAGTGAGGAAGGGGAGACAGAGGGAGAGCATACTGTGTTTCCACAGATACCTATGCTTCCACAGTGACTTGGGAGCACATAGGTACATTGAAGCATGGAGACCACAGGTGCCTGAGGGCCAAGCCATTCTCCCTAACCAGCCTCCTGGCCGACCCAGAGCAGCACTGTGCAACCCTGAGGACTGTCTTTGGACCCCAGGAGCACCATCACTCACAGTGCCACCCATGTCTGCATCCCCACGAACCCTGCCCTTGGGCCCAGAGATCGCCATCAGGCAAAATGTAGTACCTGTATCATCAGAGGCCCTTGTGAGAACACAGCCAAACACAGCACAGGGCTTGCACACTCGAGGGCACTCCTGGGGTGCCATCCTGGCTAGTTTCTATGTCAACTTGCCATAAGTTAGTCATCAGAGAGAAGGAAACCTCAATGGAGGAAATGCCTCCCTAAGATCGATCTGGAGGCAGACTATAGGGCATTTTCTTAATGACTGATGGGGAGGGCCCAGCCATTGTGGGTTGGGCCACCCCTGGGCTGGTGGTCCTGGGTCGTCATATAAGAAAGGCATCTAAGCAAGCCATAGGAAGAGCCAGCACCCTCCATGGCCTCTGCATCAGCTCCTGCCTCCGGGTTCCTGCCCTGCTTGAGTTCCTGCCCTGACTGCCTTTGATGATGAACTGTTATTTGGAAGTGTAAGCAAAAGAAGCCCTCTCCTCCCCCAACTTGCTTTTGCTCATGGTGTTTCATCACAGCAATAGAAACCCTGTCAAAGATGATGCCTATAATAACCAGGACTTCCCATCTCTGCCTTAAAAGACAGCCTAGAACAAGTTGATCATGACCTCCAGAAGGGATTCCTCCTACAAGCTTTTCAAGGTACAGTCAGAGCCAGGGAGCCCATGAACCCACAGTCACAGGACCCTGGGGCTCTGGGGACAGAGGCGGCCAGGTGGAGGTAAGAGACTAGGCATCTAGTATAGATGTTCCTTGGACGTGACAAGGAGGCACAGTAATATCAGGAGTTGATAGCAGAGCACATTTGGGGTTGGGAGCAACACAGGACTCAAAAATGTTAAAACTCAGAGTTCATAAGCTACAAACTCCAGGACACTTTGAAACGATCTATGCACAAACATCACTGAAGAAAATGTATAAAATCACCCCTGGCCTATGTGAGTAAGGCAGACATGAAGCAGCAGTGAGTTTCATATGCAGACTTATGCTCCATGAATTCATTACTATTCACAAATATTCCATGACCCGAAACTCAGAGTCTGAGACACCTGTTAACATGTGGCATCAAACAGGAGATAATGACCCTGAAATCTGGAATCATCTAAGCTCACACGTCTCTAAGGATGCTACGAAGAGAAACAGCAATGAAGCTGCGCTGTCCTGAGACAACATGCCAGTCAGTCTTCCTGCTCTCCAGGCCCAGGCTCTTGATACTGGCAGCCTCCGTGGTCTGCAGGAAGCATTCACTACAATAGTCTCTGGGGAGCTAGCTTCCCGAGTAAAGTTTAACTCCAGCAGCGGAAGCTCGCCATGCTTCAAGACTGCCCCTGTGTGGCCACAGGCACACAGCACACCTTCAGAGGAGGCTGGGGGCCTCAGTCAAGGCTTCCACCTACTCTGCCTCCAGATTCCACTTCCCAGTGGGAAGACAGAAGCCGGCTGAGCACTGCAGCACATGAAGGTGTGGGCAAGGCGCCAACCCTCCCACCAAGCTGTGGGCAGGAAAACCACCGAGTTCCCACCTACTTGGAAGCCATCTCCCCCACTAACCCTCAGTACACGTGAGCTTCCTGCACAGACCAGCCAGCTGGGGGGCACACCCATCCACCAGAAATGAGGATAGCGCTTCCCTCCAAGTACATTCCAAACACTTAAGGAAGTCCTCAGGGGACATAAAATAACACAGATTGTCATGCTCCTAGTGTTCGTTCATCCCCCACAAGAGTCCCCGTGCCCCTTGTGAAGGACAGGTCCCCAGTAACTCAATCTAATCCCACCAGGCTGTTGCTAAGGAAGACATCCTTGAAGTCAGCGTCTATAAGGGAGGCTGGCCTGCACCAGCTGGGAACCGCTCCCATCAGGAGCGGGGACAGGAAGACCTAGGGCTCTCCTAAAGACAACGCCATCTGGACAGTGAACACTGCAGCTTGTGTACAAGCCTAGACTGTCTGCTAACACCAGGTAGTCAGCAGAACTCCCACCAAACAAGACCCACTGGATGGATGCCCGTCTTGCAGTAGACCTATGACTTCACGAGTTATAGAAGCCACCAATCATGAAAACCTCTTGAGGTTACCTTACTTGTAGGCCAGTGACACCTCCTTAGTTCTCCCTCCACGGGGATAACTGCTACCTTCCTAAGATATAATGTCTCCTACCTAAAGTCCCCCCAGGGGGGCATTCCCTCCCTCAGTCATCCATTCCCAGGGCAGCTGCCGCCCAGTCACAATATCACATGCCTCCTCCTCAACACTGTGCATGCCAGCTTTCATCAGCCCCTTACTCCTGCCTCTGCTAGGACAGACCCCACTTCTTGCTTCTCTGCTTGTACCTCACTGGACACTCTGGGTCTTCTGTTTTCTTTTGGGATGAGTACTCTGTCTGCATAGATGCCTGCATGCCAGAAGAGGGCATCAGATCCCACTTTAGATGGTGTGAGCCACCGTGTGGGTGCTGGGAATCAGGACCTCTGGAAGAGCAGCCAGTGCTCTAACCACTGAGCCATCTCTCCAGCCCTGGACACTCCAAGTCTAGAAAGCCTCTCTTGAAAGGGCTGAGCATAGAGCGCTGACAGATGTCCAGCTTCACACTGTAGCATCTCATCTGCTACACTTAGGTCCTCACCTTGCTAATCCTAATTCAGGGAAACTGAATACCATGGTGAATGCACATATATCGTGTCCAAATGCACTAGCCCTATCCTGGGCCTTGGTGTTAGGTTCTGCTGCCCCACTTGGCCCAGTGCATAGCACCTGAACTTGAAAACTCAGCTCTATGTCCAAGAATTCAAGGATACAGACCTTTACAATGCACATCTGGGCAGTGGTTGGAAAGACCCAACTCAATGCCCAAGGATAGTGGTAGGCTGGTGGGGGACATGTCAGGGTAGGTGTGGGTCACACCAGAATATATCTGAGAGTGGCACTTCTTGAATTAGGCTGAGCAGAGACAAGGGCTCAGGACCTGAAGCTTCCTTTGCTTGCCTTACCCAAACCCTTTGCTATTGTTCAGATATGGTCTGAGGGCTCATCTGCTCATCTGCTAGGTGCTAAGTGATGTTGGGAAGTGGTGGCACCTTTGAGAAGTAGAACCTGGGGGAGATTTTCAGGTCCTAAGGATACTGTCTTTGGGAAGCACTATGGGATCCACATAAGTTTCTGAGAAAGATGTTGTAAAGGAGAAAGCCTGGCCCTTGAATCTCCTCAGCATCCTGTCTTGTCAAGCGCTCTCACCATGTGTATCTGCCATGTGACCCTCACCAGAGACCAAAGAGAGACGTCCAATCCTGGGCTTTAAGTTTTCATTATGGTAAGCTACCTAATCTTTTCTTTATATAACACCTAGATTCTGGTATTTTGTTAAAGCAACACAAAATGGGCTGATAATACCTTTGACTACACTATTCAGTTTTCTATACCACAAGGAAATATCCAAACAACCAGCAAGAGAAAAGATTTACTCTAACTCAGGGTTCTAGAGAGTGTCAGTCCAAGGTCAAGTGGCCCCTAATGCTTTGGACCTGTGGTGAGGCAGTCTATCACCACAGGAACAGAACTGCTCACTACCATCAGCATGCAGGAAGAGAGCTGGGAAGAGAGAGCAAGCTTCCCATGATCTAAGGCCCCCCCCAAGGCCTGTCCTTCTAGAGGCCCCACTATCTCTTAATAGTGCCACCCTGAGAGGTAAGCCTTTGGGAGACATTCAAGACCCAAGCTTTGGCACTGCCCTATTCTGAAACCCAATTATCTGTCAAGGACAGGTAGAAGTTGGCAGCCTGGAAGGGTTGCACAAGCCCATGAATGACTGCCTGTGAGCTAGAGCCAGCAGCTGCTGACTGATGCGCATGCTGAACACACACCACAGCATGCTGAGTGAGGCTCTAATTTTGGAAGTCCCTACATGCACTGCCCTGCTGGCCACTCACCTGCATGCCGAATGGAGCAACTCTCCTCTGCAGAGGAAGTCCGGGCTCTGCTCCTGAGCACTAGGGCATCTTCCAGGAGCTCAATCTTCTTGCTGAACTGCACTTCTAAAATGGGAATGACCTCTGGCATCTTGGCAGATATCAGCCGATAAGCCACGTCTGGCTTCCCAATGAACCGCTGGCGTATGCTGACCTCATAAGGAGAGTGAACCTTGATATCATCCACATCTTCCCTCTCAAACCTGTGCAGGAGCAATGAACTGGAGTCATGGATTTCCAAACCAGAAACCAAGACAGTGAGCTTTCCTGGCTTGGAATGAGACTCTGTTCTCTGAGAAACAACAGCAGGGACTCTGATCACTACCCCTTCCTTTCCAAAGGGCTCACAAGAGGCTACCGAGACACCTTCCTTGGTCTTGGCTTCTGACGGTGTCTTCCAAAGTTTAGAGCTAAAAGGCCACCAGGAAGGAGACTCCAGTTCTGTCAGCAGTCTAAAAGAGCAAAGAAAACATGGATATTAGAGACGGTCAGTTTTGAGGTGTAAGGCCTTTTTTTTTTTCTTCAGAAGACTGCTTTGATCTTTGTAGAGCATGTTACCATTTTATAGTCCATCTTCCCCAACAAGCACTCATGAAGCAGAAAGAGCAAGGGGTGGGGACCTGAGGCTTGGGGTGGTAAGCACACCTGCCTAGAGGGGATCCAGCTAACCAAAGATACAGCAAACATGTGCACATGACTCATGTTGTTCTTTCCACACTACACCTTGACCTGGAGAGTTCTGACTCAGAAGCCATCCATGAATTCATGAACCCACCAAACTCTCTAGAGCTGTCTGCTAAGCTTTCTGCAGCGTGGAAAAGCCCTGTCGACGTTGTCCAAGACAAATGGAGGCACATGTAGCTACCAACACTTTATTTATAGCCATGGCAACTGAGAACCTCAATTCTTAACTCAATTAATTAATTGTTTGTAGAGCTGGGGAATCAAATTCAGGGCTCTATGTCTAAGCCGCTTCCCAGGCTGATATAACTCAATTTCATTATAGCTAGTGTCTACTAGACTGCAGAGCACAACTGCAATACCAAGAAATATATCCAATGCTTCAAATGGAGGCAGGAAAGAAAAAGCAACTGTCGGGGGCTGGAGAGATGGCTCAGCAGTTAAGAGCACTGGCTGCTCTTCCAGAGGTCCTGGGTTCAATTCCCAGCAACCACACGGTGGCTCACAACCATCTATAATAGGATCTGATGCCATCTTCTGGGGTGCAGGTATATATGCAGAGCACTCACACATAAAATATAAATAAATAAATAAAGTTTAAAGAAGTAACTATCAAAAAGAACAAACAGCAAACATAAGGCAGAACTAGATGTGTTAAACTGAACCAGGACCAAGTGAAAAGACATTATCAGCTTGAAAGAAACAAGAGGCAGCTAAAGCTTGTTCACAAAAACACTGTAAAACAAGAAAGAATAGATTCACAGAAAACAAATAATTGAAATGTACACACAATACACAGGATGGTAGCAGTAAACGGATGCTACCAGAGGCACTGTGTGATAGAGAGGAAGATTTAACGTTAAACATCTATGTACCAAATAACATCACTTCAAAATTCATTAAGCAAAAAAGTTGACAAAACAGACAACCACAGCTGTAGACTTCAACAGTTACATTTCTTTCAATGGCTGACAGGACAAAATGACACAAAATTATTAAGAATTGGAGTGTTGAACAGTATTGTGGCAGCTCAGCCTGACTGATATAGAATAAGCCAGCATCTGATGAATGCACGGTGCTTTCAACTGGACGCAGAACACTCATGCCAGGGACTGCAGCTAAGTGCAAAGACACTATGTCCAAAAGACAAATACAAATCTGAAAATATTTGCAGATTAATGCACATTGAAGTACATGTACCACACGTGCAAAAAGGAAATCAGAAAACATTTAAAAGGGATGGAGCAATGGCTCGGTGGTTAAGAACACTTGCTGCTCTTGTAGAGGACCTGGGTTCCTTTCCCAGAACACACACGGTGGTTTGTAAGTATCTGTAACTCCAGGTCCCCTGACACCTTCTTCTGACCTCCAAGAGCACAAGTATGCATTGATATATACACAGACATAGATTCAGGCAAAACACTACATGTAAAACAAATCTCAATAAAAAAAAAGAAGAAAATACTTAAAGTGAATAACAATGGAAATACAACACACATGAGAAGCAAACATGATCCCATCCGAGAAAAGTGAGTTTCCAGTGTGTATATGTGTATATTAAAAGGTTTACAATTGGATGGTAGCAGCACACACTTTCA
The DNA here is from genome assembly GCF_949786415.1 of Peromyscus eremicus. Taxonomy (NCBI): domain Eukaryota; kingdom Metazoa; phylum Chordata; class Mammalia; order Rodentia; family Cricetidae; genus Peromyscus; species Peromyscus eremicus. The sequence continues at coordinate 42,552,208 of NC_081423.1, forward strand.
ATTCCAGCACTTGGGAGGCAGAAGCAGGCAGATCTCTGAGCACCAGGCCAGCCTGATCTACAGAGTGAGTTCCAAGACAGCCATGGCTACACTGAGAAACACTGTCTCAAAAAACCCCAAAATAAATAAATAAATAAATAAATAAATAAATAGCCTAAAATTAGTTATCTAAGCTTCTATTTCAAATTGGTTTAAAATGAAGAGTAGAACATACACAAAGAAAGTAGAAAAGTCAAAATGTAGAGATCAATGAAATTAGAAGCAGTTAAAAAAACAGGAAAAGAAAGAAACTGGTCTGGGGAGATAGCTTGCCACCAAGCCTAAAGATTTGGGTTTGATCCTTTGACCTTGCATGATGGAAGGAGAAAATTGACTCCAACTTTCCATACAAATGCTATGGCACATACATGCCTGTATACACACAGAGAAGATAAATAAAAATGAATGATCTGTGACTTTAATCCCAGCATTCTGAAGGCAGAGGCAACTAGATTTCTGTGAGTTAGAAGCCAGCCTGGTCTACAGAGTGAGTTTCAGGTGAGCCAGGGCTACATAGTGAGACTATGTCTTGAGAGAGAGAGAGAGAGAGAGAGAGAGAGAATCAAAAGTGAGTTCCTTGATGTGACTTAAATACAAAATACAAATTACTAACAAAAAATGATCAAGGAAACTATAGAGAAAACATAAATTTCTGACAAAGGACTGGGGATGGTGGAAAGTCTTATGGACACTATTCTCGGTGCCAATAAATCCAACAACTTATCTGAAATGTACAACACTGGACGGCCCAACCTCTGAAACCCAGGCAAGGAAAAAAACCTGAACAGCTTGAGAAAGAAACTAAACCTGTAACGATGACACCAGAGAGAACAGCGTGGCCTGAGCGGCTTCACTGGTGAATTCTGCCAAAGATGAGGTTCAGCCACTGTCATCCACAGCCCTCCATCACACAGGCCACCGCCCCAATGCCACAAGACACATGAATCCCAACACAGTAAGACGCCTCTAAACCAGCAAGTACACCTGATGACATGAAAACTACTGGCCCACAAGTAAGAGGTCTTCATCCCAGGAAGACGAGGATGGCGTAACGACTGGAAATGAACCAGTGGAACTCATCTCACTGACAGTGAAACAGGAAAGCTGTAAGCTCATCGGGACAGCATCGAGCCTGAAGAATTCCATCACAGGAAGAAAACTTAGTCTGATACAGGGCACCTACAAAAAACTTTAACAATATGACTTTTTTTTTTCAGAATGAAAATAAAAAGCAAGAAGATTCCTGAATGCACCAAACTTTGTAGGCGTTTCTCAAGTATGACATTCTGAAATACATTTGGTCCTAATCCTGTTTCCTAGGAGTCTGGAAGCAAAGTGTATTCCATGTGCTGATAAACCCTCTGCTGGCCAGCAGCCCCTGGAGAGCTCCCAGGTGGGGCTGGTCACTGAAAGATCAGGGCTGGGTCAGAGGGCGGGGACCCTCAGCCTCATCTCAGCCCCTAGAGACGGAAAAAGTGCTGAAGGTTGAGTGGATCACTGACGGCCAGTGGTTTCATTAATCACCCCATGTAATGAAGGTCTATAAAACCCCTATAGACAAGTTCAGAGCTTCCCAGGAGCTGGATATGTGGAGGTACTGGGGGGCGGTGCCCAGGGAGGACATGGAAGCCCCGCCCCTTCCACACACCTGACCTCTTACATCTCTTCACCTGTATCCTTGGTAATTGTTCTCATGGTAAACCAGTCAACACAAGTTCTGTGGCCTGCAACTCACGGGTCAAAGGGGCTAATGTACAGCTGTTCGTGGTGGCCCTCCCTCTGTGAGCCCTTCAGTTAGGCTGCTGGCTACTGTGTTCTCCAACAGGAGTGCTAGGGCTTCCTTTACTCTCTACCACCATAAAGGCTCTCTCAACACAGGCCAGGGACCCAGCAGGAAGGCTCTGTTCACCCCTGAGTATGTCCACTCTACTTACGTATTATAGAACTGGAGGAATAACAAGGTGGCCTTGGAGACCTACTGAGTCAGGCAGGAGCTACAAACCTGTACAAGCCCCACTTCTTCAGATTTCCACAAGTGAAACCATGCAGCATTTGTCTTTTTGTGCCTTAGTTAATTGGCTATCACAACCTCCAGGTTCGTCTATATTGCTACAAATAGCTGGAGTTTATTCTTCATGGCTGAATAACATGTCATTGCATAGCTACACCATGTTGTCCTTACTCATGTGTGTGTGCGGGACACTGGCTGCTCTGACTAGATCATTCTCTACTCAGAGCCCATTATGCTGACCCCCGTCACTGTGTCTTTGTGATTGTGCTCACCACAGCTCTCCACAGAAACAGTCCGTTAGGTCTTGCTCTGGTCCCATCTATCCTTTCTGTGTCTCATTTCCCCATCCTGGAATGGGAATGCAAACTCCCTCAGGCTCCTACTGCTATTCTCCCGACAAGGGGATGGACCCTTTCTTGTCAGTTAAAACGCTCTCACGGATTGCTCCTAGTTAGGTGTGGTCACAATGACTAGAAAAGTAACACTTTCTCGCTGTCAACACTCTTGTCCCTCCACCCTCCTCCCACTGGATCTCCTCCCTCTTCCAGAAAGTCCAACTACTACTTTCATGCCCCTCCCCCACCTGTCTTCTGTATACGAGAGAACATGAAGTATATTTCTTTCTGAGTCTGCTATTTACCACAGCGCGTTGATCTCCAATCCCTCCATTTCTCTGTAAATGATACACAATGTCATCCTTCTTTATTGCCAATAATATTCCACTGTGTGTGCGTGAGTGCGTGCGTGCGTGCGTGCGTGCGTGCGTGTGTGTGTGTGTGTGTGTGTGTGTGTGTGTGTGACATTTTCTTTAGATGTGTTCATCTATTGATAGACACTTGGGCTACTTCCTAGTTTGGTTACTATAAACGATACCACAGTCAACAAATGGTAAACAAAAAACAAAGACTACCAGATCATGTTTTTCCTTCATACACAAGTTCCTCCCTGTAAGTTCTGAGGCTGGAGGCCTCTCTCAGTGAGGAGCATTCCAGGCACCATGGTGGACAAGGAACCAAACACGCTCAGACCACAGAGCACTGCTCTCAGACGTGGAAGGCGCCTCTGTCTAGCCTACCATGGAACAGGTTCTGTGATACTGAAAAATAGGCACACACTGAAAACACAAGAGGCCAACAGTTGGGGCCTCATTCCAGGACATCTGCTCTAGCAGTCAAGGTCCAGAAGCTCTGGTTCTGCTGTGGTGCCCATGAGAGCTGGGCCAGGGGCCGTTGGCAGGAAGTGTGAGACGACAGTGCAGGAAATAGCAGGTGGGCATGTGGGAGGGTGCGGCCTCTCCAACCTGAGCTGGGGATGGACAGGGCTCTTCGGGGTGAGCTCTGTCAGGAATACTGAACAGACGTCAGGGAAGAGTCAAGCACTGAGCCAGCGTCTACTGTGACCGGCCCTGTAACAGCAGGATCTCACTTCTCTCCGACCCATCTGCATGGAGAAGACAGGAGCTCAGATGTATCCAGTGTGTCCCAACAGGAACCAAAAGCAAACAACAGGAACTCTAACTTGGCAGACTATGAAATACGCTGAACTATCCCGAGTTCCCGGAAATTACAAATCCATGTGCACAGAGGCTATGACATGTCAACCAGAAGAGAAGACGTAATGAAAACCCATTCCTGGGACACATGGGAGTTTACTCTCCATGTCCATTTCATCACATTTCTTCCTGAGGACCAACTAAGCCGAGGGCAGAGAGACCAGAACTCCAACTCTGAACAGTCTGCAGACTCTGCTGCCTCTGCTCCTGTAACAAGCCTGACACACGACAACCTCCGTGGCATGGTCTTACTCAAAGAATCTCTTGGGCTTGGTAAGAGGAGAGGATGTGTCTTCAGCCCAGTCATAAGCTCTCTCTGAGCACATCTCTAACCAGGCATGCACTATGGCAAAGGCCATCACGCCTATGAAGCTCTGAGAGAGCCTGGACATTCCACCACACAGAGGCTCAGGAGCACTGCATGCTCTTTACATACAAAGCCTTTGACCCACAGGGAACATACGTTCCCAGGTCCTGAGGAATAACAGAAACAAAGGATAGTGTTAAACCCTATATAAGCTGTGTTTCTAATATACATACTTACAATATAGTTATTTGCAGACCATACATACTATTACTACATTGCAATAGGAATCATGGGAGTAGTCTTCCTCTCAAAACATCTTCCTGTGCTTCGCTCGGCAGCCTCTCCTTGGCATATCCAATTGTGAGTACCACTACTTTTGCACACTAGGATCATTTAAGTAAAATACTTCTGAACACAGCACTAAGACACCTAAAAATCTGATAACCAAAGTGGCTGCTGGTGACTAACGTGGCCGTGAACAGTGCAGACAAGCCAGACGAAGGGCTGATCCACATCCTAGGAGGCACGGGCTCATGTCTGAGCTCTCACCAGAGTACTCAGAGTGGCACTGACACTACAGGTGACCAAAGAGGTCCATTTTTCTACCTACTCTTTTCAGGGGGACTCTGGGATAACCGAAACAAGAAAGCAGAACTATAGATAATAGGGTTATAATTGCAAATATCAGAAAGAGTACATTTCCAACCTAATTTTTGAAAAAGAAGTGTGGAAATTTAAAACAAGTTTGAACTTGGGGTGCTGAAAAAGAGCACTCTCAAAGATGGGCCTTAGGAAGACTGGCCAGGGAATGCTCTTCAAGGACTACAAGCTGAACACCACTTCCCTAAGGACAGGGGAAGACAGCTGAAAGAGTGTGGAGACTTTTCTATACACCAGTGGCAGGAGACGCTGAAAATCCAGGAACAAAGGTGGTACCAGCATCCTCTAACAGCTGGGATAGAATGGGGTCAGTGACAGAGCAGGCTGGCTTGGAGGAAGACACAGTGACCCTACACCCAACCTGGGCACTTGGGAGAAGACACTGTTCAGCAGTGTCTAACGGAGCAGGGGCAGAATGGAGAGGAGAGCTGGATCCTCCATGCCAAGGCAAACAAGGCCTACAGGGCTCACACTGCAGGAGGGAGGCAGGGACCCAGGATGAGGTTTTATTGAAAGTCTAGTCCTGAAGTCCCCCTACACATGGATCCTGGGACAAATGCTTCTGATTAAAGACAGAAAATAAAGAAATCCAGACAGAGAAAACTAGAAGAGATAGGTCAATATAAAAGAAAAAAAAGGGCCGGGCGGTGGTGGCGCACGCCTTTAATCCCAGCACTCGGGAGGCAGAGCCAGGCGGATCTCTGTGAGTTCGAGGCCAGCCTGGTCTCCAAAGCGAGTTCCAGGAAAGGCACAAAGCTACACAGAGAAACCCTGTCTCGAAAAACCAAAAAAAAAAAAGAAAAAAAAAAAGAAAAAAAGGCAGCTGGGTGGTGGTGCACATCTTTAGTCTTTAATCCCAGCACTCGGGAGGCAGAGGCAGGCAGATCTCTGTGAGTTCGAGGCCAGCCTGGTCTGTAGAGTGAGATCCAGGACAGCCAGGCTGTTACACAGAGAAACCCTGTCTTCAAAAACCAAAACCAAAGGGCAACTGAAATGCTAAGCTAAAACAGACTGGAAGCAGTGCTGGAGTATGAGTCAAACATGTGCAGAGCAAAACCAATGCTTAGACGTTAAAATCTAACAGAAATAAAAGAAAAACCCAAGAACTAGAAACCAGAATGAAAGCAAATGGATAGCGCAAGATGAAGAGAGAACACGAGACACCCAATGAAGGACAACCAAAAACAGGTACTCCCAACGGCTCACATTTTTAAAGTGATGTGAAAAAGTTACCAAAGAAATAATACAAACAAAATAAAAAAGCCCGTTCTGAAGGACAAACTCAGTGAGGGCATTTCAAAGTACATACAAAAACCCCTACTGGTCCCCATGAAAGCGGATCACCACCAGGAGGGACATTTCCTGCTCATGACTTGAGAACTGGGGGCATGACTAACCAGCACACAGGAACCACACACATTGACAGAGCAAGACACCTCCCTTGTGCAGCCCACCCCAACATGAACACTCAACTCCCTGCTCTCTGTAAACCAACAGGATCCAGATGGTGACAGGCAGGGCTCTCTGGGCCGAGTCCCCCACAATCCACACAGCAGGTGCACAGTCTTTGCTCTGAGTACTAGAACTGTCTTAACCACGAGATCGCTGAGAGGACTCCCTGCCTTTTCCATAGAAGCGGAGCAGACTTGGGGGGTGCCCACCTGTCAGCCACATCTAGATCTGACTCCATCTTCTCCAGGCCCCTCATGACACTGTCTAGCTGCTCGCCCTGGTGATGAAGGACCTTTGATGTGTCTTCCATGCGTCTCTGGGAACTGGCCATCAGTCCCACCAGCTCCTGGCCCCTGGTCACGGGGGAGGCTGTGTTAGCCGCGGTGCCTGGCTGGGACAGGAGTAGCTCCCTCCAGAAGTGCTCGATGACGTTGAAGACCACATTGCGACTGGGCCGCAGTGAGCTGAACCAGTGCTTGGCCTGGCCCTTCTCCAGGACTGTGATGGCACTGAAGATAAAGAGAGAAGCCTCCTTCCTGATCTCAGTGATGCTGCAGAGAGGCAGGCCCACCAGGACCTCTTCAGTTCTGTCCGCACTGAACTTCAGTGACTGAGGCGTCAAGGTCAGTTTCCCAGGAACCCATTGCTTCTCAAGGTTCAGGTAATAGGAGCAGGGCCAGGAGTGGACACGCACATCACTACTCATCTGTCCCTAGGTAGCTGGACCACACGGAGGCTGTCGTGTCTGTCTCTGAGAGAAAAGAAACAAAGTGGGTGGGTGAGGCTGAATTATATCAATTTCCTTTAGATTACAGATAGCAGGAGGTTGGCCAGGAGAGAAGTACAGTCTCAAGGGAGTTCTGAGCCTCTGCCCAGCAGGTAAAGGGTAGAGAGGGCTGAGATCAGAACCAAGAACTGTGCTTGTCCCACACTCCTTACATGAAACCCTCCACTCCTGTGCCCACCGGGCAAGCCATGAGGGGATCAAACATTATAGACAAGGCCCCAGATCCTTCCCATGCACACAACCTTGTGGCTGTGATGTCCCTATCACTGTCTATCTATACAAGGTCCTCCTGGGGATCCTCTAACTGTTTACAGAAAAGTCTTATAGACACATGTCCCCCTCCTGGACAGCCATCTCCGAGTTACCTATGCAGTCACATGTCCATGGATGCATTTATATACAGACAGTGTTGTGTGGCCAGAAGCAGTGACGCACACTAGCTTCATTTTCTTCTACTTCTGTCCACCCCCAGTAATGAGGCTCACACCCAGCTGCATCCAGGAACGTGGTCTACCGTTTTGAAATAGGGTCTCACGTGTCGCTCAGACAAGCTTCGAACTTGCTATGTAGCCCAGGGTGGCCTCAAGTTCCCTGTGCCCTACTTGGCCAGTACTAGAAGTACTGGCATGTGCCATCACACCTGGTACTGTTTGCATTTCATATTTATAACTATATTCATCAGGGCAGTCATAAGTCCTGGATGATAGGTTTGAATTAACACTTATAGAATATGTTGCCCAATCCTTTGTTCAGATACCAAATTAGTCAAGACAAGAGGCTCCACACTGCAGTCTACGGTACTGACTAGGTAAGCGGACTTTCCCACCTCTCCCTGCCCATGTTTCTCTGTGTCTGTGTGTCTCTCTCTCAGTCTCTCTCAATTACAGTCTTTGTGTGATATGACTTTACTTCTTAGGAACTATCTTAGCATGATCCCTCAAATCCTGAACCCAGCTGTAAGCCACAGGGACACTGCCACCAGTCACCAGGTCTGTAAGGCCCTGGCATGCAAGTGACAGGATGGGCAGTAAGCGTACAAAAGGTAGCACCGGCAAGGCCCCAGCTCCTGTGAGGTGGTGTCCACAGGGATCTCATTCATTCTCTCCCTGAACCACCCTCTGCACAGCCAATCCTGGAGATAATCACTGTCCTAAAGCACTCAGGTGGGACCAGCCCCACACAGGCAGAGCCTGTGTCAAAATGAGGCCCGAGAGCAGACTGCAGCCCTGTGATGGAGTCCCCCAAGGGTGAGGTCTCCCTGAGTAGTCTGGGCTGCTACTTTGTCTTCAGTCACAAGTTTCACACAGCGTCAGGTGGAAGTCCTGAGGTGTGAGGACATCGATGCTGGAGGCTAAATGCTCCTAAAGTTTGTCAGGAGTCTGTGAATTCGGCTCGTCAGTGGAGGATCTAGGAAACCTAAGAGGCTCTGGCCCGCCAACCCCCTCTACTCCTGCAGCCCAGGGCCACCAGCTCCCCTGAGCAGACCTGGGTCTACACAAACTACCAGGTCGGGAACTAAGGTGAGAGCTAAATCCCTCAGGCTGTCCATCCAGGAGGGGAGACAGAGGTGGGTCTACCAGAGCACAGAGGAAGACTGCGCTTGAGGAAAGTGGCTGAGGAGAAAGTGCAAGTGTGCAGGGAAATGACTAGAAGAGGACACAGCAGGGCAGGAGGAGCCCAGCGGCAGGAACAGGGCGTCCTGTGGTCTACTCCAGCCCCTCTCGGGGAACTGGGAAGAACCAGAGCCAGCAGCAGACCTACAGGCCTAACTGTAGGAGCCCATGCACTCAAGGGTTTCAAATTAAGTATGGAGCTCTCAGTGACTGCTCTGCTCCAATGAATGACCTCACATTGACCCTCCCAGCCCTCAGAACCCAAGCTGCCCCAAAAGTCACTGATAGATGTCAATCTGATTTAGGGAGCCAGTAGCTACCAAAAGAAGCACCGAGCCTGTGTGTGTCTCCCAGGCAGAGCACAGACTTCTTGGTATACTGTGGCTCCAATGCCACAACCATGGCCTTGCCTGAATTCACCTCTCCCATATATTATATGTTTGAGATTCCCAGCTACCGACACCAAAGTGCCACCATCACCTGTGGTTACTAGTGATCACCCATGCTGCCCAGTGGGACCTGGGGAAGATACCATCAATGTCATGAACGCCAAGACCATACCTACCTGGGTCATCACCTCTACTTGCCCCACAGGACCTAACGACAGCACCCTCCACACTCTGTAGCATCAGAACTTCAACTGCCACCATCATAAGCCCCAGAGTCACCCACGTCACACACATTTGGAATCCACGTCCACTGCAAATGTGCGCACCTACCCTCACACACTGCTGCAGACTGGACTATGCAGGTCTACACAGCAGTGGTGGTACTGACGACACCTAGAGAAACCAGAGGCCACCCGTCCATCTTCACCCGTAAGCAAAGCCCAAACACCAGCACTCTCGATCCTATCTAAATAAAAGTCTTTTCCCTATGAAAGCTACTCCGCAAAACCGGAAACGGCAACTATTATGCCAGATGTGAAGATATCAATGAAGACATTTTAAAACTGAGGATACATGACACCTCTAAAGGACACAGTAATTCTCTAGAAATAGAGCTCAATTCAAAGGAAATCCATAGGTTGCCTGAAAAACAATTCAACATAAAATCCTAAGGAAAATCACTGAAATGCAAGAAAATACAGACAGACAGCAAAATGAGGAAACAATTCATTATACAAATAAGAACTGTGACAAAGAACTAGAATACACACACACACACACACACACACACACACACACACACACATACACACACAAAATCAACAAATGAAATAAAATAAATAGCTTCTTCTATAATATACTAGGATAAGCAGAATTTCTGAACTGAGCACAGTCTTTTGAAATAACCCATCAGACAATTTTTTTACAAAATAAAACAGAAGAGTCTGGAGAGATGGCTCAGCGGCTAAGAACACTTACAAGGCCAGGTGGCAGTGGCAAGGGCAGGCAAGTCCCTGAGTTTGAGGCCAGCTGGACAACACAGTGAGTTCCAGGACAGCTAGACCTTCAGAGGGAAACCCAGTCTTCAAAAACAACAAATAAACAAAAACCCACTTACTGTTCTTCCAGAGGACCAGAGTCCAATTCCTAGCATCCATGTTGGAAGACCCGAGTTCCTAGCTCACAACCATCTATAACTCCAACTTCAGGAGATCCAAACGACTCTGGCCTCAGCAGGCACTTTGTACTCACATGTGTACACATACACACACACACACACACACACACACACACACACACAGAGAGAGAGAGAGAGAGAGAGAGAGAGAGAGAGAGAGAGAGAGAGAGAGAGGAACTAAAAATAATTGTAAAAAAAGAAAAAACTGGAAGCAATTCCTTGAGACATATGGGAAATCATTAGAAACAAATAGTTGCACTATGGGAATTCCAAAGAATAAAAGAGATTATTAAAGTAACAGCTGAAAACTCCTGAAGACACCCATCTTAGTCATTGTCCTATTGCTGTGAAGAGACACCATGACCAAGGCAACTCTTATAAAAGAAAGCATCTAACTGGGGGCTTGCTTACAGTTTCTGAGGTTTAGGTCCATTATCATGGTGGGAAGCACGGCAGCATGCCTGGCGCTGGAGGAGGAGCTGAGAGCTTTACTGCCTGACCCACAGACAGCACCCAGGGAGACACTGGGCTTGGTACAGGCTTTTGAAACCTCAAAGCCAGTGACACACATCCTCCAATAAAGCCGCATCTACTCCAACAAGGCCACACCTCCTAATCTTTCTAATCTTTCAACAGTTCACTCCCTGGTGACCACATTGAAATAAAAGAGACGGCTGGAGAGATGGCTCAGAGGTTAAGAGCACTGACTGCTCTTCCAGAGGTCCTGAGTTCAATTCCCAGAAACTACATGTTGGCTCACAACCATCTATAATGAGATCTTCTCAAACTAAAACTAATCAGAAGAGACAGAGAAGGGTACTTCATTCATTCAATTAATCAAGAAAATGTTGCGGGGCTGGAGAGATGGCTCAGAGGTTAAGAGCACCAACTATTCCTCCAGAGGTCCTGAGTTCAATTCCTAGCACCCACATGGTGGCTCACAGCCATCTGTAATGAGATCTGGCGCCCTCTTCTGTGTACATAATAAATAAATAGCCGGGTGGTGGTGACGCACGCCTTTAATCCCAGCACTCGGGAGGCAGAGGCAGGCGGATCTCTGTGAGTTTGAGGCCAGCCTGGTCTCCAAAGCGAGTTCCAGGAAAAGCGCAAAGCTACACAGAGAAACCCTGTCTCGAAAAACCAAAAAATAAATAAATAAATAAATAAATAAATAAATAAATAAATAAACAAATAAATAAATAAATAAATAAATAAATCTTTAAAAAAAAAAGAAAAAAAGAAAATGTTGCGAGTCCCCTCCGTCCGCGCCGGGCAACTGCAGCCTGAGCCGCACCCGCCGCAGATGGAGCCCATGCGCGGGCCCAGCCGGCGACGGTCTGCGCCCCCACCTGGCCCCGGCCCCGGCCCCAGCCCCGGGGGCAGTTGCTCCAACAAGCGGAGGGGCAGGAGCTCCTGGAGTGACAATCCCTATAGAAGCGATGACAGAATACAAGCTTGTGGTGGTGGGTGCTGGAGGCGAGGGAAAGAGTGTCCTGACCATCCAGCTGATCCAGAACCATTTTGTGGACGAGTATGACCCCATCATAGAGGACTATCAGAAACAGGTGGTCATTGATGGGGAGACATGTCTGCTGGACATCTTAGACACAGCAGGTCAAGAGGAGTATAGTGCCATGCGGGACCAGTACATGCGCACAGGGGAGGGTTTCCTCTGTGTGTTTGCCATCAACAGCATCAAGTCCTTTGAAGACATCCATCAGTACAGGGAGCAGATCAAGCGGGTGAAGGACTCGGATGATGTGCCAATGGTGCTGGTGGGGAACAAGTGTGACCTGGCCGCTCGTACTGTTGAGTCTCGGCAGGCCCAGGACCTTGCCCGCAGCTATGGCATCCCCTACATTGAAACATCAGCCAAGACCCGGCAGGGTGTGGAGGATGCCTTCTACACACTAGTCCGTGAGATTCCACAGCACAAACTGCAGAAGCTGAACCCTCCCGATGAGAGCGGCCCCAGCTGCATGAGCTGCAAGTGTGTGCTGTCCTGACGCCAGGTGACGCAGGGACCAGCAGACATCTGGGGCAGTGGCCCCAGCTAGCCAGATGAACTTCATATCCACTCTGATGTCCCTGCTCCCACCCGCCCCCATTCTGCCAATCCCCCTGCCTACGGTCAGTGGTGTCCTTTGTGCCCGTCCCAGCATAGGCTCAGAACGTGGAGGTGCTGGATGCAGGGAGGAGGTGCAGACGGAAGGAAGGAAAGAGCAGGGAAGGAAGGAAGGAAGGAAGGAAGGAAGGAAGGAAGGAAGGAAGTGATGCTGGAGCCGGTCCAGTCCAGGGATGGTGGACAGAGGTGACCAAGACCTTCGCATGGATAATTTGAACAGACTGTCATGACCTGTCCCTGTTACCACTGGCACCCCAGTCCTCAACCCCTCTCCGTTCCCTCTGGGTGCCTCTGGGGCACAGGTTGAATTACAGTAAATTATTTGATGGTCTTGAAAAAAAAATGTTACAATACTAACCTAGATACACTAAACTCTGCCACACTCAATTTCATAAAAAAAAGTGCAAGTGGAATTAAAGACACGCTTAACACAAACCAATAATAGTAGGTGACTTCAACACCTTACTTTCTCCAATAAGTAAGTCCTCTAGACAAAAAATTAACAGAGAACCCTCAGACTTAATGACATCTTATATCAAATAGTCCTAACACATTTACAGAACATTTTACCCAAGCACCAGAGTATATTCATTTGACTCAGCAGCACACAGAGCTACTGTATGATCATATGCTGGAATGCAAAACAAACTGTCACAAATGCAGACAAATTGAAATAATTCCATGCAAGCTATCAACCCATTATGCAATGAAACTTAAAATCAACAGCAAACAAAACTCTAGTAAGTGTATAAACTCATGGAAATTAAACAACTCATTACTGAATGAGTCAAAGAAGAAATCAATAAATAAGGTGGTGCACACCTTTATTTCCAGCACTGGGAGTGGGGGTGGGGGAGCAGAGGCAGGTGAATCTCTGAGTTCAAGGCCAGCCTGGTTTACAAAGCAAGTTCCAGGACAGCCAGGGGAAACTCTGTCTCAAAAAGAAAAAAAAATCAGAAAGAGCACAAATAAATAACTTAATGGTGCAACTCTGGCCTCTGTGGATTTATACGGCATTCACATGGCACAAACATATCAGACATACACTCAGGCAAAACATTCACATACATAAGATAAAAATAAAATCTTTAAAAAAGAACACCTAAAAATAAGAATTTGGAAAAACAAGAACAAATCAAATCCAAACCCAGTAGATGGCAAGAAAAAATAAAATAGAAACAAACAAAACAATACAAAGAAACAATGGATCTAAGAGCGGGTTCTTTAAGAAGATAAACAAGATTGACAGACCCTTGCAAAAGAAAGAAAAAGATGACCTAAATTAAAAACCAGAAATGAAAAGGAAAACATTACAACAGATACCAAAGAAATTAAAAATATTAAGGAAATTTAAAAAACTTATACTTCAATAAGTTAGAAAATCAAAAAGAAATGGATGGATTTCTTGATTCAATCAAACTACCAAAGTTAAACCAAAAGAAACCAACAACCTAAAACAGACCATAACGAAGGAAGAGACTGTGCCAGTAATTAAAGAATTTCTGACTGAAAAAAGCCCAGGTCCAGACTGACTCAAGAACTACAACCAATACTCCTTTTTTCCTTTCCAAACTTTATTTTTATTTGTATAGGTGTTTTCCCTGCATGGATGTTTGTGTACCTCTTTTGTGTGGGTGCTCAAGGAGGCCAGAAGAGGGTGTTGGATCCCTTGGAATTGGAGTTGCAGACCGTTAGGAACTGCCATGTGGGTGCTGGGAACTGAACCCTGGTCCTAAGGAAGAGCAGCAGGGCTCTTAACCACTGAGCCACCTCTCCAGTCTCACCAATACTACTACTTTTTTCTCTCCCCAAGACAGGGTTTCTCTGTGTAGCCCTGGCTGTCCTGGAACTTGCTTTGTAGACTAGGATGGCCTCAAACTCAGAGATTTGCACCAATATTTCTTAAATTATTCAAAAAAAGAATAATTTTAAAAAGGGAGAATTAGCCTCTCCCAGAAATGAACCCTATGGTGATATTTTATTTGTACTGAAATGTGATTTTATTTGTATGTTAATAAATAAAGTTGCCTGGGGGTCAGAGCTAATAGCAAGCCATAGCAGAAGCTGGGCAGTGATGACACACACCTTTAATCCCGATCGCATGACAGATAGATCTCTGTGTGTTCAAGGATACAGCCAGCATGGAGACAAACGCCTTTAATCTCAATACCAACCATAGAAGACCTGGAGGTCTGTATAGGCAGTGACGAGGCGGTCATGTGGTTGGGTTTACAAGCAATGAGAAGGCAGAACAGAAAGTCAATAAAAAGACAGATACACAGGAAGTAGATCTCTTTCTGAGGGGAAGGACAGCAGTGGCAGCTAGGGTAAGAAAGGGTTTTAGTCTCTGCGCTTAGCTACTGCTCTGACCTCTTGGGCTTTTAACTCTGCATTTGCCTCTGTGTTTCTTATTTAATAAGTCCGTTACATCTACAGAACCCCTTGATTGGCAATCCAATCCAAAGTGGTTAGCTCTGGAACTATATACGCACAAATAATAACAATGGATTCACGGGTTGTATTTTATATATTTGTATATATGTGTACATACATGTAACAATAATAATCAAAGGAAAGAGGCTATCGATTTGAGATGGGGGAAACAAGAAGGTTTGGAGGGAGGGGACATGGGAGGGACTTGAGGGAGAAAAGGGCAGGAGGTAGGTGATGTAATTATATTTTAATGAAAAATGTAAAAAAAAAAAAACAAAACTAAAAAAGAAGTCTCAGTGAGTAAAGATGCTTTCCTTCAAGCCTGACCACCTGGATTCTATTTTCAGAACCCACAGGTAGAAGAAAATTGACTCCTATAAATTGTCCTCTGACCCCCACACACAAGCAATGGTACTCATACACCCACATATATACATACATGAATGCATGAATGTGCCACACACACATACAGAGAGATATAAACATTTAAAAAAGGTTTAAGGAAGTCTTACACTAGAAACAAAAAGATGATGACCACCATTATGAAAACACAAATGTACACAACTCACAAGCTGCACCCATTAAATACCAAATAGAAAGAAGATATTAGCATGACAGAAAACTATCAAATCTCAATGATAAACAGTAATAGAGATGGAATGGGACAAAAAGCAGAAAAAACAATTAGAAAGCAGTCACACTGGCAGGAAGTCCATCCATATCAACAATAACCTCAAATGTAAATGGACTAAAATCACCAGTCAAAAGACACACTGGCTGAATGGGTTAAATAAAAGACAGGAGTTGATTATATGCTGTGTACAAGAAACTTGCTCCACTGGTAAAAGCATACATTGAAAATTGAAGTATTTGAAAAAGATGTGCCATATAAAAGGAGACCATAATGAACAGAAGTAGCTGTACTCATGTTAGACAGAGCAGAAATAAAATGTAAATTTTCAAAGAAGGGTCATTGCATATTGATAAAGGATCAATTGAGCAGGAAGACAGAACTACTGTAAATATATATTCACCCAATGCTAGACTACCAAAATATATAAGCAAAAATCATTAGCTCTACAGGAGAGGTAATTCCAGGAACACTAACAATTGAGGACCTTAATATCCTTTCATCAATGAGCAGAAAACATACTCAGAAAATCAATGAAGGAAATCTGAGTTGAACCAAACTGAAGAGCAAAGAGACTCAGCAGGTATTTGCAGAATACATTAGTCAGCAGCTACAAAACACAGGCCTCTCATCTGCACACGGCACACTCTCCAAAATCACACCCACTGTCAGCACAAAGCAAGTCTTAAATTAAAAAGTCCCATCACGTCTACTCTCAGATGACAATGAACAAAAACTAGAAGTACACAAGAACAGTGGTGAACACATGGAGACGGAACAATATGATCCCAAACAATCAATGAGCGTTGGAAAGAATAAAGACAAAAACATCCTGTGTTAAAATTCATGAGATACAGCCGGGTGGTGGCAATGCACACCTTTAACTCAGTGTTTGGGAGACAGAGGCAGGTGGCTCTCTCTGAGTTCCAGGCCAGCCTGGTCTACAGAGCTAGTTCCAGGACAGCCAAAGCTACACAGAGAAACCCTGTCTTGAAAAACCAAACGAAAACAACAACAACAACTCATGGGATACAGGAAAAGCAACACTAAGAGGAGTTTCAGAGAACATCCTAGTGCACCTCAAAGTCTCAGCAAGGAATAATCCAAACCCTAAGAAAAGAAAGTGCACCACAGTAGAAATGCATAAAACTAAATTTTTAAAGATACAAAAGGGACAGTAAGAAGGCTCCAAGCTGCACTTGTCTGGAAAACCCGATGACCTGACTGAGTTCAATTCCCAGATCCTACAGCAGGAGAGACTCAATTCCCCCGAACTGTCATCTGACCTCCACATGCATACAGTGGCATGCATGCACATGTACATGTACATGTACATACATACTCGGATACACATACACACAGAGAGAGACGCACAATAATAATAAAGTAAAATTTTAAAATAATAAAAATATAAAGAGATTAATAAAGGATTTTGTTTTCTGAACAGACAAAAATTAACAAATCTTTAGCTAGACTAACACAGGAAAAAAGAAGACCCAATTAATAAAGTCAGAGATGAAGCCGGGCATGATGGCACTCCCCTTTAACCCCAGCACTCAGGAGGCAGAGGCAGGCAGATCTCGAGTTCGAGGCCAGCCTGGTCTACAGACCGAATTCCAGGACAGCCAGGACCACACAAAGAAACCCTGTCTGGAAAAACCAAAGGGAAAAAAGAGGAAAGAAAACAACTACCATGACAGGCTAGAGAGATGGCTCAGGGCTAAGAGCTCTTCCAGGGCCACCTGGCTCCCAGCACTCACACTGGGTGGTCCCCAACCACCTGTAACTCCAGCTGTGGAGAATCTGATGCCCTCTTCTGGCCTCTGTGGTCACTGTTCTCATGTGGCACACACACAGACATACACATAAATAAAAATAAAATAAGTCTGCTCTTTAAAAAAGAAACTACAACAAAAAAATTACATATTTAACAAACTGGAAAAATCTAAAAGAAATGCACAGTTTTTTAGACATATACAACCTACTCAGACTGAATAAAGAGAAAATCTAAATATACCAGTAATAAAAAATAAAATGGAAACCGTAGTTAAAAGTCTCCCATAAGCATGGCAAGCTCCAGGCCAGCCAAGGTTACATAGTGAGACCCTGTCTTTAAAAAAAAACTCAAGGGCATGGTGACTTTTTTTGGCTGAATTCTACAAAGCATTTAGAGAAAAAAAATCTAATTTTCAAAAATTTAAGAAACATTGAAAAATAAAGAACATTGCTAAATTCTTTTTATGAGGTCAAGGACTATCAAAAACCACACAAAGATACAACAACAAAAGAAAACTGGACACTTATACCCTGATGAACAGGGAGATAAAAACTTTCCAAAAAAATATAGTAAAAGCCAGCCTGGTGCAGAGGCGCACACCTGCAATCTCAGGACTGGGGAAGTTGAGGCAGGAGGTTGTGAGCCTGGTATACACAGAGGCACACACCTGCAATCTCAGGACTCGGGAAGTTGAGGCAGGAGGTTGTGAGCCTGGTATACACAGACAGAACTCGTTTCGAACAGTAACCAAAAATAAATCACACAGGAAAATCATTTGAATTTAAAAAGTGTGCAAAGCCAATAAATGCATGAAAAAAATGTCCAACATCTTTAGCTACCGAGAAAATGCAAATCAAGCTGGCTGTGGTAGCGAATACACCTGTAATCCAAGCACTCAGGAGGTGGCAACCCAAGGATCAGAAGTTCAAGATCATCCTCAACTACCTACATGGTTTGAGGTCTTCCTGGACTACATGAATTGCTGTCTAAAAAATAAGAAGAGGAGGAGAGGGGAGGGGTGGGGAGAGGAGAGGAGGAGAGGAGGGGGAGGGGAGGGGAGGGGAGGAGAGGGGAGGGGAGGGGAGGGGAGAGGGGAGATGCAAATCAAATTACATTGAGATTCATCTCATTCTAGTCAAAATGACTGTCATCAAGAAAAAAAACATATTATATGAATATATGAAAACATAACCATGAAGTTTTTTACACAATATATGCAATTTATTATTGCTGTTTTGAGACAGGGTTTCCCTGTGTAGCCCTAGATGTCCTGGAACTTGCTCTGTAGACCAGGCTGGCCTTGAACTCACAGAGATTGGTCTGCCTCTGCTTCCTGAGTACTGGGATTAAAGGTGTGTGCTGCCACTGCCTGGAACAATGCATACAAATTTTTAAAAGATTAATATCCCTTAGAGCTAGAGAGATAGCTCTGTGGTTAAGAGCACTTGCTGCTCTTCCAGAGGCCCTGAGTTTGATTCCCAGTACACATATGGCAGCTCACAACTGTCTGTAACCCCAGTCTCAGGGGATACACACCCTCTTCTGGCCTTCTTGGGCACTACATGCACATGATGCACATACACATGCAGGAAAATATTAATACACATAAACCAAATAAATAAATAGATTAATATCCAAAATAAATAATGAGCTTAAAAACACCAAAGTTGGAATTAACAAGGGTTGAAATATGAATGAATGTTTTTCACAAACTATACAAATGAGCAAGCATGTGAAAACTTGCCCACTGATTGTATCATTCCAGTAAGAACGGCTATTATCAAAAGAACAGGGGTTGGGGATTTAGTGCAGTGGTGGAGTGCTTGCCTAGCAAGTGCTAGGCCCTGGGTTCGGTTCTCAGCTCGGGGGGCGGGGGGGGGGGAGACAAAATAAAAGAATAAAGAGGTTCTAGAAACATCCTTCAAAAGTAGAGGACATCCTTCAGGAGTAGAGCACTTGCCTAGCACATGTGAGGCCCTGGGTTCAAGCCCTGGTGTTTGTGGCAGAGGGCTAAGGATGGTAAGTGCTGGCAGGCAGGGCAATGGAGAAATGGTAAGCCTTACACACTGCTGGTGGGAGTGCTGATCAGTACAGTCACTGTGAGAACAGTGCAACGGAAGGGAGGACTACTGCATGAACCGCTCTCCCATCCGTGGGTACTGTCAACCACCTTCACGAGGACAGAACTCCATTTCATACACACAAGCGAGCAGAGCTTACAGTGGCCTGAGGGAGATGTGAAAGCACACCACTAAGAACAGAGGGCGGTGAGTCACATCACGGCAGCTCCTGCCCACAGTTCCTCTGGAGGCCACTAGTGCAAACGAGGTCCCTAGTGTGACTGGCAGTTAAATGAGAGATGTGGCACACCTGACTGTGTCTGAATGCACACATGGCATGGCATGAACGGACAGGCAGAGGACAACTTGGGAGTCAGTTCTCCCCTTCCACCATGTGATTCCTGGGGGAATCAATTCAGGTTGTCACACTTAACCCTACGCAGGTTTATCTGCTGACCCATCTCACAGGCCCATTTTTGCTTACTTTTCTCAGTAGAGTGACTGAGCTGGTAAAACAGAGAGGAAAGTGGTAACAGCGGCAAAGACACCAGCAGCAGGAGGTTATCTTAGGAGTTCCAGAGACTGGCTGTGGTGGAGCAGAGGTGGTCAAAATACAGACTGTGAGCAGCTGGAGACGATGAACCACCAGGTTTCCATCACTGGAAGAGGTGAGGGAGCTGCCAAGCCTTAACAGCCGGGAATTCCAAACGCCAGGAATGAAAGTTGTGACACTGGCCTGTCAAGGCCCAAGCAAGGGTCCCAACACTCTATGCCTCAGAACTATAGTACAAACTACTGTTGGAGCATAGTGTCTCAATACCTGAGGCCCATTCCAGACCTGCACCCCAAGCAGCAGCAGCAGCCACCACCAAGTACAGGACCCACTGGTAAAGCTCAGAGCAACAAACCTTCAACTTGAGTATGTAAAGTCACACGTCTGGCTTCTAATAGGGAAACAGGTTCCTAGTCCCAGAGCTTGGAATTAGCCTCTGGATGTGCCCTGTAGTACAGCCCCGTCAGCCCTTGGGCACTCAGGGCCCAGGACCACCAGCACAAGGACTTCTCACCTCGTCACAATTTCTGGATAAAGCAGAAGGACTCCAAATAGTTGACAAGGACACAGTGTGACACATCTTGTTTGTTTGACTGAAAGCTCTTGGAGGACAACAGACTATATTTTATTCAAGGTCCTGGCTCAGCGACTGCCTTGTGATGGGTGTTCATCTTTTAGTTTTTGTTCGGCTGGGACACAGTGGGCATGGTGAAGGCCCGTCCTGCTTGGGAGTCCTATTGATGGCAGCGTTCACCAAACACTGTATGAAACAAACTGAAGAGACCAGAGTGACATGGAAGCTCACCCATCAGGGATGTGAGGAGTCTACGCCCGTGTCTTGGATCCATCTTTCCTAGGACCTCTAGGGCAGTGGTTCTCAACCTGTATATCAGATATTTATATTACGATTCCTAACAGTAATAAAACTACAGTTATGAGATAGCAAGGAAATAAGCTTATGGTTGGGTTCACCACAACATGAGGAACTGTAATAAAGGGTTGCAGCATGAGGAAGGTTGAGAATCACTGCTCTAGGGGATCACCATACTAACCAAACACCTGCTACCTGGCCTTGGCTTTAGGATCTGGTTAGACGTATCATATGCACAGAAACAAGCAGACATACCAGTGAAGAAGAGCCGAAGAAGAAAGGACACCTTATTCACAGCACCCTTAGTATATTCAACAGGAAAGCACCAGGTAAAACAAAATGTGGATTTGACTTCTCTAATAAGCTGGCCCAAGTTCTTCACAAACATACCCTAGACCGTTCCTCCATGACAGCTTCAAGGGCAGACCCAAATTTCCTTCTCGGTATGTGTCACTCCTACATGCCAAGAATCACAGCTCCACCAGCTCCGAGACCTGAAGCTAGGACATTCCCGGAAGAAAGTTGCCAAACCAGCTATGAGAATTTTGTCACCATCACAAATAAAAGAAGATACGTAAAACTCATTTCTCAGAAAAGGATTTCATAGATAACTCCAAGTTGCAGAGGACAACCAGGTCCTATGTGAGGCCTGACAGGCCTCCTAACAACCTGTCCTTGGCCCGACCAAGGGGAACCACCACATTAAAAACAAACAAAACACCTTGAACTCTTACATCAGGAACGCTCCATGAGAAAGAGCCAGGAAGTTTACAGGCTGACGTCACTGGAAAGTGGGGAGATTTTCTCAGCTGCAGGAGACACTTCCTTCTGTAGAGAAGGCTGCTTTGTCTTTCTGAGGGAGGGTTCAGCGGGCGAGCCTGCGATGAGTCCCTCTCTAGCACACCAGGGCCACCCCAGTGGCAGCGTCTTCTACTTGGATAAGCCACACTGAGTCGTGGGCAACAAGTCCCTGAACTAGGAAGCCCGTGCCTGAGCCTTCTACCATAATGCCTAGAGACGCAGGGAGCAGGTACTGATACCTTCATACCTCTATAGAGCTGCCTATACTCCAGTAAGATTAGCAAGCACAGGCTAGAGCACCTCCAAGTCATGCATGTGACCTCTGAACCCTTCAAAGTCACTGGGGGGGGGGGCTGGAGCAATGGCTCAGCTGTTTAAGAACACTGGCTGCTCTTCCAGATGGCCCAGGTTCGATTCTCTGCACCTACATAGTGGCTCACAACTATTACTCCTGTCCAGGAGAGGGGGGATCCATCTGTCGCCATCTTCTGGCCTTCAGGGGTACTGAATTCACGTGATGTTTATACATGCAGGTAAAACACCCATAACACAAAATAATAGCTTTAAAAAGTACTAGCATGCACTTCTCAGAATTAGGGGAGCTACTTCAGCCCAGTCAGTCATGGTTTCCAAGGCAGGGAGCCACACAGAACACTGCTCAGCTTCTGAAGACAGCCTTGTCTAATTCCTGGCTGGAAGGGGTTTCCCATTGCTCAGCTATAACCAGAGAACAGGCAGGCTTATTCAATGCCTGGGTCCATATAAGGAAAAAACCCAAACTCAGTTTCTCCTACATTACTATCACTTCTGCAAACATATACGCGTGTGATGTCTCCTTATACAGCACCCAGCAACTGGTTCTAAGGTGTACATTAGCTTGGTGTCTCCAGTCCACTTCCATGCAATCTTGTCTTCTTGAAGACAGTCTGGTCCTAAGATGGCCTTCACTTCAGATGCCGACCTCAAGCTCAGGCTACATCTGACCCACGACTCATATGTGAGGGTTCACCATCTTCTCAGATTGGATTCATTTTCTCAAACAGTTCACAGAACTCAGAGAAACACTTATACTTACCATTTGATTGTAAAGGCCATTAAAATGGATACAGATAAAGAAACACACAGGGCCAGGTGTGAAGATGGGGTAAAGCTTCCTTGCCCTCCCTGGAACTTCTGCATGTTCAGCTACCAGGAAGCTGCTAGGCAGTCTACCCATGGAGGCTTCATTACACGGGTGTGACTGATTCAACCACTAGCCAGTGGTGATCTGCTCAACCTTCAGACCCTCTTCCTTCTTTGGGGCCTGGGAATAAGACTGAAGTCCCCATCCTCTGATCCTGCCCTGGTCTTTCAACAACCGTTCTACCCTGAATTACCTAGGGGCTGCTGGCTAGCAGAAGGCACATCATTTCCTAGGATTCTAGGAGTCATATTCCAGGAAACAGGACAACACACTGCCACTTTGCTAGACACCACAAAAGGTTTGTATCAGCTCCACAAGGTTGTCCCTGTGCAGAGCATGAGTAGGTAGTGAAATTATCCACAGGTTCCCAGAAAATCTCCAGGCCCAGCAGTGGAGCAGCAGAGGAAGCTCGCCCTGGTCCCAGCTGCAGCTCCTCCAGCTCCACCACAGCTTTACGACTTGGGAAAATTTACCTCAGCTTCTGGACCTCTGTTTACCCTCTGGTAAAATAACTAAGAGACCACAGGTCAATACCAGCTCTAGGTCATTCTAAAATTCAAAGAGAAAAGGACAGAGAACCAAAAGCTGAGAAGAGAGCAAGCACTTGTCATTATGACATTACAGACAATAAGGATGAGAACTGTACCCATGTTTGACAAATGTCAAAGGAGAAGCATATGGCTACAACTTTTCCTACCACAGATTTCCAGGATGTCTTTTCCAGAAAGCCAAAATAAACAGATATTAAGTGGAAGGGCAGAAAGGAGAAAGCTGTTCCCACCCATGCAGCAGAAGCTGCCCATGTGTGGTTAGACCCCATGACCTTGCCTAGACTGACATGCCCCCCACAGAGTCAAGAAGGGGCTCCTGCTCCCCTTGAAGCCAGACCTTTCACAGGGTCCTCCACCCAACCTCTGCTCCTCAGAATCACTGATTTCACTCTTCTTTGCACTGGGTCTACAAACCTGGTGTAGGACCATGTGGTAAGTACTTCAGGCTGAGAAGCCATGAGTCTTAGTCACGGTCACTAACCACCACAGGTGACCCATCAACCAAGAGGTATGGCTATTCCAATAAACTTCATCTACACAATTCTGGCAACCGGACATGGACTACAGGTTGTGGCCAATCTCATTTGTCAACACAAAAAGCACAGTTCTCACCTTAAATGGGAGTAACAGAGGTTTCTTCTAGAACCATGTTGAGTGACCATGGCCCAGCAACACAGATGTAGGTCACCCCCAATTCCAGGGTCCAAAGTGCAAGCAGTTTCATCAAGTTTTACAGAACAAAGAAAGTTGTCAATCAAGCAAATGTAAATCACTTTGGTGGGTTCATCAGAGAGGTAGTTATAGCAAGATGGAGGAAGCTTTTCTACAGGCCTCAGATGCTGTCCGATGACATTCTTAGCCTTTGGATTGGTAGAAGCTAGTGGTTTGCTAAGTTACTAGATGCCAGACTAGTTAGTCTTAGTCACAGGATGTTACGGATATGGAGGTGGGCAAGGAATGGCTAGTCACGAGGCTAAAGTGGGCCCGAGATAAGATAATTAGCTCCTGGCAACTTTCCAACCTCTCCACGTCACTATAGTTTTAATCAGACACAACTTCCCAGGAATTCTCCTTGACAACATCATCAGTCCACAAGCCTATTAAAAATCTCCTAGTTAAGCTGGGCAGTGGTGGTGTACACCTTTAGGGAGGCTGAGGCAGGAAGATCTCTGAGTTCAAGGCCAGCCTGGTCTACAGAGTGAGTTCCAGGACAGCACAGAGAAACCCTGTCTTGAAAAACCAAAAACAACAACGAAAATCTCCAGGTTAAAACACACGCCACCCTTCCTCCCTCCCTCAGATGCCATCACCCCCTCCAATTCCTGCCCCCAGTATGGCACAAAGGCTTAAGAGTACCGTGACAAGGCCGACTTCACCCAACCACATCTGTCAGGCCCGTGAGCTCTCAAGACTTCAACCCTGACTTCTGGCTGCCTGCTGGGCACTTTATGACACGCCTACCAGGCGTCTCCAACCAGCCCAGCCCCATCACCACTCCTTGTTCGGTCATCTGTGGGGTACCTCAGACTGTACTAGGCCCTGGCTACGTGCTTCTTATTCTTACAAAAGCTCTGTTGGAACCAAGAGTCCTTCTAGACCCCTTTCTTCCTCATCCTCCTAAGCCCATACGCAAATCCTAATGTACTAGGCCTGGCAAAAGTGAAGATACTTTAAAGAGACAATTGTGTCTCTCATGCTGACTATCACCAGAGTATTGAAATAATGGACCCCAAAGAGATGGGAATCTCCCCTGGAATCTCCAGCTGGGAAAAGGAAAGGGCACTAGTCAGAGGGAACTTGTCTCCCAGAAAGAGATCTCACGTGATTCTAACAACTTATTAGACCACCTTACAGGAGATGGAAGATCAAAGATGGGTTAATGTGTGGCCACACCTATACTGCTTAGATATGCAAATCTTTGGCCTTCTATTTAATCTCACTCCAGGACTTGGGGGTTCACTGGATCTCTTTGTCCCTCTTCCCAATGTGGCCACATTGAATAAGTCTCCTTTTTCTGCTTTCCACCTTTAATCTGGCTTTATTCAGACCTGGCTTAGGATACAGGCTGTGACCCACATCTGGCAACACTAACAGCTCTCCATGATACCTTCTCAAGTGTGGTGTCACTCTTTATTGGCACAGCCCCTCCAGGACCTTCTCCCTTCATCCTGCCCCTTCAGTCAGGAAAGAGAGTTAGGAAATGTCATGCTTCCGCCAAAAACTCTTCTGAATATAGGATCCGTGAGGGTAAAGCACTTGCTTGGCATATGGTAGGCCCTGAGTTCTGGGAGAATTGGGGAGAGAGCAAAACAAATCATAGAAAACATACCCAACTCCGACCAGTCTACCAGGGCTCTGAGCTTCATCCTGGGGCCCCTTCCTTCCCATCCCTGATGGAATTGCTCTCCACTTTGAAGCTTCTGCTTAAATGGCACCTCTGCCTTCCTAATGCCCACCACCAACCACAGCACTGCCATACCTCAGAGAGCTTTCCAAAGGTAACCCGCTCTGTGCACGAGCCTTGTGCACTCCATGGGCACCTGGTGCACACATACTGAGTGGGCCCTCCAGAAATGCTCTGTTCCCGAATTCTTTGTTTGGTGTCTACCTTTGTTAGGTTAATTTGCCTACACCAGTACAGGTAGAGTAGGAGCCCTGTGTGGACCCTCATGTGAGAGGCACAATTACTGTGGGAAGTCATGGCAGGAAATCCCTGGGTGTCAAGCTAATTCACATAAATGACGTTCTTGGGGAATAGGCCCACGTCACTTGACTGTGACTCCGAACACACTGGGATTGGCATAATGGGTCTCTTTCAGCATTTCCATCACACATGTGCCCTTGAGTAAAACTCAATAGCAAGTAAACAGCCTATTTTTAGTTAATTTCCAAAGTAACAGAGCACACAACATTTTGCACACCTTCCACTACAAGGCTGGCAGGGAGAACAGTGGGGTAGTGTGTCCTAGCGGGGGCGGTAAGACTGGCTTTTTCCATTACCTGCCCTCCTGCTCTGTAGCAGACCCTCTTTCCACTCCCTCAGAAGTTCCCATCTCCACCCTGGGAGGCTCAGCCATGCTTCTGAGGATGTTTCAAACTCCACAGCCTAGCTGCAGGGCATGCTCTAGATACTTAGAGAGAAATGAGACCATCCACTGTTTCCACCTCATCTCCTCTAGAGTGCCAACTCCAGTCCTTTCCTGTTTTCTTCTGGGGTGGCTCTGCCCAGGATGCGCAGTTTCCATAGGTCTGTGTGGGCAGAGGATATGCATCACTAGCAGCCCCCAGCGGGGAGCAGGAGAGGCAACTTGGTGGACATACACACCTGTGTTTCAGGCCTCCCTCCAGGCCTCACATATTCGACGATATTTCTAACACCCAGAGGCCACCATGTGAAGACCAGAATTATAGCATTAACTAAATAGGACCGGGAGCTCATGTCCCAGTTACTGCGTTAGGGGCTGTGTTGCCCCAGAGATCATGCTGTCATGATCATACCTGCTGGCCCTGACCTCTTCCTCGGGGACACCGGTCTTAGATACACAGGTAAAGAAGCAATTCCTCCTTGGGTTTTTCATCTTTTATGGAAAAACAAACTGCTTATTTTACCTCTAGTCTCACATCATAGCATAGAATTCTGGGACCCTAAGTGTCAGCAGTGGACACCAGAAGAACGTCCTTTAATTCAGTTCAGCTCTGACAATGTCTGCCTGAAGACTGCATCAGATCCCAAGGTTGTGGACTCAATCTCCCAAGATGTCCCTACTTGAGTGCAGATGCAAGCCCAGGCCTTGTCACCTCTTTTTCTGATGACCAGCACCTATAAATAGGGTCCCAGAGAGCCCTCCTTGAGTTGGATTTCCCCAGAAGCTCACAGGACTCAGAGAAGCACTAACTTACATTTACTGTTTTATTATAAAGGACATAGGACATTACACAGGGTATAAAAAGACGCAAGAGGTCAAGTAAGAGAACACCCTGCCCACATTCTCCCTAGGCACACTCTCCAGGATCCTCTAAATGAGTCGTCTAAGGATTTTCTGGACATTTCATTACATGGGCATGACTGATTAAACACTGGTTGTTGATGACCTACTTAACCTTCAGCCCTAGAGGCTGAGGTCTGGGCTCAAAGTCCCCATTCTCTGATCCTGTTCAGGTTTTCAGTTACCAGCTTCACCTGGAATCTACCCTAGTGGATGTTGAATGGTGTTGGGCTCTTTAGCATGCAAAACAGCATTTATACCCTCAGGTAGTCCAAGAATTTTAAGAACTGTATGCCAAGAAGTAGATTAAAGATCTAAAATGATGTTTCCAAATATAACATACTGCCAATGTAGGAAAAGAAGGAAGAGAATTCCAGGAGACGGAGGAGGGAACAGGAATAAAATGTATAAATTCATGTATACCTGGAAAAACAGGCTTGATACCAGAAGCTTTAATGATTTAACGGAATTTTTGGATGACTTGGGGTTTTTATTGTTGTTACTGTATTCTGGATTTTTTTTTCTTTTTGAGACAAGTCTTGGTTTGTGGTTCAAATTGTCCTAGAACCCTCGGATCTTTCTACCTCA
The DNA here is from genome assembly GCF_949786415.1 of Peromyscus eremicus. NCBI lineage: Eukaryota > Metazoa > Chordata > Mammalia > Rodentia > Cricetidae > Peromyscus > Peromyscus eremicus. Next base: position 42,579,754 of record NC_081423.1, read on the forward strand.
GCACCCCAATGCTGAGATTAAGGCGTGCACCACGAGTCCTGGCATAAGGTTATGTGTTTCTCTCCACTTGAATTTCTCTATGAGCTGTCATCTCCTACCATGACCTAGCTGCAACAGAGTTCCACACTTTGACCAAAGAGTCACAATGAGGTCCACAATGGGAGAATTAGATCAAACAATCCTCTGACTCCTGTTTCTACTCTTGCCCTCTTCCTAATCAACACCTCTCTACCTGAACCTCAGAATCTCCTAAAACTCACTTTTCTCCCTTCTAATTTGTCCCTTTCTATTTCTAGGTAAACATCACAATTCTTGGAAAGGTCCCTCAACCTATCCCGGAGACTCAGGAGCCTCACCACGCCCCGTGGATCCTCACCCACCGCTCCGCACCCCACCAGGACTCTGTCATCCCCTAAGGTTTGGGACTCATGTTCATCTCCAGTCTCGGTGGCGGGCTCGAGTACTGCCTAGCTGCGCGTTAGCAGTACCGCTCACCTGAGGCAAGAGGAGCGCGCAGAAGACGCTGTGGCAAGCGCCACTGGACCACCAAACAGACGCCAGCAGCTGGGAAACCGGTCCACCACTGGGCGAGCGCTCGTGCGCCTGCGCGGGAGGGCGGGACTGCGCAGGACGCACGCGCATATGCTGGGAGCGCCAAGGCTTGAGTTCCTGCTGGAATGCTACCCCTCTGGTGTCTGGTTCCGGGCTCCTTTACTGTGGTTTCTGATCCAAACTGGTCTTAGGAGGTTTCTCGGCCTCCGCTCCCCATTTGGAGTGTAGTGAGGCGCAGAGCTGGGCCTCCGGGGTCAGGTTCCCCCGGTGGATGGATCGAGAGACCCGCCTCTTTGCCGAGCGGCACTACCGGGGCCTCGGGGGCCGAGTCCCTGGCTGCAGCGGGCCCGCACCCAGCAGTGTGACCTTCATTCAGGCGCCGGACGCCTTCTCCTACGCTGACTTCGTGAAGGGCTTCCTGCTGCCTAACCAGCCCTGCGTGTTTTCCAGCGCTTTCACCGAGGGCTGGGGCAGCCGGCGGCGGTGGGTGACGTCGGCGGGGAAGCCTGACTTCGAGTATCTGCTGCAGAAGTATGGTAGGGCGCAGGCGGACTGACATGGGGAACTCGGAGCCGACGGGAGGCGTAGACCCCGGGATGGGAGGGTGGCCAGGACGGGACAGACGAGTGGGACCTGGATAATTCGCCCAGAGGGTGGCCGGAACCCAAGGGGATGAAACTACACAGTATGACTCTGCCACTTCTGTGCCGACCCTCTCGCTGCAGGAGACGTGGTTGTACCAGTTGCCAACTGTGGAGTGCGGGAATACAATTCAAACCCCAAGGAGCACATGCCCTTCCGTGACTATATCGATTACTGGAAGGAGTACATCCAAGGAGGTTGCTCCTCCCCGCGGGGCTGCCTCTACCTCAAGGACTGGCACCTGTGCAGGTAATAGGGCAGGCCGGCAGATGGCTGCTGGGGACTTTCCCTAAGCAGCGAGTGCAGGCCTTCTTGGTAGAGCATTCCTACTGCACTCAGAGGGGTTACCTCTACAGTAGAGTTCTAGTCTGTCTCAAAACTGGTGGGAGGGTGATTCCCTGGGAGGGTTACCATACCAGCCCAGGTGGACTGTCATGAGGAAAATAAGTCTTGTGTAGATCTTGTATGGCCTCTACTGTATAATGTTTGAGCAGGTTCCTCTCAGATCCTCTGGGACTGCCCTCTGCTGACCCCACTGAGGACAGGTTTGTTCCTTCCACGGTTGTTCCGGGGATTCTTGCCGTCCACTGGCCCATTCTAGGCTCTCAAAAGGAGCAAGTGACCGTTCTACAACCGCTCTCGCCCCACTTTGAAAATCCCGTATTCTTTAAAGAGGCACTCAACACCCTCCCTGATTAGCCTCTTCTTTTCTCACACATCAACTTATGACAGCTTTGCTTAGGAGATTTTTTGCTTTGTGATGGTTGCAAGAGTGCAGTGCATTCGGTAGAAACTACTTCAAGATTTGAATTTTGCTGTTTTCCCAGGCTAGCCATATGTGGTCTGTTTCTTCCCCTTCCCTTTCCTCCATGTTGGACAGTGTCAAGAAGCCATACCCACTTCCAACCCATGGGTCTACTGAAAAGATCACATCTCTAGAGTATGCTGAGCTACAGTGGTCATGCATTTAGGTACACTGCTGCCTTTTTCTTTTTGGGATGCTAAGGTCTTGAGCATCTAAACACATGCTGTTAGTACATTTTTAAATTTATCGTATTTCCAACTTGGACATGTCAGTACATAAGCCCACTACATCTGAGGAGTTTGGTCTGCACCTAGGACCCAGCCCACGTGATGCTCACTTTGGGAAGAGCATCACTTCTTTCCATGTGGCCCTGGGACTGGGTGTTTTCTCTGCCTTTCACAAGCACAGACTGTTGTGCTCAGAACCCCAGCAGAAGGCACAGTGAACAGGTGAATTCCTGTATCCCTTGTGTGCAAAATAGGACTCAGAACTGTAGAATGGAATGGAATTCAGGCCCCCAATTTCCACAACTGACCAGATACAAAAGAAACACCAGCTTCCAGCTACCTTGTCATACTACTTCTTGTTTAAGCAGAAAGCTGGTCTATGCAGGAGCTGGGTAAAGCGTGACTAGACACTGGTCCTGAATCTGTATAATGTTGAAGCAGGTACAGATGGACTCACAGGCCTAAATGCTGTCCTGTGTAGTAGTTTAAAATTTTAGGTAAACATTTGAGTTGAATTGTTTTGTTGTTTTTTGTTTTTGTTTTTGTTTTTGTTTTGTTGCAGGGGGTAATGAATATTTCCCAAATATTACACTGGCATATTTATGCTAAAAAATTGTTCATTGTATTTAAATCCCATGTTTGATTATAATTTTGTTTGGAAGACCCTGAAACCAAAAAGGGCAGAAGAAGGCATGGAGTCACATAATCAGGAGGCCACAGGGGAAGTGATGCCTGAGCAGCGTTTAAGAGTTTGCTGAGTGCTCAAAGGCAGGCAGTCCTGATGTTTGGGGACCTACAGATAATTTGTTGCTACTGGGACCCTGCCTATCTCTGTTTCTTGTTGGGAGTTACAGGAACGCACGTGAGTCTGGAAGCTTTTTCCAGCATGATGTTGATGGGAGTTGTGCCTTCTCTGAGGCTAGTCTTAATATGATCCAGTGTTTGGGGACCCAGTGATGGGTTTTGAGGCTCTCACACCTGCGGCTGCAGCCTGGAGTTGCCAGGTAGTGTTCCACTCTCTACTATTGGTGAAGAAAAGAAGGAGGCCATTAGCTCAGGAACTGGGATGATGCTCACCTTGTGTTTGGAACCCCAGTGACCACTGCCTAAGTGGCATGGTTATGCCATGATGCCCCCAAAGTCATTTTATCTTCAGCATTCTGAACTGAGCCACTAGGGCTGGGTGATCTTAGGTGGCCCTATTTGATGTGGGTGGGCCTGCTGGGATGGGGCTCAGGGTAGATTAGTGCTATGTGGCTCCTCTGCTTTCCCCAGAGACTCCTTGGTGGATGACCTGGAAGATATATTCACCCTGCCTGTGTACTTCTCATCAGACTGGCTGAATGAGTTCTGGGACGTCCTCAATGTGGATGACTACCGCTTTGTCTACGCGGGGCCCAGGGGCACCTGGTAATGACAGAAGGGACTTGGGCACCTGGTGAAGATGAGATGGGAGGTGTGACCATCCAGGGCATCTGCCTAGAGGCCTATCAAACAAACCAGGGTCCACACAGGACTCCACAACACAAACCTAAAGCCCTTGCTGTAGGTCTCCCTTCCATGCGGATATCTTCCGCTCCTTCAGCTGGTCAGTGAACATCTGTGGGAGGAAGAAATGGTTGTTCTTCCCGCCAGGGCAGGAGGAGGCCCTTCGGGACTGCCACGGTAACCTGCCCTATGATGTAACTTCCGCTGAACTCCTGGACACTCGCCTCTATCCCAGGATCCAGCACAGCAGCCTACCCCTTGAAGTCATACAGGAGGCTGGTGAGATGATATTTGTGCCCAGCGGGTGGCACCATCAAGTGTACAACCTGGTAAGACAGTGCACATGACCCTGCTTCTGCCAGACTCTCTCCCTCTACATCCCCAACTGCCTATGTAGAAAGAAGGCAGTATTATTCCCCTGCAAGGGCTGAAGATAGGGTAGGGAAGCCACAAGTGAGACTACGGAGAACTTATCCCCTAGTCCTGTTCTAACTTGGTTCCTCTTTCTCTTTTTTTGGGGGAAAGGGGGGCGTTTCAAGACAGGGTTTCTCTGTGTAGCTTTGCGCCTTTCCTGGAACTCACTCTGTAGCCCAGATTGGCCTCAAACTCACACCAATCCACCTGCTTCTGCCTCCCGAGTGCTGGGATTAAAGGCGTGCACCACCACTGCCCGGCTGGTTCCTCTTTCTCTCATCCCAATGTGTTAGCCCCATCATGAGATGGGATCAGCATTTCTTTTTTTTTTTTTTTTTTTTTTGGTTTTTCAAGACAGGGTTTCTCTGTGTAGCTTTGCGCCTTTCCTGGAACTCACTTGGTAGCCCAGGCTGGCCTTGAACTCACAGAGATCCGCCTGCCTCTGCCTCCCGAGTGCTGGGATTAAAGGCGTGCGCCACCACCGCCCGGCTGGATCAGCATTTCTTGGCTGCCATGGCTGAGTGTCTGTTTTCTACCTTTGCCCACTATTCTTTCATTTCTGTTGCTGTGACAAACTACTCTGACAAAAAGCAACTTAGAGGAGAAAAGGTTTATTCCACATTACAGTTTATCATTGTGGGGACTTGAAATGACTAGTCACATCACATCCACAGTCAAGAATAGAGAAATGAATGCATTTATGTTTATTTGTACTTGGCTCAGTTTTTCTACTCTTACACAGTTCAGGACCCTCTGCTTAGGGAATGGTGGTGCTACACACAGTGAGCTGGGTCTTCCCACATCGATTAAGACAGTCTCCCCACAGACATGACCACAGGCCAATCCAATGTAGACAATTCCTCATTGAGATTATCTTCTCAAGTAATTCTAGATTGTGTCAAGTTGACAGTTAAAACTATCACACTCACCCAAAGCACCGAGCCTGGTGGACATGGAATGGGATTTGATTTGCTCACCAAAGGTGATGCCTGCTGTTGCTCATGGAGCTTGTCCTCTGCCCTCCAGGACGACACCATCTCTATCAACCACAACTGGGTCAATGGCTGCAATCTGGCTAACATGTGGCACTTCTTGCAGCAAGAACTCCAGGCAGTACAGCAGGAGGTCAGAGAATGGAAGGACTCCATGCCTGACTGGCACCACCACTGCCAGGTGAGACGCAACCTGCCCATGTCGAGTCAGCTTTGGGTCCAGTACAGATGCCAGGGCCAGGCTTCGTGACTCAGACCCTCCTGGCCACTATCCTGGCTCTGTACCTTTGTCTCTGGGTCCCATCTTAGCCCCTGACACCTGGGTGTGTGGGCGGGATCTTTGCACACCAGAGCAGTCTGAGTCTGGATGTGACCCCAGGGCTTACTTGCCCTTTCCTTTTGGCCCAGGTCATCATGAAGTCCTGTACAGGGATCAATTTTGAAGAATTTTACCATTTCCTCAAGGTCATCGCTGAGAAGAGGCTTCTTGTCCTGAGGCAAGGACTGAAGGGGGACACAGGGGACAGCACAGGCCTAAAGCTGGGCCTGCAGCAGGCTGCATTTGATGTTGGACGCCTTGCAGATGTGCTGGCCTCTGTGGTTACACATCCTGACTTTCAGAGAGTGGACACCAGGGCATTCTCACCACAGCCAGAGGAGCTGCTTCAGCAGCTGGAGGATACTGTGGCTGCTGCTGAGGCCCTCTAGTACTCTACAGGTCATGATATAGGAAGAATTCTGGAGGGCAGCTTCTTGCCTCAGGGCCCTGCCCAGGTTACCCTTCCTTGAGGCCTAGGATGTACCTCAAGGCTGTGCGGGTGCAGTTCTTGCAGTGTGGGCAGACACAGTCTTGCCCATATAGTGCTGTTTCCCAGTATCTAGGCCCTGGATCTTGAGGAAGGTCCAGCCAAAATGGGAATTTAACTCATGGGAGCTAGAGGGGTATTCACCCATTTAGCCTATAGCAAGCCTGCCAAGAACTTGAATTGAGTGGTGATCATGAAACCGGGTTTCCTTGGAGCCTTCCAACCTCTCCTAGTGATCCTAGGACTCCTGGGTGATGGATATCTAGTCTGCCTACCTTGGAGGTGACCCTGTGTGACCTGGGACAGATAGAGATGCATATATGCAGTTGCCCTCCAAGCCTCTGTTCCTCTAGTTCTGTCCTGGGAGCTCCTGGACTAGGAAGAGTTAACCAGGGTATGGCAAGTGGCAGGGGACTTCTTAAGCTGGATGTTGTTCCCCTGTTGCTGGAGGTGCTAGGTGGCTAAAAAACCCCAAATACTGATCTAGCCAAGTCCCCAGGATGGAGATGATGTGCAGGACTAGGGGGAAGTAGCATTCTTCCCCACAGCACTCCTTCAAGGCCTGGGCTCCAATGCTAACGCTGTGCTAGCCCATCTTCTGCCTGAGGACACAGGGCTAAGTCCAGAGCAGAAGTACAGGGAGGCCTGTAGAGGAGACAGATACCCCAGTCTCAGGCTGGTGCTGGATGAGGCAGTGCCTCCTCTGTTGGCTGCACTCCCTGCCTGTGCTACTTAGATGGAGACAAGTCATTGCTTAATGATCTGCATGGCTCCACATAATATCCTATGCTTCTGGCACCTGCACGCCACCATGTTCACTGTGCTATTTCTAGGAATAGGGCGGTTGTGGCTGAGGACAGAGGTGCACAGCCTATGTGAGAGCCAGCTGCTTACTCTGGGCCCCAGCATGAACTACCAAGATGAGGCACAGCTGTACATACAGTGTTGGACTTGTAGACCTTTTTGGAGACAGAGCTTTGCCTAAACCTGCAGCCTTCATGATCGGAGGTGGGGCCTCACAGACAGAAGGAAATTATGAGCAGAATTAGCCACAGCCTTTGCAGAGATCCTATGCAGGACCTGGTGCCAGTGATACACCTTGTCATCCCCAGGAAAACCCTCTGGGTAGGGCCTCCTGGGAATGGTTTTGGAGGAGCCACTTGAGGCTTAGAGCACTGACTTTTCAAGGCACAACCTGCAGAGTGGCACTAATGCTAGTTTACCCTGTGAGCTGTAGGTCTTACACAGACTAGGTAAGTAAGAATTTGGGTAGGGGCAGGGGCACCTGTATCTCTGCCCTGCCTGCCACATGGAGCAGGTCTCCTCTTGGTTGGAACTACTGGGGAGGTGCTGAAACTCCGTGGCTAGGAGGATATCTCTTGGTGTTAGATGTAGAATCAATGGGAAGAAAATTATTTATTAATACCTTCAAGCTCTTGGCCAGCTAAACAGTAACACCTCCTGTTTCAGAGCCTTTAGCAGCAGCATTGTCCCAGGGAATCCTCAACATGAGCAGGCAGATAAGCTTGCCCAGGCGCTGCCTTTGAGCTCCTGGCCAGGGGTGTAGTATCTGGGGCCCTGGCTCCTTTCTGATGTGAAGACACTTTACACAAGCGGCCCAGCAACTTAATGGGCAGTTCGCCTCCCTTACTTCAGATCTGCAAAATTAAGGAAAGTTAACACCCTGGGCCATGTGTGACAGACATTACCTACTATGTACTCCCATGACCATCCTAACTAGAAATAACAGTCCCCAGTCAGATGAACAAGCCAGGAGGGGCCCTGTTACACAGCTCAGCAGATAAAGGTGCTTGCTGCGCACATCTGTTGACCTGAGTTTGAACCCCAGAATCCATGTGAAGTGGAAGGAGGAGGGGGAGGAGCCCCTTCATCTACCTCACAGACTGCCAAAACCCTTGCTTGCACCAAGGCTGCCACAGTTTGATGCTTGTGTAAGGACCTCTGCTCAGTAGCTGTCTGTCCAGCCGTGGACTGTTGTCACTCTTGTTGCTGATCCTTGTAGCTAAAACTTAGTTTTTCATGATATATAATCTCCTTATTTTGCCTTTGCAACTTACTGTTGCCCCAACCACCATGAGTACAGCCTTAGTTTACTGGCACGTGTTCCCATTGTGACATGGCTATTCACAAGAAGTAAATATGATTTACTTTTGGATGATTATTTGGATGGACAGTTAAATATCCTCCACCTAGTTATGCCAACACTTGTAAAGCTTTAATGAAAGGAAAACGTCCTAATCCCAAGAAGGGCTTCCTCTCTGCAATCCGATGCTCCTGGGTCCAGCCTCAACTATTGACCAAGGTATTTAACCTCTATTTGCAGAAATGGAGATAAGCCCCCACTACTCAGATCAGAATCTGACTAAGGGTGATGAGTGGGTTCCACAGCTGTTCTAAACAGTTGAGATGGAATATGAAAAATGGGCAAAATGCAAGCAAGATCACTAATGATTTAATATGAAGGAGAGCTATAACCTTCTCCCCACCAGTCCGGCTTCCATTCCCCATTGTCAGCATTATCCAACTGTGATCCAGAAATACTAATTGAATGAAAGTAGATATTTTGATCACATTTATACAACTTACTATAGTATGTTGTTACAGTTCTATTATGACTTCTTTTCTTACTATGCTTTATAAATTGTGATAGGAGCCAGGTGGTGGTGGCACCTACCTTTAATCCCAGCACTCAAGGCAGGATCTCTGAGTTTGAGGCCAGCCTGGTCTACAGAGTGAGTTCCAGGACAGCCAAAGCTGTTACAGAGAGAAACCTTGTCTTGGGGAAAAAAAAAAAAGTTTTACTTTTAGGTTGAACTTTTATTAATTTCATCCAGTCCTAGCTGAAATGAACATCTAAGAATTAACTCCTAAACTCATTTGAGACTAAAGGAAAAGGAATTGGGTGGAATGAGCTCTAAATAAAAGCTTAGATCTTGATTTCACTTGAAAAGTTTGGTCCAGAGCTTCCCCATGATTAATTTAGCCTATGAACAGGTTACTTTAACCTGCTGCATTTTGTCATAAATATAATTAAGGTTTGTATGCCAGAGTACTTCATATAACTATATTGCTCTGTGTACTGGTTAGCTTTTGTCAACTTGACACAAACCTATACACATCTGAGAATAAAGAATCATAATTAAGAAAATACCTAAGATTGGTACATGGGCAAATCTGTGGAGCACTTTCTTGATCAATGATTGAGGTGGGAGGGCCCAACCCACTGGGGAAGGTACCACCCTGGGCAGGTAGGACTGCAGTGTGTCCTACTAAGCAAGAGTGTCCTATTAAGAAACCAAACTAAGCAAGCTAGGAAGAGCAAGCCAGTAAACAATGTTCCTCCATGGCTTCTGTTTCAGTTCCTGCCTCCAGATTCCTGCCCTGTTTGAGTTCCTATTACCTGGAAATGTAAAATGGAATAAACACATTCCTCCCTGTAGTGGTTTGAATAAGAATGGTCCCCATAGGCTTGTGTATTTGAATGCTTGGTCTCTAATTGGTAGAACTATTCAGGAAGGATTAAGAAGTGTGGCTTTATTCGAGGAGGTGTGTCACTGGGGGTGGGTGCTGAAGGTTCAAACGCCCATTTCATTCCCAGTTAGCTCTCTTTGCCTCCTACTTTTTTTAAAAATATACTTGATTTATTTTATGTGCACATTTATCTGTGAGGGTGTTGGGTCCTCTGGAACTGGAGTTATAAACAGTTGTAAGCTGCCATGTGGGTGCTGGAAATTGAACCTGGGTCCTCTGGAATTCCAGAGTAGCCAGTGCTTTTAACCACAGAGCCGTCTCTCCAGCCTTGCCTCCTGCTTTTGAGAAAAGATATAAGCTCCAACATCATGCCTGCCTGCCTGCTGCCATGACTCTGACTGTGATGCTTCTGGATTCTAATCCCCTGGAACTGTAAGCCCTAACAAATGCTTTCTTTCATAATTTGCCTTGGTCATGACATTTTGTCACATCAATAGAAAAGTGACTGAGACACTTCCCAAGTTGCATTTGGTCAGTGTTTTATCACAACAATAGAAACTTAAAATATTCTATTATAGTTCTTGGTCAAATAAAAATAGAGATTTCATAGACATTAGCTTTCTTTTGGCACCAAAGCCATACATCTTTCCTGCTAGTTATGATTAGATTTTGGTGTCTTCATCACGGTGTTCTGGGTTCAATTCCCAGTCAGAGAACCACGGCAAGTTTTTAGCCCCCCATTTAAGAAGCTTTAGCTTACTACTGTGTAATCCTTTTTATGTCTTACCAAGAATGAATGCCTTTAAACAGCTAGGCGGTGGTGGTGCATACCTTTAATCCCAGCACCCAGGAGGCAGAAGCAGGGTCTCTGAGTTCAAGGCCAGCCTGGTCTACAGAGTGAATTCTAGGAATCCTTTCCTTTTCTTCTAAGAGCTTAAGATAAAATGAAATCCCTATTAATGGAGAATAAAGACGGGCTCTGATACTTACTAGCCTCAAAAACATGTAAAAATTACTTCCCGAAACACTGAAACCATATAAATAGTGTTAATGCTGGGTGTCTTCCTCAATTGTTTCTCCCTTATTTTTTCAGACAGGGTATCTCACTGAACTTGCAATTTACTGATTCAGCTACAGTTGTTAGCTACTCAGCTCTAGGGATCTGTCTTTCTCTATCTCACTAGCACTGGACTACAGACATGCATTGCCATATCCAGCTTTTTACAGGAGTGCTGAGGGTCTAAACTCAGGTCCTCAGGCTTACATAGCAAGCACTTTACGAATAACTATTTTCCCAGTCCCAAGAAAGCAACATCTGGGCAGGGGATGTAAAGCACCTTGATTCACAGTGTTAAGTAGAGCAAGCATGATGGTGTATATCTATAAATCTAGAAGTCTAAGGCCCATCTAGGCTACAGGAGACCCTATCTCAAAGGAAAAAACAAACAAACAAAGGTCTGGCAGGGTGACGCTCGCCTTTAATCCCAGCACTCAGGAGGCAGAGACAGGAGGATCTCTATGAGTCTGAGGCCAGCCTGGGCTACATAGTGAATTCCAGGACAGCCAGGGCTATGTAGGGAGACCCTGTCTGAAAAAAAAAAAAAAAAAAAAAAAAAACAACTGTCTGTTGCCTGTGAGAAACATACCTAATTGGCAGATTCACACAGGAAGAGTATGAGTAATGGAGGGAAAGAATGGAACAAATGCAAAACTAAGCACAGCAATAAAAAGTGGCCATCATCAGGTATTGTTTCCTTCCTGCTGAGGTGACAAGGTAGGCAAGTTTCACTTTTTTTCTCTTCTCAATGTTCACAAGGCATGACAGGAGAGTGATGAGTCATTTTCCCTCAGATCTACAGGACAAAGTGCTGTATGGAGCAGGTTTTGTCTTGTCAGCTGGTGCATACAAGCTTAGACAATGACCTCTGTGGGGCTGAAATTATACATGTGATCTCTGTGTGCAGGCCTTGCAATGGGGAATAGAGGAGCTGCCTTCCAATCATGACTCACCCATAGACCACACCCAGCTAGCTGTTTCCTCACACCAGGCATGATCTGCCAGTGCATGTGTGGGAAATTCCCAAGAAGTGGTCGCATTTCTACTAAATGCCTCTGTGGAGCTAAGACTGGAAAAAACAACCAAAACAATCTAAGAGGGAGCAGACAGAGTGATCCTCCACACCCTGCCACACCAGTTCCTGTGCCCAGCTGCTACTCATCCATACACGGGTTGTCCAAATTTTTCTCCCAAGAGTCCAACCAAAGATCCCAAGTAGAAGTCGCTGTACTTCTCTCTGCAGCACAGCCAGAATTTCTCATCACATAGGTCTGAGTTTGGAAATCTGTGTCTTAGTCACAGCCAGATTTATATACCCTTACTGCTTCTTAGGGTGGTTACTTAGCTGGTGAAGAGGAAAGGCCACTGAAACATGGAGAAATAAATACGCAAATGTCTATGATCCCCATAGCCATCACGTTTGATAAAGTTGTGGCAGAAGAGTAGAGCGGAACATATAAAGTATATGTTATATAAATTCGTATATAAAAGGAAACAGTGATAGAAACAACCCAGGGGGAAAAAAATTCAGGGAAAGCCCATCCCCAACTGAAGCTTAAGCATACTTACAAGAAGAGCACACTGTATAAATAATATATTAAGATCCTGATATGTTGGTTAGCCTCTGATCTTTCTCCCCAGCTATGGCCCATCTCCCTTCTGGGAAGTACTCTTCTTATTAAACTTTCTCTGCTTGTAATTCTACCCACATCCCTGTACAATTCCTTGTAGGGTGCCCTCTAGACTCCAATCTTAGCCTACAACTGAGCACAGCCTGTTTTCTTCATCTCTGCTTGGTGTCAGCAGTGTCCATGAGCATCCTGATAGTCTAGACCACCACACTTCATAAAATAGTTGTATAATTATGTAGTGAACACAGTCGTCTAAAGGTGTGTGGATTCTCAGGCATCAAAGACTGGAACAGTGATAGATGTTTTGGTGGTAACTATCATTAGTTGTGCTACAGGATACTGAAAACTATCAGAGCCTCACCTAAGGACAAACCTAGGTGATGCCATGGGCTGACACTTCACAGCCATGTGAAGACCTTCCTTGAAACCCAAGATAAATGCAGGAGATGCGTGGGATTGTGGCACCATTGGCCAGTTTTGATGTCACAAGATGCCATGGAACCTTCACCAGCTCCTATAAGATAAGGCTGTGGTGTGTGACATGGTAATCCCAGAATCTAGGTTTTGAAACACAAAGGGTACCTTCCTTAGGTGTGAGATGAAGTAGGTCCTGGGGATGTAGCATTCTTAACCACTTTTTGTGGGTATGAGACCTAGATGAAGCCTTCTGGAAGCCTCATAGTATAAACCCAAGTAGTGCCCAGGGTTTTTTTGTTTTTTCCAGAATCTCTTAAGTCTTATTTGCTCTGAAAATCTTCCCTAAGCACTATGGGATATTGAAAGGTAACATTTGGATTATAATTCTGGTGTCCAATCTCTTCTAGGAGTAAAATGAGAGACCATCTTACATCCCTTGAGTAGAGGAAAGATGATGCTAGGGCTTAAAACTTTGATATGTGTAATCCTATAGGATGTGGATAGGGATGTTTGTAGACCATATACTGGTAGTTTTGTAGGGACCTAGTCTAAAGCTTTGATAGCCATGTTCCCAGAGGTAGAGTAAGACCTTCCTACACCAGGCGGTGGTGGTGCATGCCTTTAATTCCAACACTAGGGAGAGAGAGCCAAGTGAATCTCTGTGAATTTGAGGCCAGCTAGCCTGGTCTACAGATCGAGATCCAAGACAGGCACCAAAACTACACAGAGAAACCCTGTCTGTGAAAACAAAACAAAACAATAAAAGGGGGCGGGGTAGGACTTTCCTTTGTCTGCTGAATTTTTTTTTTTTTTTTTAATATCCCTCAATGTCATGGAACTCACTGTGTAGACCAGGCTGGCCTCAAACTCAGAGACCCTTCTGTGTCTGTCTCCCCAGTTTGGGGATTAAAGGTGTGCACCACCACACCCAGTTGATGCTGAGGATTTTGATAACATCTGGAGTCTCAGGCCATGGAATGCTGATGCTAAATATTGGGGATCCTGGTAACCATGCTCCTGGAGCAAGAAGTAGCTGGGGATGGGGAGTGGTGTGGATAACTGAAATGCTTTATTCTACACATTGATAAGATTCCAATAGCATAACCAATGTAGTATGCTACTATGTAGTAAAATAGCGGTTACATATATTTTAATTACATATCATATGAACTAGTTATATAATATATACTACTCATGTACAAACTATACGTATCCTACAGATACACATATACACATGCATACACTGTATGTACTAAATAATACTATATTATATATTATACCAAGATACACAAATCTCTTTGAATACAATTGTAAAAAGTCTCAACAAAATACTACAAAATTGTATAATATAAAGACACATTCCATGCTTTAACCCAGAAAAGCAATGTTTTCACATTGTAAAGTCAGTGTAATGCATGTCCATCTCCAGTGTGCATTATCACGTATCTTTCCATGAGAAATGAAGTCGGGAGACTTTCTGCATCCCTGACAGTCTTTTTCTAAAACGAGTTCTTTCATATCATTGAATGAAAATGGAAAAATTGAAGGCCTTCTGACATTTCTTACACTCAGCCTTTTCTCCAGAGTTCTTCCATGGTTTTCAAAAAGAACTATAAAAATTGAAAGCCTAACCACATTGCTTAGAGCTACAGGCTTTTTTCCCCCTCTACTTAATGTCTTTTAAGAAAACTGAAAACTTGAATAATTCCCCCACATTCCTATTCATAGTGTTTTATCTGGTACGTATTCTTTCATATAATCTAAAAGAACTGGGGCATCTGAAGCCTTAACCATTTTTCTCACATACACAGGGTTATTATCCAGTGTCAATCTTTCTGTGTCCTTTAAAAGAATCAAGAAAACTTTTTTTCATATTCCTTACAATCACTTTCTGATGACTTGTTGTCCAATGAATATTTTAGTTTCTTTGAAGGCAAATGGGAAAATGTGATATTTACCATATTTATTTGTACTCAAAGTAGGTTTCTCCAGTACAAGTTCATTCATGTTTATAAAGGCAATTTGTAATAGATGATTCTCCATTGCTTTCATCAGTAGGAATACTCTCCAACATGAATTCTTTTATGGTTTTGAGGATACCCAGAAGAAGTGAAGGATTTACCACATTTTTTACATTCACTTTGTTTCTTTCCTGCATGAGTTATTTGATGTGCTCTAAATATCCTGGGACTGTGAAAGGCTTTTGACATACCTCACATTTAAAAGGTCCATTTCCAGTGTATTTATTCAAAAGCCTGTGAGAGAACTTGAGGGTTTACCAGAATTTACATTCATAAGACTATTTAGTAATCAATTTCAACTGGAAGTGAAGACTTTCCCACATTATATTCATAGGGTTTCTCCCCTGTATGAGTTTGTTCATGTTTTCGAATGGAAGTGGACCGACTGAATGCTCTACCACATTGTTTACATTTATAGGGCTTTTCTCCAGTATGAATTCTTTCATGTATTTGAAGAGAACTGGATGCACTAAACCACTTGCCACATTGTTTACATGGATAGGATTTTTCCCCAGTATGAGTTCGCTCATGTTTTCGAATGTAACTGGGACAACTGAATGCTTTACCACATTGCTTACACACAAAGGGTTTTTCCCCATTATGTGTTCTTTCATGTATTTGAAGTGAAGTAGAAGAACTAAACCATTTACTACATTGTTTACATTCATAGGGCTTCTCTCCAGCATGAGATGTTTGATGTCTCCTAAATACACTAGAAAAAGGAAACACTTCCTCACATACATTGCATTTAAAAGGCCCATTGCCAGTGTGCTTTATCATGTGTGTTCGGACACTTGTGAGAGAAAAGAAGGCCTTACCACACTGTTTGCATTCATAGGGCTTCTCCCCAGTATGAGTTCGTTCATGCTTTCGAAAGGAACTGGAACAACTGAAGGCTTTACCACACTGTTTACATTCATAAGGCTTCTCTCCAGTATGAGTTCTTTCATGTTTTCGAAGGGAACTGGAACAACTGAATGTCTTATCACACTGTTTACATTCATAGGGCTTCTCTCCAGTGTGACTTCTTTCATGAATTTGAAGATAACTGGGACAATTGAAGGCTTTTCCACACTGTTTACATTCATAGGGCTTCTCTCCGGTATGAGTTCTTTCATGTTTTCGGATGGAACCAGAACAATTAAAGGCTTTCCCACATTGTTTACATACATAGGGCCTCTCTCCTGTATGAGTTCTCTCATGTTTTCTAAAGGAACTGGAATGACTGAAAGCTTTCCCACATCGTTTACATTCATAAGGCTTCTCTCCTGTATGAGTTCTTAGATGTATTCTAAATTCACTGGGGAAATGAAAGGCTTTCCCACATAGCATACATTTATAAGGTTTACTTCCAGTGTCCATTGTCATATGTCTTTGAATGCTCATAAGAGAAATGAAAGAGTTCCTATATTGTGTAAATTTATATGGCTTCTCTGAATAGTCTTGATTTTCATATAGGTTGTATCCAGAGTCAGTTATGATGTACCTATTAAGGAATGAACAACATATGAAGACTTTTCCAGACAAGTCACATTTACATGGTTTTACGCAACTGTGAACTCTTTTTTTTTTTTTTTTTCCCCAGAATCTTAGCCAGGCAGTGGTAGCACACACTTGGAATGCAGAGGCAGGAGGATCTCTGAGTTTGAAGCTAGCCTGGTCTACAGCAGAAGTCCCAGAACAGCCAGGGCTACACAGCGAAACCTGTCTCCAAATACAAAACAAACAAAAGATTTGGAATTCTCACTGAAAGTTTGCCCACATTGACTTTTACAATCTTTACTTTTACAGAATCTATCATATGTCTTCTGTACAAAAAGAGACAAGCACATCATTGATGGTTTATTACTGATTTTCTATTCAATAATGTCTTAGACCTACATTATAACCAATATCAGAGGAAGTCCAGGTGTCTTGGCATGTCTTAATTATTAGAAAATAAATGGAATAATCTCTCTGAAACATTGCTTCCCCAAATCCAGTATCAAAACAATGATATTCATATAGTTTCTTAGTACTATGTGGAAGTCAACTACCTTGAAAATATAAAACTCTGTTAAACTGAAGAGAGAGAGACAGAGACAGAGAGCACGCAAACAAACTAGTAATAAATGTTTAAAGTTGTGCTTATTTCTTTAGTTTGTTTACCAAAGTTTACATGACATGCTAACGTTCCCTCAAGGAACATCATACCCTTTTGTGAATACAAATTACCTTAGATTTATCTCAGGATTTTTGTCCTCCTCAATGTTCTGGTCTTCCCACCCGTTCTCTAAAATATAGACCGAGGAAAAGCACTATTAATTATGAACTTCAAAAAATTAATAGCAGCTTTGAAGTTCACTGTACACTGAAAATATGCCCATTTATTCATAAAAAAAAATTAGTCCCTTTCCACATTTCAAATTGATAAAAAATTCCTAGGGTTTTTTTTTTTTTTAAATTAAGTAAAGAAATGTTATCATTCTTACCTATATAATTCAGGTTCCTAAAGACTTCTTGCATCACATCTGTGTAGAGATTCTTCTGGGAAGTATCCAGCAAAGCCCACTCTTCCTGGGTGAAGTTTATAGCCACATCGTCAAAGGCCACTGAGTTCTAAAATATCCCACAATGTGTATTGGAGGCTGGGTAAAATTTATACCACTAGGAATCTATACTCTGTGTGTAGATGTTCACATGATTTTGTGATTTCCAAATATTCGTTCCATGATTTGGTCATCTAAAAGTTTATGTACTTAGTTGTTCACATACAGCTGTATTAATATTATAATTCAATTGAAGCACTCAGAAAGCAATAGCAGAGTAAAAACACCCTTCTCATTGGTAAATCCAGGGAGTAAGATATTTCTTGGTTATCCCTAATTTATCATTGTATAGTATATCTCCAATACATGTTACTAATAAACCCTACTGTCTGCTCTACAAAACAATGCTAATATTTGTCCTGTGGGAGTTCTTATTGTTAGAAGTGACTACTCACAAAATTGGACCTTTGCTGGTGTTTATCAGGGACCTCAGGATTGGGAGGAATTCTAAAAACAAGTATTAGAGTAACTAAGAACAATTAGAATCCTGGGTAACTAACTTAGAGGAATTGCAAAATTAATGCAAATTTTCATATGAAATTATTCAGCACTACAAGAATCCTGAGAAAGAACACAGTAAGACTAGGGCTTCTTAATGTCAAAACTTGCCTCTTAAAGCAACAGTAATCAAGATCATTATGTAATAACACATAAGTAACGACACAAAGAACATCATTATGTAAATGAACATCCACAGATTCCAGGGAGAATGAGGTCAGGAAAATGGCTGTGGGATGCTCCAAACACACATGCCTCCACAGATACATGAAAGTACAAGCAGAACCATTGAAACAACTTTGTTAAAAATTAAATATTCTCAAAATTCAACCCTGTGAATGTAAACCTATAAAAACGTGCAAATGGCAAGAAAGCCTTGTGTAGCTTCTCATCCTTGGTTTAACCTGTCTCTGATATGCTAACAGTCTTAAGACAACAGCCTAAGTTCCCAGTGCAGGAGCAGAGTGGACCGTATTTTGCATCAAGTAAACAAAAAGCCTACATCTACCTGGAAAAATAAATTGCTGCTTATATCCACAACATGTACATTAACATCTAAATAAACTCTGGGGGAAAAGTCGCAGTGAAAATTTCATTCAGAAGTTATTCAAAAGTACCCAAGTATAATGTGAAATTGAGAAAGCTCCATGCATCCCAAGAAATTTTAAGGACAAAAAAACCCCAACCTGATTATGTGTTAAAGGAATGTCCTCTTACACCCCTTCCCCAAAGAAAAACTGAAAGAGGTGACCTTTTCCTGTTTCTTCTAATTTTTCTGTTTTAGTATACGACATTCACAGAAATATGTCAAAATACTGGTTGAATAAATAATAAAGGACAATAGAACAAACTGACTACACATAAGCAATACAGTCTCTGCAATATTTTGGAAATGGCGGCTGGAGAAATAGCTAAGCACTTCAAAAGCACTTGTGGCTCTTGCAAAGGACCCAGGTTCAATTCCTAGTACCCACATGTCAGCTAACAGTTAACCATCTATAATTCCAGTTCTAGAATTCCTAATGTCCTCTTCTGGCCTCCAAGGGCACTGCATGCATGTGGTACACAAACATACCTGCAGTCAAAAAAAATACCCATTCACATAAAATAAAAGTAATTTTTTGCTGGGCAGTGGTGGTGCACACCCTTTAATCCTAGCACTTGGGAGGTAGAGGCAGGTGGAGCTCTGTGGGTTTGAGGCCAGCCAGGTCTACAAAGTGAGTTCCAGGACAGCCAGGACTGTTTACATAGAGAAACCCTGTCTCAAAAAACCAAGCACTCAGGAGACAGAGACAGACAGATCTCTATGAGCTTCAGGCCAACCTGGTCTACATAGTGAGTTCCAGCCAGAAAGGCTACATAGTGAGACCTTGTCTTTAAAAAAATGAAAATTAGAGCCGGGCGGTGGTGGTGCGTGCCTTTAATCCCAACACTGGGGAGGCAGAGGCAGGTGGATCTCTGTGGGTTCGAGGCCAGCCAGGTCTACAAAGTGAGTTCCAGGACAGGCTCTAAAAGCTATACAGAGAAACCCTGTCTCAAATAAATAAATAAATAAATAAATAAATAATAAATAATAAAAACAAAAAAGGAAAGAAAAAATGAAAAATAAAAAATTTAAAAGAAAATGTTTTGGACAGTATTTTCATTACATAAATGGACACAGCCTTCAATAAATAAGAACAGCTAACAGAGAAAGTGGGGAAACTGATTTTCAGTTATCCCATATTATAATTTTCAAATGTCTATTTTTCAGTTAAGGAAAAAAATACCGCCGGGCGGTGGTGGCGCACGCCTTTAATCCCAGCACTCGGGAGGCAGAGCCAGGCGGATCTCTGTGAGTTCGAGGCCAGCCTGGGCTACCAAGTGAGTCCCAGGAAAGGCGCAAAGCTACACAGAGAAACCCTGTCTCGAAAAACCAAAAAAAAAAAAAAAAAAATACCAAGTACAGAGAAACAATGGGAAAAAATTTGAGACAAACTATCTTTGATAAACATTTGACACTACAGTCAATAAATGCTATACTCACTAAATAAGACTTTTTAAATAATCAGCTGTCTTTAATACATGTAACATAAAATAAGATGTCAAATTACATAGGGAACACTTCTGGAATTTGAAATGCAAAATGGAGAAATTCATAATTACAGTTAAAAACACCAAAATACTCCTTATCAGTAATTGACAGATCCAGTAGCCAGAAAAAGCAGTAATAGTAATATTGTTATTGAACAACATCAACCAGAAGGATTTCATTGATATTTCTAGAACACTTCAGTCCACAGCAAAACTAAATGGTAGATCACATTCTGAGTGATCAAACATACCCTAACAAGCAAGTACATAAAGTATATTCTAAAAATACGTAAGCATTAAATAGAAATCAGTAACAAATACAGTAAGAAAGCCTCTAAACTGGAAATAAAATCACAAAGTACAAAATCACATGTGAATCAGATAGTCATCTGAAGGAACCTGAATAGTTCAAGGAAAAGAAACTTAAGTTCGTCATATGAAAATCTGTGGAATATAGTACAGGAAAAGTTTAAAGCATCAAATCTATACATTCTTGAAGATTTAAAGTCAATCACTTAACCTTTCACTTTGAAGAGTAAGGTAGCCTGTATCAACCCAGAGAAACTGAGGAGGCAACAATGGATTTGTAATGAAGTAATCAATGAGGGGCTGGAGCAATGGCTGAGCAGTGAAGAGTGTATACTATTCTTGTAAGTTCGATTTCTAGCACACCAGAGAGCTCAGAACCACCTGTAACTCCAGTTCAGGAGGATCTAATACCTTCTGGCCTCCACAGGCACTGTACTCATACAGAAACTCACACATACACATAATCAAGAAGTAAAATAAAAGGCTGGGCATGGTAGTGTACACCTTGAACCCCATGGTAAGATCCAGGACAGACATGGCTACATAGTGAGACCATGTCTTAAAATAAAAAAATAAATAAATAAACCAAATGATTGGGCTAGCAAGATGGTTCCGCAGGTAAGACACTTCCTCTAAACCTGATGGTATGAGTTCAATTTCTAACTTCCACAGATGTCTTCTGATCTCCACACCCACACCTTGACATGAGATCTCAGGAATTTTTCTATATATGCTCAGGGGAAGCAAAGAATTAAAAAAAAAAAATCAGTGGAAATGAAACTCTACTTTTTTATGAAATCTGCTTCTTTCTAGCTTCAAGAATAGTTTACTAGGGGAGGGGGACGGGAGGGGGGAGAACAAGGGAATCCGTGGCTGATATGTAGAACTAAATTATATTGTAAAATAAAATAAAATTTAAAAAAAAAAGTTTACTTTGCCAGGGGGTGGGGGGGTGAGGAAGGGGTGGGGGGATGCACACCTCTAATCCCAGCACTCAGAGGCAGACAGATCTCTAAGACTGAGGCCAGCCTGGTCTACAGAGTTCCAGGACAGCCAGGGATGTACAGAGAGACCATGTCTCAGAAAAAACAAACAAAAATTTTTACCGTATTCAGCTCTGAGTACATTTCATACTTAAAGCTGAAGTTCAAATAAATGAACAAATATTTCAGGCTGATGAACATGGGGAAGGGGCAGTTCTGAAGACGACACAGACCTGTCAGGATCAAGTGTCAAGTAAGGCCATTCTCTCAGCCGAGTGCTGCTGAAATACTCAACAGTCCCCCTCCTCGGGAGGCTCCAGACTGTGACCCATGCACACTTACTCTGCACGTCTCTGCCCCACTGCGCTGTAGTGGAGTTGTCTTTCTAATCCCTTGGGAGAAAGTTTCCTCTGTGAACAACTGAGAGACTCAAGAGGGCAGGAAATACTACTCTGCAGACCCTCATTCACCAGCATCTAACTAAACAATGTGTCCTAGGACTCCAACTAAGCTTAGGGGGAGAGAATGTCTCTAAAAATTAACTATTGAGATGGGGACGACTCTGGGAGATTCCTCCAGCCCCAGGGCTTCCAGCTGCTCCCCTGAGAGGTTTCACCCAAGACCTCGGACTGGTGTCTAAGAGGACATAAGGCAGCTCTAAGAAACTTGTCAGCCCCTGGGACCATTACTAAGAGGACATGAAAAACATTGTGTCCAGTTCTACTTATTTAGCAAGGAAAATAAACAGCAATGGTTGTCACTTTTTAATCCTCCTGGACTAGAAGTTGGCATTTGAGAATACTGCGAGTGAAGCCGGCACTTAGAAACTGCTTTGGGGGGCTGCAGCAGAGATGGCTCAGGGGTTAAGAGCATTTGCTGCTCTTGCACAGAACTGGGGTTCAATTTCCAGTAGCCACTTCGGGCAATTCGTAACTGCCTACGTCTTTAGCTCCAGGGAATCTGAGACCCTCCTCCGACCCCACACACCCACCACACACGTGTGCAAACATATACACATGGATGAAAGCCTGACATCTCTGCCTTCACTCTGGGCCTACTACCTCCTGTTTTGGTTCAACCTAAGCATGTAATCTTTCAAGCAGTGTCTGTCTAACCTACTTCATCTTCAAGGCTGAAGGAAGAAGAAACCTCACAGAAGCAGAAGTTATCTCCAGCGAGCCACCTAGTCCCCTAGAGGTCTAAAGTGAGCCGAGACAATGATGGGCGGAGCCACACTTGGGATGAGGCTGCTGTTTAAGCTTTGCTTCTGGTCTGGCCTTCCTCTGTTTAAGCCTGAAGCTCCTGGTGAAGATAAACCGGGACAGCAGATGTCACTGGACCCTTCATCTGTCCCGACGAAATCTCCACTCCCGGCTTTCCCCCACTACCCATCTCTCTAACCGGCATACTGGGACGGGGGGCCAAGACGAGCTGGGGTTTGCCCTACAGACTCTTGAAACAGGAAGGAGCTGGAATTTGGGGGGTTCACTGTGAACCCCGGGAGCAGCCAGACTGACAGAAAGTGGACTGATGCCCTGCTTCCCATGCCTCAGGAAAGCACAACGAGAAGCCAGCGCCCCAAGTCCTGAGGTGGGTCGGCCAGGACGCCGCGGGGGCCGATGGGACGCGCGGGGACCCGCCGCCCAGGCCACTCAGGACCGGGGGACAGCAGCGGGATCGGGCCGCGGGCTCCAGCTACGGAGGCCTTCCCCGAGGCTGGCTCTGGTTGGATGTGGCCAGCGTCGGCCAGAACGCTCACCATTTCCGAATTTCGGGCGTCCCGCGTCGTCTGCACCTCACGGGGACACTAGCTCCAGAGGAGCCACCTTAGACTACGGTGAGCTAAAGACACAGAAGCTGAAGAAACAGAACCCAAGCCAAGACTGAGCAGTGAAAAGAACCAAACACCGCGAGAGTGCAGCAACCTGCCCCGCCCCTCTCCTCCAGCTGCAGCCTGATTGGACAATTCTACTCTAATAGACAGGGCCTAGGACACGCCCCCAAGTCTTGAGTGACAAAGGGTGTATGTAACCCAACCCCTGACTAAACTGGGGGACAGGTCTCCTCTGCACACTAGTGATGGCCCTGCCAGGACACGCTTGCTCTTGACCTATAGAAGGAATAGCCATGAGTTAATAACGTAAATATACACATGCTATTCACAACTGGAAATTACTAATATGACAACGGTTTAAAATTTTTCTTCTAAATACTTTGAGACAGGGTCTCATGTAGCTTGCCTCAAATACAGTTCAGGCCAACCTTGAACCCTCAACGGTTGCTCCATCTTTTGAATGCTAGGATGGCACATGTGCCGCTATGAATGATTATGCAGCACCAGGGACCAGCTGAGGGCTTCTCGCATGCTAGGCATGGACTCTGCCAACCGAGCCACAGCCCTCATTTTAGAAATTTAGATGTTATAATCTTCCTAGTTTGAGGAGTGTGATGGCTAATCTTGGTTGTCAACTTGACACATCAACTAAAACTCAAGCAGCTGGGCATGCCTGCGAGGGAATTTTTCTTGACTGGATCCTTTGAGGTCAGAAGACCTACCCTAAATCTGAGCCACACCTTGGTGGCAGCCTGTATAAAAGGACACGAAATAAGGAAACGTTTGTCTTTTGCCTGCTTGCCCTCAATCTCACTGGCAAGTTCCTCTACCCTGCTGCTGAGGCATTTAGACCCTACTTCTTTGGGATTCCAATGTATACTGAAGACCACTGAGACATCCAGCCTCATGGGTTGCACAGCTATTGGATTCTTGGACTTTCTTTTGGGAGACAGCCATTGTCGAACTTGTCTGTAAACCACAAGCCACTTTAATAAATTATCTATACTATCAGTTCTGTTCCTGGAGAGCAGTGGTTCTCAACCTCCTTAATGTTGCGGCCCTTTAATACAGTTTCTCATGTTGTGCTGAGAAACAATAAATAAACACCACCCCAACAATGAAACTATTTCCTTGCTACTTCATAACTGGAATTTTGCTACTGTTATGAATTATAATGTAAATATCTGATATGCAACCCCAAAGAAGTCTCGACACACAGGTTGAGAATCAGTGTTCTTGAGAACCCTGGCAAATACAAGGAGTTAGCCTAGGCTTTGAAAGGAAGGCCGTCCTTTAAGACTAATAGAAACAATAATAAATAACAATAATAGCTAATAGAAATGAATGAAGGGTCACATCTGTAACTTTAAATTTTCTAGAAACCACATGAGAACATTAAAAGGAACAGATAAAGTTCATGGGTGGTAGTGATGGAGTGTTTGGGAGCAGATCTTCATTCAGGACTCTAAAACAAACCAAAGAAACATAAACAACAAATGGATATGAGTAAAATTCCTATAACATGATTCTGCAGAATATACATACAAGTATATTTTCATTTTTATTAACAAAATACTTATTTATTTGCTGCTAATTTCTTTGAAATTTACTCTGCATTTTAACATTCCTGAACATCGCTGTATCAGCCACATTCCAGGTGTTCAGTAAACCCCATCTTGCCTGGGCAGCCACAGGAAAATACATCTCTCGTGCCTCCCAGTCTCTTCAACACACACACACACACACACACACACACACATACACACATACACACATACACACACAAAATGCCAAGCCTGAACCACCAC
Source organism: Peromyscus eremicus (assembly GCF_949786415.1). Taxonomy (NCBI): domain Eukaryota; kingdom Metazoa; phylum Chordata; class Mammalia; order Rodentia; family Cricetidae; genus Peromyscus; species Peromyscus eremicus. The sequence goes on from NC_081423.1 coordinate 42,604,391, forward strand.
CCCTTTTGTTTTGTTTTTTCAAGAGAGGATTTCTGTGTATAGCCCCAGCTATCCTGGAAACTTGCTCTGTAGACCAGGCTGGCCTTTGTAGCTGGAGAGCTTCTCTCCAGGTCCCACCAAGCCCCGGCAGTCCAACAGCCCACTTATAAAATAAACACACAGACACTTATATTATTTAAACTGTTTGGCCTAATGGCTCAGTCTTCTAGCTATCTAGTTCTCACATCTTAAATTAACCCATTTCTATAAATCTATACTTTGCCATGTGGCTCGTGGCTTACCGGCATCTTCACATGCTACATGTCATGGCAGCGGCTGGCAGTGTCTCCTCCCACCTTCCTGGTCTCTCAATTCTCCGCTCTGTTAGTCCCGCCTATACTTCCTGCCCAGCCACTGGCCAATCAGTCTTCCATTTATTGACAAATCAGAGCACATACAGACCATCCCACAGCAGGCCTCGACCTCAGAGATGCACCTGCTGCTGCCTCCCAAGTCCTGGGATTAAAGGTGTGCACCACCACTGACCACTCCCCCCACTTGTGTGTCAGAAAAAAGAGAACATCTTTCCCTGCTAACCTTTGTCTTCAGGCAGAGACAAATCCCAAGAAAGCAGAGCATGCAAATGGCAAGTCTCCATTCCCACACTGCATGATGGTGCCCATTCCCTTCCTACTGATCAGACCGCAAAGGAAGGATGATCGGTCAACAGATGGGAGGGAACCTCTGACTATAGATTCATTACAGAACCATTCACAGCTTTGACTTCCAGAGATCAAATAAAGGAAAACAAACTCATTCTCTCTCTCTCTCTCTCTCTCTCTCTCTCTCTCTCTCTCTCTCTCTCTCTCTTTCTGTGTGTATGTGTGTCTCTGTCTCTGTGTGTGGGGGAGAGAGGTGAGAGAGACGGGGCTCGGGGAGTAGCTTAGAAACCATTTTGTGCAACCCAAAAGCCATTTGGTGTGACTTGGAATAATGCGATGCCTAAGCTTGCCCCCAGGCAGCTCTGGTAAGAGCTAGGCTTCAGAAGCAAGCTCCAGACAGGCCACTGGTAGTCCAGGACAAGCCTTGATATTAATGAACTAACTCCAAGATGGCATTGATTTGCTAGTGAACCAGCCCCAAGCTGTGAGCCCTGAGGGCACAAAGCTACTGTCAATGAAATGATACAAAAGCTGGAACTTTGAGTCTAACAGGCCCCCAGACCTTACACAACTGATGAAGAACCACCCTGCCTCCATCTTAGGCTTAAAAGCCATCTTATAGTAAAGACAAACTAAGTTCATTTCTGTTTATGATTAAATCTCTGTTTCTCAAGGATTGAGCAATGTCCCACCTGTAACCTTAACTCCAAATGGTTCTGGACTGCCTATTCCAGGAACGACAATCATGCCTTCATTTCAAAAAGTTGTTTATAACCATCTTGCACCCCTACCTCTGCTTCAAAAGGCTTGTTATAGCTGCCTTGTTATGACTACCTGTTGTTATGTCCGCCTTTGGAACCATGTCTTTGTTTCAGGAGGGACTAACTTGTTATGCTCATGTCCTGCTCCTGTAACCCCGCCTATTTTGCCCACCAAATCCCCCATTTGGAAACCCCCTACCCCTGAGCTCTATAAAAACCTGGTCTTCCTCACATCCAATGCTGACCTCTCAAACCCTGTCTTGGAGGCAGCCTGTGTAAACAAAATTAAAAAAACTTGCTTTAATTAATTGCTTTTTGTGCCTTTTTAAAAGGCAAAGACCGGTGAGACTCAGAGCTGTACGCTTTGAGCAAATTCCCCGTGTAGCCCACCAGCCGGCAAAATAAAGAACTTTCTAGTGGCTTTAAGAGTCCCTGTGTTCTCTGAAGGAGTTACCTCACAACATGGGAATGGTCTCTAGATTCTCACTGCTGGGCTTACCTGACACCACTTCTCTAGCCTGTTTTGATTGGCAAGAGGACTTGAGACTCTGTGTGAGGCCCGGGCCTCAATGGCTGTTGAACTTCTGCACTGTTGCCGGCCCACACAAGCCAGCCTGTCAGCCCTGGCTGTTGGCCTACGCTCTCTCAAGGACCTCCTGGACCTCCTCCATCAATGCCATCCTTCCAGCCTACCACAGCTGAAGGACTTCACAGCTGACGGACTTGACATTTGACATGGGTCGGGCCTGCAAGCTTCTGAAGTGTCCTCACAGAGAAGAGTCCCCTGTGGAACCCTGCAGTAGCAGTTCTGCCCAAACAACTGTTTCCCATTTGGTGAGATGCCTGTTTAACTTTTATATTAACCTGATATTTTAAGGAAGGTTTATGTGAATAAACCTAGCATACTTGAAAGGCAAATTTTGTGTGGACATCCTAATTGCTGAGCGTCTTACAGCCCATAGGCCATGTTCTCTATGAGTTCTCTTTCTCTTTCTCTCCTCCTTCCTTCCCACTCTCCCATCCTCTCTCTCTAAGATATGGTGAATCCCAGGCTGGCCTTGAATCTGCTATGAGCCCAAGAATGACCTCGACCTTTTGATCCTCTGCTGCTGGAACATAGTCCAAGAATGGAGTCCTGGGAGATTTCTGAGGGCTAGTGAGAAAACTCCAAGAAACTAAGACAAGACTCTTGTGACCTCAGTTTCTTCAAAAACACAGGATTGTTCTTGGATTATATTTTCATGCTTCTTATGGGTGTAGCAGATAGGAGTGAATTTACTTCAGGTTATTCATTACAACAGGCTATTGTTAGTAGTTTATATGCCTCTATGGAAAAACATATTTGTGCCAAGTGTGGCTTGCTTATTACATGCGGCTCACCCTCGTGATTGGACAATTTACTCATGTGACTCCTCTTTAACCCTCAGAGTATACATTGTCTGATGCTCTGAATAAAGTTGGTTATTGCATGAGACTTTAGTCTGCCTCATTTCTCGGCTCCATTCTCCCAGGTCGCACTGCCTCTAGAGCAGTAACACTCTGCCTCAACCTCCCAAGTGTTGGGCTCAATACCACCCAGTGTAGGCAATTTTGGTGATTCAACCTAAGACTCTGTTCATGCCAGACAAGTACTTCTCCAAGTGAACCACATCCTCAGCTCCAAACAAAGGCAAGGTTTTTATTATGTTATTGGCTTTGGGACTCACATTCAGGCTTTGATCATCTGTCTCTTGTGAGATGTCAGGTAACTACTGAGTCTAAGCACATGCCAGTATATCTACATGCATTTTTGTATAAGTCAATGCCACCAAACAAGAAATTCATCCTTAAACAAGGGGGAAAGAAAGTAAGTCCGTGCTTGTTGAATCCTGATAGCCTGTCTGTTCTGGGTCAATTAATGATCTCATGATCTAGGTAACCCTGAAACCATTGAAGAGTCAGCTTAAAGCCCTAAAACATTTTGGGCATCTCTGGCCTCTGGCAAGAATGAAGCTACCAAGAGGACCAAAGATCTTCTAGCTTTAGCCCAGAAATAAACTGATTACTTTTCTTTGGAGACTTTTCGGTTTTGTTTCGTTTTGGTTTGGTTTGGTTTTCAAGACAGGGTTTCTCTGTGTGTAGCTTTGGCTGTCCTAGAACTCGCTCTGTAGATCAGGCTGGGCTCAAACTCACAGAGATCTCCCTGCCTCAGCTGGAATTAAAGACATGTGCCACCACTGCCTGGCTTTCTTTGGAGACTTTTCATCCTGAACTGTCTAGACAATTTCTACCTCCTGTTCTCATCATTGTGGGTGACCGGGCCATTGACTGGGACATCCTGCTTCTCTCTATGGCATTTCACCCCTCTGTTCTCATGTAGATGCCCGGTTCTATTTTAAAACAAGCAAACAAACAAACCAGAAGCATTCAAGACTTTGGATCCCACATGCAGAGCTAGCCCACTGCCAAATTCACTGAAGTCCATCAGCCACAGTAAGACTTGTCCTAATCTAAGGTTTGGATGGAAGCAACTGTAAAAGAACATTACCAAAATTCTTGATACAAGGAGCAATGAAGAAATGCTTGGGTCTGCAATCATCATGCATTACTTAAAGATCAGGTTCATGTAGACACTCAAGTCAAGGAACACGCTCATAGTCCTGCAGCTACCCCGAGGATGGGTACTTTTAGAAAATTTTTCAGACAGGGTCTCTTGTAACCCAGCCTCAACGTGAAAGCATTATGTAGCCACTATGACTTTGAACCTCTGGCCTCCTGCCTCTACTTTCCAGTGCTGAGGTTACAAGCTTGAGCGACCATGCCCAGCAGGCAGGATGACCTCAGACAAGTCCCCAGGCCTCAATGGTTCTCAACCTGCCTAACATTGGCAACCTTTAATGCAGTTCTTCATGTTGTGGTGACCCCAATAAAATTATTCATGCTATTTTATAGCTATAATTTGGCTACTGTTACAAATCATAATGTAAACATCTGATAGGCAACCCCTGTGAAAAGACCATTCGTTTCTTCCCCTCCCCCAGAGATTGAGACCCACAGATTGAGACCCACAGGTTGAGAACCACATTGCCTTAGAGGCTGTGGAATGGTGCCCTTCTCCCACAGTACAGCATTATTTTGAGGTTCATGTTTGTTTGAGGTAGGATAGAAGGACAAGGGAAGGGGTTAGAGAGATGGCTCAGTGGTTAAGAGCACTGGCTGCTCTTCCAGAGGACCCAGGTTCAATTCCCAGTACCCACATGACAGCTCACAACTGTCTGTAACTCTAGTTCCAGGGGATCCGATACCCTACACACAATATACTCAGGCAAACACCAATGCACATAAAATAAAAATTTTTAAATAAAAAAAGAAAGACATGGACATTACAGTGATGTGGGAAAGGAAATAGCCTGTTGTCCTGGCATGCTGGCTTGCCTTTTCTGCTGAAAACAAAAAAACAAACAAACAAAACAAAAACAAACAGAAAATTTTAGACACCACTGATGACACCCAAATGGCCTATAAAGACATTATGTGTTTTCCAAAAGGCATCTTGTCAAAAACAATAAATAAATTGTGCTTCTTTGTAACTAGATGATACTTTCCTTTTTTTGTTTGTTTGTTTTTTTGAGACAGGGTTTCTCTGTGTAGCTTTGCGCCTTTCCTGGAACTCACTTGGTAGCCCAGACTGGTCTCAAACTCACAGAGATCCACCTGGCTCTGCCTCCTGAATGCTGAGATTAAAGGCCTGCACCACCACCGCCCGGCCGATGATACTTTCATAAATATATTTCAATAAAGGATATCAAGCAATAAATAAACTGTGTTTACTTAGGGTAAAAAAAAATTGTAACCTTAAGTGTCTACTATTCTTCCCCAAACCTAAAAAACAATACCCCTCATAAATCCACCTTACAACTTTATATGCAAAAGAAATTCTTTAAGCCTTTTTAAAGATTTTTTAAAAGTTTTTAACTATGCGTGTGTGTGTACTACTATGTGCACATGTGTGCAGATGCCCAAAGAGGACCAAACTTTCAACCTCGTGAACTCTCTTCTTACACTGTTAAAGAGAAGAAGGGGCTTCTAACAACCTTTGGAGATGTAAGTAATTGGAAAGATACTTAATTATGACCCTTTCTTTTTCTTTTTCCCCCCCAAGACAGGGTTTCTCTGTGTAGCCCACCGCTGCCCGGCTTAACTGATTCTTGAGACACCCATACCCATGCTTTTGGGTGTGCTTATTTATTCCTAGAGCATCTTTCTGTGTGTTTTTTTTAATCCAGAGAAGCTATTTATTTATTTATTTATTTATTTATTTATTTATTTATTTTATGCATATGGGTGCTTTGTCTGAATGTACCTCTGCACACCTGAAGAGGACATCAGAACTCAGCATAGACAGATGTGCGCTGCCACATGAGTGCTGGGAATTGAACTCAGGACCCCTGGAAGAGCAACCAGTGCCCTTGACTGCTGAGCCCTCTCTCCAGCCTTATATATGTATATATGTACGTATGTGTGTATGTGTGTACACACCACATGTGTGTAGTGCCCAGGGAAGCCAGAAGAGGACTAGTTGTGAGCTGTACATTGTGAGGGCTGAGCTGGGCGGTGGTGCTACACATCTTTAATCCCAGCACTCAGGAGGCAGAGCCCGGCGAATCTCTGTGAATTCGAGGCCAGCCTAGTCTACAAAAATGAGTTCCAGGATAGGCTACAAAGCTACACAGAGAAACCTTATCTTGAAAAAAAACAAAAACAAAAACAAACAAACAAACAAACAAACAAACAATAGTGAGTGCTGAGAACTGATCCCAGGTCCTCTGTGAGAGCAGCAAGTGCTCTTAACCTCTGAGCCATCTCTCCAGCCCCTCTTTCTGCTTTTAATAAATCCAACTGTGCTTCATATTGGCTGTCCCTGAAATCTTTTTCTTCATCAAAACTATGAATCCTGGTTTCATGGTTTTGCCTGGGAGGAAACCTCTGAAAAAAATAAAGTCACAGCTGGGCATGGTGGTGCACACCTTTAATCTCAGGACTTGGGAGGTAGAGGCAGGTAGATCTCTGTGAGTTCAAGATGATCCTGGTCTATAGAGTGAGTTCCCATCCAAAACTACACAGTAAGACCCTAAAAGAGAAGAAAGAGGGAGAGGGAGAGGGAGAGGGAGAGGGAGAGGGAGAGGGAGAGGGAGAGAGAGAGAGAGAGAGAGAGAGAGAGAGAGAGAGAGAGAGAGAGAGGTCTTTCTAGTTAGTAAAGAGAAATATTTTTAGACACTCATAGTGTTTATGTGTTTGAGGTTATCAGTTTTTCTACTTATGTATATTTGAGTTCTTCACTGTTTGTGGTTGACTGAGGGGGCTATGAACATTTTGAAGTACTTTTTTTTTAATTCAATTCCATTTTTGTTTTGTTTTGTTTTGTTTTGTTTTTCGAGACAGGGTTTCTCTGTGTAGCTTTGCGCCTTTCCTGGAACTCACTTGGTAGTCCAGGCTGGCCTCGAACTCACAGAGATCCGCCTGGCTCTGCCTCCCGAGTGCTGGGATTAAAGGCGTGCGCCACCACCGCCCGGCCCAATTCCATTTTTTACTAGCATTTTTTTTTCTTGAGGAGATGTGAAATTACCATCACAGGGCTCAGCAAAGCTCTTAATGCCTGGCTAAGAAGAAATTGTCGATTTCCTTCTGGGAATAGTTTTTTTTTTTTTTCGGGGGGGGGGACACTAAGAACCTTTTCTAGAGAGATGAAAAGCTATTAAACCCCTAAACCAGTCCCATAGTCCCTGCTGAGTCAATGTTTTTCTGAATTTTCCTGTGAATATCACCTTTTCCGGCCCAGTGAACTGGGTATCAAACCCTGCCTCTCTCATACCCTCCCTTCTCGGTAGTGGTCCTTTCTCCTCTACAATCCTCATGAGGACTTCACCCACCTATTAACCAGAGAACGATGACTACCCCGGGACTTCCCTCAGTGGCATTCTAGTCTCAGATGGCTTGGCCTTGGTTGCCTATGCTGCCGCCCATCACATAGAGCATGGGACCCCCACTACAGCAAGGAGGCACATTGTCAAAAAGGTAGGGGAAAGGTAGCCATGTCAGGAATGGTCCCCTGTGATCCTCCACCATCAATCACATGGATCAGCCTCAGTTGTGTGTCTCAGCACCCACTGCAGGGGCAGTGCAACCGCTCCTCCAGAACTCATCTTTTTGTTCTGTTGGTCCCCATTTAGACACTCATTGTGTTATGTGACTTTTCCTTCTCTGCAGATAGACAGACATTTACCCACCCCAAACTGGGAATTGACAACAGATCAATGAAACGATTGCACCATAATTCAACTTGGTGAACCAATGAGTTTATTAAGGCTCCCTATAAGAGTATGGATGAGTCGTTATTTACAGGAGCATGGATGATGCAAGGACAGCTCACTGAACAGCATGTCCTAGCCTAGGTGATGATCCATGAAAGTTGCACAATTTCAGGCAGTTTGACAGGTCAGAGATTCTTCACTCCAGCAGTTCTTACTATTTTTATAGCTGTCTAACCTTGGGGAGGGACCTCGGGATCCTTTTAAGTTTGGGGAGTATCCTCAGACTTGAGGGTATTTACTTCCTGAGCCTTGTAAGTTTTGTTTACTTCCCGAGTCTTTTAAAAATTAGTTTATATTATTTTATTTTATGTGTATAGGTGTTTTGCCTGCATGTATGTCTGTGCACCATGTGCCTGATACCTTTGGAGGCCAGTTGAAAGCACCAGATCCCCTAGAACTGGAATTATAGGTGTTTGTGAGCTGCCATGTGGGTGCTGGGAAATGAGCTCAGGTCCTCAGGTTAAGAGCCATCAGCACTCTTAACCACCAAATCATCTCTTCAATTTGTACTTTCCGACTCTTTAAAATTTTTATTTATTTTATTTTAATGTGTATGGGCATTTGCCTGCATGTCTGTCTGTACACCATATGTGTGCCTGGTGCCCTTGGAGGCCAGAAAAGGCCATCGGATCCAAACTGGAGTTACAGACAGTTGTGAGCTGCTATGTGGGCTCTGGGAATCAAACCTGGGTCCTTGGGATGATCAGCCAGTCCTCTTAACTGCTGAGCCATCTCTCCAGCCCCATATTTCCTCTTAATGAGCCTTTCTCCATGATGGAATATTTTAATTAGAAGGAATTGCCACACAACATGTATAAGAATAAAGTTAAGTATCATATATATTCACAAATATATATGCCTTAGTATATGTTTATTTTTACTCATAAATGTTTTATTTTGCTTAACATCTGAAACTCATACACATTCATGGGGGGAGGTTAGTGTCGTTATTCCCACACATGCATACAGCTTATACTCTGTAAATTTGATCTCTCTTTATCCAGCCTCCCCACAACACATCCTTCTCAATTATTATTTTTATTATATTCTATTTTACAGTCAGGTTGACTTTTTAATCTTTCATATATGAGAGATAGTATGCATGCCACCTTCCCCCATTAATACCTAAAAATTGCAAGTATCGTCTAAAAAAATTTTAAAGTAAGTGTGGAATATTCTTTTACACTGTGTGAATATATGTCACTGTGATGGGTTTAATAAAGAAGCTAAATGGCCAGTAGCTAGGCAGGATTTTCAGGGAGGAGAGAATGCTGAGGAGAAGAAGGGCAGAGTCAGGGGGAAATGCCATGAGACACACAGCAAGCAGTCTGGGAAGTATATAGATGAGGTAAATGAGCCTTGGGGCAGCATAGTGATTAATTGAAATGGGTTAATTTAAGTTATAAGAGCTAGCTAAATACAAGCCTAAGCTATCAGTTGAGCACTTATAATTAATAAGATGTCTCTGTGTGGTTATTTGGGAGCGACTGCAGGGACACAAAGAAATTCCGCCTACAAATAAGTTTTCTGAGCTGGAGGCATCATCATGGGAGTTGATGTAGCCACAAGGATTGAAAGGTTCAGCTCAAGGAGCCCAAGAGCAAGGACATCCTCCTATGGCTGCTAGTGAAGCTCTGGGGGTTTCTAGCCAGACACACACCTTCATCTTCAATCAAGTTACACTGGAAAGGTTATCTAGGAGTCACACTAACTGGCCACCTCTGTCCCTGCCCTGGATGATCCAAAAGATGAAGCGTCTTGGCTGATAAAACAAAACAGTTGTGGTTGTGGGGACAGTCACAGATGATGTGTGGATTCTGGAAGTGCCCAAGCTGAAGGTGTATGCACTGCAGGTGAGCAGCCAGCCAGAAGTCGCATCCTCAAGGCTGGAGGTAAGATCCACCATTGGCCAGCTGGCCTGGAGTCTTCCAAGGGCCGTGGCACCGTGCTCCTATCTGGTCCTCGGAAGGTCTGAGAGGTGTACTGGCACTTTGGCAAGGTCCCAGGAACCACATAAAGCCCCACCAAACCCTATGTCTGCTCCAAGTGCCGGAAGTTTGAGTGTGCCAGAGGCTAAGGGCCAGCCTTGGTTACAAAAACTAACCCTGGATCTTACTGTTATTAAAAAAAGTTTTGGATGTTGCAGGGGGAGGAGAGTAGAATGAAAATAATTCCAAGGTAGCTGGAGAGATGACTCATTGGTTAAGAGCAGTTGTTGCTCTTGTAGAGACCTGGGTTTAATTGGGTTTGAGTCCTGGCACCCACATAATGGTTCACAACCATCCATAACTCCAGTTCCAGGGGATCCAATGACATCTTCTGCCCTCTCCACCAGGTACCAAGCACACAGGTGGTTCATATACATACATACAGTCAAAACACTCACACATAAAATAAAATGCATAAATCCAATTTCTAAATTAATAATAATAATAATAATAATAATAATAATAATAATAATAAAACTCCCAGATGTCCTTGTTATAGGCTAAAGGATGGAGGGAAGGAGATGAAGGAGGTGGGTCAGATTCACACTCTTGGGCTAAACAGAGAAAAGAAAACTGTTCCCTGTAAGGCAGAGGTCTGCCATCATGAGAACTCTACACTCTGCTAGCAAAGACCAGCCAACTGAGAAGCAGCAGCACTTGGCTTTACACCATCCCATTCACACTTTATCCTATCCCAAGACTTTGGTTTACACCATCCCATTCACACTTTATCCTATCCCAAGACTTCGGTTTACACCATCCCATTCACACTTTATCCTATCCCAAGACTTCAGTTTACACCATCCCATTCACACTTTATCCTATCCCAAGACTTCGGTTTACACCATCCCATTCACACTTTATCCTATCTCAAGACTTTGGTTTACACCATCCCATTCACACTTTATCCTATCCCAAGACTTTGGTTTACAACTTCCCATCTACACTTTATCCTATCCCAAGGCTTTGTCCAGTGTCTTGACTCTCTTAACGACAGACAATAGAGACTCACTGTAAGCTGTTTATGTGCTCAACTTTTCCTGATGAAATGTGAACATGCGAACACTTTTCCACGCTGTTGGTGATTACAGAGTAGCTGCAGAACCATTCCCCTCCACCTAGCATTTGTTATAGCTAAGCAAATATGGGTTGTTGTTTTTTAAATTATATCTCCTGGTCTCTAAAACTTTGATTTGACATATTTGCTGTCCTCGGCAAGAGGCCCCACCCTGTTCTGGGAGTTCCAACATAGGACCTGGCCCTCAAAGTAGGGAAAAGGGGGCCCTTTCCCTCAGCAGCAATCATTGCTCCTCAACACAGGACTGTTTGAGACAGCTAGAACCAAGAATACAGCCTCCCCTACCACCCTTCTAAGGCCCTGAAACCAAGTATCAAGATGTTGAGGCTGTCACAGTGAGAAATTATTGGGTAATCTGTTCCGATTTCTGGTTTCTGGATCCATCCATCAGGGACTCACCAGGACTTCCAGGACAAACTGTCCAATTTGGAGGCGGTTGGTTGAGAGAGTTCTTTCAAGTCTGATATCATCATTTTCCATGTTTGACAATTTTTTTTCTTTTCAATCTAGAGTACTGGTTGTTTGAGCTCATGGTGACATCGTGTGGTTGTTTGTGTAACTGCAAGTTGGGTCTTGGCGACTCCCAGTTTGATCAACGGCATTAGTTATGCTAATGAATTGAATTTTTTCCCCCCAGGAGCTAAAGAGATAGCTTAGTGGTTACGAACACACACCTCTTTTGAGGAGAACTTGTAGAAGTAACCGTCTTATTCAATAAGAAACACAGAACCAATGCAGAGAAGAAAGCCAAGAGGTCAGAGCTAAGACCTCTCCAAAGGTCCTACCTCTCCCAAAGAGACCTACTTCCTGTGTGTCTGTCTTTATAAAGACTTTCTGTTCTGCCTTCTCATTGGTTGTAAACCCAACCACATGACCACCTCGTCACTGCCTTTCTGTACAGACCTCCAGGTCTTCTATGGTTGGTATTGAGATTAAAGGCGTGTGTCTCCATGCTGGCTGTATCCTTGAATACATAGAGATCTACCTAGCTCTGCCTACCAAGTGCTGGGATTAAAGGCGTGCACCACCACCGCCCAGCTTCTGCGATGGCTTGCTATTAGCTCTGACCCCTGCACAACTTTATTCATTAACATACAAATCACATTTCAGTACAAATAAAATACCACCATAAGAACTGGAGTTCAGTTTGCAGCACCAGTGTCAGGCCGCTCATACAGACATCTCTAGGTGGATCCAAATCCCTGGGACCTCCTCGGGCATTTACATTCAGGGGCACAGCCCACACACAAACACACATGCATATATATCTAATCTTGCATTTTTCAGTTAAAAATAATTGAAAACAAAAGAGATAAAATTCCCTTTCAGTTTGTGGGGTAGTTTCTAGTTGACTGGAAACCTCCTTAGTCCAGCACAGGTAGTATAAGACATCCGACTGAAGAACATCCCCATCACCTGATTAGATGGAACATCACTGGCTCATCCAGGAAGGGAGAAACCAGTTCTCCCTCATCTTTGACTACCTCAGCTCTCAGAGTTCAGGCCTCTGTGAGAGAAAGAATAGTCTTCTGTCGAAACTTTGTTTTGGTGGTGGTTGTGTTTTTGTTTTTGTTTTTTTTGAGACAGGGTCTCTCTACTCACTATGTAGACCAGGCTGACCTCAAACACACAGAAATTCCCTGCCCCCCTTCCTCCAACAGGGGAAAGGAAACAGAAAAATCCAGAGTTCGATGCTGGAGAAACGGCAGGAGACTGACAGCTACCTAAGGGTCTAATGGACAGTCTTACGTAGTGCCTGAAACAGCACACCCAGGGTGGATACAGAAACACAGCTCTCACCTCAAATGGGAACAACAGTTTATTCTAGAGCTAAATATGAGTAGTCATGGTCCAGAAATAGGTTTAGGTTACCCCAAACTCCATGTTCCAACATGAGAGGAGTTTCATGAATGTTTTTTATAGTAATAGAACAAAGAAAGCAATAGGCACTTTAAAAATACATAGAAGGAAAGGTTAACTAGGTGGTACACAAAGCAGAGGAATCTCAGCTGTGGGCATAGACAGGCCTTAGAGGATGCAATGACACTGAGCCCTTTGATTGGTGGAAAGCTAGGACGTGGCTAAGTTAATAGATTCAATAAGTTTTGTCTTGTTTTCATCATCTGTTAGGACTTTAGGTTCTGCTTTATCTGTTAGTTACAGGATGTTAAGTCCTACACAGTAGGGCGAGGAATGGCTGTTTAGTAGGTCAAAATGGAGGAAGGGGAGAAAGAACTTACGGGATAGTAAAGGGAAGGTTAAGAGGACAGTCAGGTAGAAAAGTAGAGTGTTGAGTGGGGGCTGAGAGGAAGGATAGGATGTTTGAAAATGCCATATGGAGACCTACTATTGTGGTAAGTTTTTTGGTTTCTCTGTATAGCTTTGGAGTCTGTCCTGGAACTCACTCTGTAGCCCAGGCTGGCCTCGAACTCACAGAGATACATCTGGTTCTGTCTCCTGAGTGCTGGGATTAAAAGCGAACGCCACCGCCGCCGCCACCACCACCACCACCGACCGCCTCATTTGTTTTTGTTTTGAGACAGGGTTTCTCTGTGTAGTTCTGGCTGTCCTGGAACTCACTCAAAAACCTTGAACTCAGAGATCTGCCTACCTCTGCCTCCTGAGTGCTGGGATTAAGGGCATGCACCACCACTGCCTGGCTTTGTGTAAGCTTTCTAAAAACATATTTTAAAAAAATTAATTGGGGGGCTGGAGAGATGGCTCGGCAGTTAAGAACACTAGCTGCTCTTCCAGAGGACCAGGGTTCACTTCCCATCATCAACATAGCAATGTACAATCATCTGTAACTCTAGATACATGGGATCCAACACCATCTTCTGACCTCTGTGAGCACCAGGTACATACACAATACACAGACATATACACAGACAAAACACCCAAACCCATAAAAAAGTAAATCAATTTTTTTTTAAAGTTTAATTGAAATTACTCCACCTGGGGGACAATGCTTCTCCCAGAAACTACAAACTATCAAAAAAAACTCAATCCCAGGTGTGGGACATGTCCCTTTAAGTTGCTGGTCAGGGAAGTCTAAGAAACCCCAAAACAATACAGGCTATCGCCACGGCCTTTGCTTGCCCATCGGAACTTGGAAGTATCTCCCTGTTGATGAAGGTCCCAGGCAGAACTTGGAGAAATGGAGCTGGTATCGGACAGGACACCTCCTCTCTGGTGGTCAGCTTCAAGGAACAGTCTTACTCAGCTGTGAATCCGGTGATCTACATTGATGACTTACCCAGCAAGGTATGCTCATGGGTGCAGCAGTGGTACAAACGTCTTGGGCAACCAACAGCTCTCTGGTTAGGTTTAAGGCCCACTCAACAGGAGAGAATTCAAGCCTGGTGTTATAAACCTGCCAAGAACTTGCGGCTAGAGAGAGCATAAATCTTCGGGAAGAACCTACTATGATTATTTTTTTTTTTCTTTTTTTTTTTTTGGTTTTTCGAGACAGGGTTTCTCTGTGTAGCTTTGCGCCTTTCCTGGGACTCACTTGGTAGTCCAGGCTGGCCTCGAACTCACAGAGATCCGCCTGGCTCTGCCTCCCGAGTGCTGGGATTAAAGGCGTGCGCCACCACCGCCCGGCTGATTATTTTGTTGAACTGATAGATCTCTTATCCAACTGGCTCCTACTTATCCTTTTTTTTTTTTAAAAAAAAAAAAAAGATTTATTTATTGATTATGTATACAGTATTCTGTCTGCATGTATGCCTGCAGGCCAGGAAAGGGTGCCAGGTCTCATTACGGATGGCTGTGAGCCACCATGTGGGTGCTGGGAATTGAACTCAGGACCTCTGGAAAAACAGCTAATGCTCTTAACCGCTGAGCCATCTCTCCAGCTCCCCTACTTATCCTTATACCCATAAATTACACTAGCTCACAAGACCCCACTCCCAGAAGCTAAAGCTGCCGGGGCGGGGCAGGGTGCAGGGGCGGGAGGAAAGCTGGTTTTCTTTAGGGGTGGAACTCCTCATAGTTTGTCCACACTCCAGTGGACAGCCTTACATCCACAGGAATTCAAGCAATGCAAACAACACTAATTAGGCTCTCTCTCATACACACACACACACACACACACACACACACACACACACACACACAGGCAAAATACCCATATATGGAAAACAAAATATTTAAAAGTTAAACCTAAAAAGAGGGAGTCTGAGCTGGGTGTGGTGGCCTGTGTCTTTAATCCCAGCACTTGGGAGGCAGAGGCCGAAGGATATCTATGAGTTTGAGGCCAGCTTGGTCCAGGACAGGCAGGAATGTATAGAAAAGACCCTCTCTTAAAGTCCAGGCTTCTCAAGAGAGAGCTCTATCATGGGGAGACTGGATAGCTCATCCTATGAACAAACCCAAAGCAGGCTGACAATCCAGCTACTCAGGAAGTTTAGGAGGCAGTTCACAAGTTCAAAGCCAGCCTGGGCAACTTAGCTGGTAAAAGTGAACACACGGCTAGGGATATACTGATAGGGTAATTGTCTAGCAAGCAGGAGGCCCTGGGTTTAATGGTGGTGGTGGTGGTGTGTGGAGAATAAGTGTCTGGGCTTTGATGGAACTGGCAAGGTGATAGACATTATCCTCCTACTGCCTGATCTCAGTTCTGCTTTTGATTGAGGGGGACCATGGAGCAGAAGTGACTTGGCCCAGATCTACACAAACGTGGGCGTACCTCCTTCTTACCCCCTGTGCCACAATGACAGAGACCTCTGGGCCATTGTTCTCACCTCTTTCCAGGCTAGGGCGAGTTGGGGAGATAAAGAGCAGGAGAACAATGGAGGCTGAGCAGAACCTCTGCTGTGTGGTTGGGAATGGAACCACCTCCCCTAACCCCAGAAACAGTGACTTCCCTTCTCCTAAGGACTCCTAAAGGCCACTTACCTGACTACCACTCACCACTATGGCTACGCTTCTGGGGACTGAGGTCCGTGCCTAGCACATCAGGAAACTGTTTATCAAGCTACATCCACCACCATTTAAAAACTTGTTTGAGACATGGTCTCCCCAGCTTGTGTAGGTGATTGCTTCCAATTCATGAATTGCTGGGATCACAAACCTATGTTGCCATGACCAGCTTCACACTATTTTTAGTGAAGTTGAACACAAATCTCAATTCAGTGAGTTTTTATTATGCACCTGCACCAACTGTGGGAAGCCAAGGAATTGGGGGAGCACGGAAGGAGGCTTCTCAGATGTAGGGTCTCCATCTGCAGCCTTCTATGGGCTACTGTGAGAAGACCCGGAGGAGTAAGTGGCTCTTCTCAGCTGAGGCTACAGACATCAGCAGCCAGAGGGAGACAAAGACCAATGCGGTCCAGTAAGGACGGGATGTTTAGAGGAGGTCTGCCACTGTTCCTCACAGGTAACTCCTACTAACGACTGAGGGGAAACTGTGGGATTTGAGCTGCATCCCCGGGCTTCTAAGACAGGTGAAAGTGACCTTCCAGTTACGGCGATGCCCTGGAAGGCTTTGGACCAGCAAGAGGGCACCCTGGCAGTATCTGCAGTATACCTGGGATATCTCCGTTACTGTCCCCTGTATTTTTTAGCTGATTGTCATATACACAAGGGAACAGCACCACGTTCCCCCTTTAGGTAATTGTGAGCTTCAGGCAAGAGTGCAGGGGTAGACAGGGCGAATACAAAGACCCTGGCCTCCATGTGGAAGTCTCCCCTCCCTTGACCATAAGACCCAGCTTCTCCCTTTCCCCGACACAAGGATAGAAGAGAACTATTTAGAAACTAGGACTTCCGACAGTTTATTTCTTGTTCAAGATGTGACCAAATGGTTTTATTGCATTTACTATTTCTGGGTGATGTACTGAGCAGAAAAAGAAAGCCTCATAATTCTTTGATTGGGTCTGGATTAGAGGCTTTTTGATGTGAAAATCAGGAGAGAGCACCAGAGGCCTTGAATTCATTTTCCCAGGTTTCCTGACAGCTGAGAGCTGGTACAGCCTACAGAACCAGCCTGGCTGCAGCTCTCAAGTCCAGTCAGAGTCACACTGAGGCCAACACCCTCACGGCTGAGCCCAGCCAGTAAGACCACATTTTTGATGGCTTGAGGTCTCCTGCCAGGGGCCAACCCCAGAATGCCAGGCTCTGAACTTAAAGGCCATGGATGAAGATTCTTCCTTGTAGATACCAGCAGCTCTGAGAGCAGACAACTGGGATCAAACCCAGCATTCAAAGATGGCAAGCAAGCTACCTCAAGCTCCAACTGGTTCATCTGAGGCAAAATAACAGCACCACAGAATTATCTGGAGTTTGCCTATGTCCACTCAAACCCCATTGTTGAAGTCCTTACTCCTAGTACCTCAAGATAGGACTTTATTTGGAAATGGCCGCTCCAGATGTAGATGGGGTTCTGCTGCAGCAGACAGGGTGAGCCCCAACCCCAAAACTGGGATCCTTGTACAAAAGGTAAGTTTGGAGACCCGACACACTGGAGATGAAGGCAAAATGGAGAGACATTTGTACAAGCCCAGGGCTGCAGACAAGTGTTAGTGACCATCAGACCCAGGGAGACTCCCTCCTTCCAGCCTCAGAAAGGACCAATCCTGCTGACACCAGACCTCAGCCTTGTGCTGTTAGCAGAGCCTATTTAGTACTAGTTAGAACCACGCTAGGAAACTAAACAAACTGCCTTGGAGTCAACATCCTTGAAGGACACGGCTTCACAGAAGCTTCTGTCGCAGGGTTTGGCTTGCCCGGCAGAGGAGACTTCAGGGGCTGAACTCTCAATTCCCAGACAGAAAGGGGAGGAATCTGAGTGGTGACAGGCAGTTTCCACCACACATTTATGAATGATCTTTGGGGGAAAACGAAGACCTGCTGGGATAGGTGCACACACTTTTAAAATGTGAGCTCCTGATCCCCATATGGTCAGTGGCCTGGCCTAATCAGGCCTCATGACAATCCCCAATAGATCCTAAAGGCCCTCCTGGCCATCTGTGGATCTGTGGGACGCTCTCCTGTACACAATAATCTCAGGCTGACTTCTGAGGACAGCTCCCCACTATCCACACCCCACCCCTAGAAGCCATTGGATTGGGGCAGCCCAGCCCCTTTGAGGGCTGGAGCAAGTGGCTGGAGGTCTCTAAGATGCAGCTCTGGAGGCTGGAGCTGCCTCGCCTCCCTGGGTTTGGCACAGTAGAAAGACTGCTCAGGTGGCTACTTTATCTGGGGAGGAAGAGGCACGGCACCAGAAGTTGAACACTACCTGAGAGCAAAGGGCAGGTGGTTCGGGCTTTGTGCTCGGGCAGGGACTAGCTCACGGGGCCACACCCTGCTCAGTATGAGTTCAGAGCCTGCTTGGAGCGACGCTTCATGTGTATGCGCTCGTGGCGGAGAAGATCGTAATTCTGCCGGAAAGTTTTGACACAGTACCGACACTGGAGGGGATGGGCCTCGCTCTTCAGGTGACAGTGGCTACGGTGTCTCACCAGATGGTCGTGTCGCTGGAAGCTCTTCCCACAGTTCCCGCACTGGAAGCCCAGCTTGGCCTTGCTCTTCTCCACCAGGGCATGGGCACCTGTACCCTCCGTTTCCGACGCGTCCTCCTCACTCTTCTTCACCGGCTGCTGCCTGTCGGGCTGCAAGTGGATCCGTCGGTGGGAGAGCAGGTGGGAGTTGAGGCGGAAGCTCTTCCCGCAGACAGTGCACCTGTAGGGCTTCTGGACCTCATGGGTCTCCAGGTGTCCATCCAGGTCCTCGCTGTCACTGAATAACTCCCCACACACGGAGCACTTGTGTGGCTTCTGCTCCCTGCGGCTGCGCATGTGCCGGATGAAGTTGACCCTCCAGCGGAAGCTCTTCCCACAGCTCGGACACATATAAGACTTTTGTGAGGTCTGTACCTCACCCCCAACCTCAGTGCTGCCCCGGTGGGTCGGGAGACTGTGGGGCTTTTCTGTAGGGCTCCTCAGCTCCTCTGTGCAGTATGGGCTGTGTTGGGAGTCCTCATCCCCAGAACTGGACAGCACGATCTCAATGGTCACCTCCTGGTCCAGGCTGCTCTTTAGGGGTGGTGGGTCACCTCCTGTTACAGGAAACCAGTATGGTCAGTGGAACAGTCCGGACTACTTCCTGCCCCAGCCCTTAGGAACCCTACTCAGAAAGGCTTAAGTGGGGGTCCAGAGACTCTGGGGTTATAATGTTCCTCAGTAACTCCTGAGGGTCTGGCTTCTATGCATGGGCTGCTGGTGTAGCAAGTGTATCTTTCTTTCCGGCTTTCATGAGCCACTGGGACTTCACATTCTAAGAACTGGCACTTATCTGTGTAAACCTTTGACACACCATTTATATGACTTAACTAGGCACCGTGCCAAGGACCCTGGAGGTTCAGGGACCATGTTAGAGTCATGGTGTGCACAGCCCCCTCTGTTCCTAGACTCTAACAAGTGCTGCGTTACTTCTGCTGCACACTCTCCCAGCCACGGGGACATGGCCCACAAGAGCTGTGTTACTTCTGCTGCACTCTCCCAGCCACGGGGATAAGCCTGAGAAAGAAGCATCGTAGCAGGACTTGACCCTTATTTGTTTTACTCTTTGCTCTTTTGGGGGGCCCGCCACCCAGTTTCCAAGTAAATCATATACAGAGGCTTCTTCTTAATTATTTGCCAGGCCTTAGCTTGGCTCGTTTCTAGCCAGTTTCTTAAATTATCTCGTCTATCTTTTGCCTCTGGGCTTTTTACCTTTCACTATTTCTGTATACCTTACATTACTTTTTACTCCACGGCTTGCTGTGCAGCTGGGTGGCTGGCCCCTAGCATCCTCATCTCCTTGTTCTCTTGCTCTTTCTTCTTCCTCCCATTTTTCTCCTTCTATCTATTCTCTGCCTGCCAGGCCCGCCTAGCCTTTCTCCTGCCTCGCTATTGGATGTTCAACTCAACCACCAGGTGTTTTAGACAGCGAAGTAACACAGCTTCACAGTGTTAAACAAATGCAACATAAAAGAATGCAACACATTTTTACATCATTAAACAAATGTTCCACAGCATAAACAAATGTAACACATCTTAAAATAATATTCTACAACACTCACTGTTTCCCAACCTAAGTCTGCTTGACGGAGCTAGAAGCTGGGCTTCAAAGCTCATCTCTCCTCTGGGTTTACAGCTGAGAGGTCTCTTTCTAGCCAGGAGGCTTTTCTAAGCCCATGCAGCCATATCTACATGACTGAAATGACCACAGCTGCTCTGATCTCCAGGTTGCTGGTGAGACAACTCAAATTGAGAAAGACTTTCTATACCTTAGACTGGACAGGTAGGAAGTGCTACTGAGCTGTTTTTTTTTTTTTTTTTTTTTTTTTGGGGGGGGGGGTTGTTTTGTTTTGTTTTTCCCCCAGAGCTGAGGACCAAACCCAGGGCCTCGTGCTAGGCAAGTACTCTACCACTGAGCTAAATCCCCAACCCCCTACTGAGCTCTTATTACTGACAACTTTCTTCTATTAATCACTGCTAGCTTTCAGCGAAAGAAGTGCTACAGTGGATGACAAAGGTCTCTCCTTTATTCACTAGGAGATGAAATTATGACAGTAGGAAGCCATGAACCGACTGTGCCTTCCAAATGCAGTGTTCAAATGCTGAAGTAACCTCCAGGATGGTAGAACGCCACTGTATTTGGAGACAGTTTCTCAACAGGCAAGTTGACATCTATGTAGAACCTAGTAGTTTAAAAAAGAAGCCTGGAGAGGTGGCTTGCTGCTATTCCAGAACCTGATTTGGTTCCAAGCACCAAGGTCAGGTGGCTTACAACCCGGAACTCCAGCTCCAGCGACTCTGATGCCCTTTTCTGGGTTCCACTAGTACCCACATGAATGTACACACACACACACACATACATACACATACACACACAAATAAAAAGTAAAAATAAATCTTTTTTTTTTTTTTTTTGTTTTTTGTTTTGTTTTGTTTTTTCGAGACAGGGTTTCTCTGTGTAGCTTTGCGCCTTTCCTGGAACTCACTTTGGAGACCAGGCTGGCCTCGAACTCACAGAGATCCGCCTGGCTCTGCCTCCCGAGTGCTGGGATTAAAGGCGTGCGCCACCACCGCCCGGCAAAATAAATCTTTTAAGAAAGAAAAATAAGCCAGCCTGATGGGACATCCTGTAATGCCAGCTGCACAGGAGGCTGAGGCAGGAGGATTGAAAGTTTAAGAATCACCAGGGTTACAGAATGAGTTCAAGGCTCACCTGGCTAACTCAGTATGTGAACTTGCCTAGCACACACACGGCTTCACCTTCAATACTCAATACCTCAAGCAGAGAGGGAGATACTTGCAGCAAGGAAGGGACCAGCAGGAGCAAGAGGGTGACGGGAAAAATGTGAGCAGAACACACAGGAAACTCTACCCCACCGCTGGTCTTTAAATCTGAAAAGACAGAGGTAAGGCCCCAACACAACTGGTGTTTCCACAGAAAGGAACCCTGAGGCGGAGAGAAGATCATGGGAGGGGTGGGGTGGTGCAGAGCTGGGAAGAAGCCCACTCGAGTAAGACCTTGATCCTGCACTAGCGGCCTCTGGAACCGAGAAAAACTTTTATGTGGTTAGAGTATGGTCAGTGTGAGGCCAGAGAGATGGCTCTGTGGTTAAACACTGGCTGCTCTTCCAGAGGACCTGGGTTCAATTCCCAACACCAACATGGCTGCTCACAACAATCTGTAACTCATTTCCAGAGAACTGATGCCCTCTTCTGGCCTCTACCAGCACATCCACACACAGCAAAGGAAAAAAAAAAGCTCCATCTGTGTGTGGTAAGCTACTCTGACAGTCTCAGTCTCACAGCTTTTGGTACCAAATGTATGGGGACAGTTGTAAGAAATATTTCAAAATGTGGAAGCTGCTTCGGAACTGGGAAATGGATAGACTGGGAGAGTGTTAAGGTGCATGTTATTGGCAGATGTGAAGAGGTGGCTGGTAGAAACAGGGATGTGTCTCAGATGAAGCCAGAACAAGGTATTGATGTGTAAGGGAAAGGTGATTCTTGCAAAGTGGCAGTAGAACTTGGCTAAACTGTGTGCTAGGTGTTCTGTGACAAACAGAGCTAAGTGATAGCATGGATATTTAGCTCAAGAGATTTCTAAGGAAACTGTTGGAGACACTGTTTTCTTTCTTCCTGCTGCCTAGGCTACTCTCCCTAGGAGTGAATATATCTTTTGCTTAGACCATACTTCTACAAATTTTTGCTTCCTACGATTCTGGACTCAGTTTCCACATAATAGTGTGGTTGGTCTCTGTGTGTGATATCTGTGTGCTGGTGTGATACATCTGTATTGTGGGCAGTCACCTCAATCAGTTGTCAGCATATTAAGAAAGGGTGTGCACTGGAGACCAAGAGACAAGCTGTGTGTTGGCTATGGACAGCAGAGCTGGAGAGCAGAGCTGCCTAGGTCCCAACGATCATAAGTCCCTGCTTTCAACATTCAACATTGAGTTTTATAGTGCTGGACTTTGGTTTTTATTTGAATGTGCCCTGGTTTTTCTGTCTTGCACTAAGAAAGGATGTAACTTATTTTTCATTTTACAAGAGCCCACAGTTAAGAGACTTTGTAATTGCAGAGACTTTGAACCTTTTTTGGGAGGGGGTATTTCAAGAACGTTTCTCTGTGTAGCTCTGGCTGGAATTGAAGGAGTACACCACCACTGCCTGGCGAGACTTTGTACTTTAAAAGAGACTTTGGACATTTTAAGAATACTGAACATTTTTGTTTGTTTGGTTTGGTTTTTGAGATAGGATCTCACTATATAGCCCTGGTTGTCCTGAAACTCACTCTGTAGACCAGGCTGGACTTGAACTCAGAGATCAGCCTGCCTCTGCCTCCCAAGTGCTGGCATTAAAGTTGTATCCTGGCAAAAAGACTGAACTTTTAAAGTGTTTAAATTTTAAAGACTGTAGAACTTTTAAAAGTTGGAATGTTTTGACCTGAACATGGTGGCGCATGCCTTTAATCCTGACACTCAGGCAGTGGCAGGTGGATCTCTGAGTTCAAGGCCTGCCTGGTCTACAGACAGTTCCAGGACAGCCAGGGCTGTTACACAGAGAAACCGCATCTTGAAAATACAAGATCTTGGGGACAAACAAGAAAGGAAAGTTTATGACTTAATAGTGATGTGTTTTGTATATCAAGTTGACAAGGGTTGTTTGGTTAATTTTATGTCACTTTGACACAAGCTAGAGTCATGTGGGAAGAGGGAATCCTAATTTAGAAAATACCTCCATAGGACTGGCCTGTGGGAAAGTCTGTGGAGCATTTTCTTGATTGATGACTGATTTGGGAGGACTCAGCCCACTTTGGGTGGTATTAACTCTAGGCATTCAGTTCTGAGTTGTGTAAGAAAGCAGACTGGGCAAGTCATGGGAGCAAGCCAGTAGGCAGCACTCCTCTATAGCCTCTGTTTCAGTTTCTGCCTCCAGATTCCTGGCCTGACTTCCCTCAATGATAGAGTGTGACCTAAGAGTTATAAGCTGCAATAAACCCTTTCTTCTCCAAGTTCCTTTTGGTCATGGTGTTTTATTATAGCAAGAGATTCTAAGACTAAGGCCTATTGTGTCATTAGCAAAAGAAAACAGGTTTTTGTTTTTGAGACAGGATTTCTCTGTATACCCTTAGCTGTTTTGGAACTCGCTCTGTAGACCAGGCTGGCCTTGAACTCAGAGATCTACCTGCCTCTGCCTCCCAAGTGCTGGGATTAAAGGTCAGAAAACATTTAAAAATGTTGAATACATATGAATGACAAAATGCAGAAAAGAAAAAGACAAAAGTACTGGCAGAGCGAGGTCTCCTCCTGGCTACACAAGGGGAAGCCTAGCACTAATGGCTGAGTGCCCTGCACTGTACGAAGTGGACACACTAGCCCTCCCTTCAAAAACGTCACGAGTAAAAAAACATGTGACTCTAGACAACTGTAGGAAGCCACTGTGAGTGACATGGGGTGTTCAGCAGTGCCTGCGTGTGCTATGGAGAACATCTGATCCCCGAGGATGTCCAAGGACAGAACACTGTAGTCTGCCTCTGAAGGGGTTACGTTTACCATGACAAGACTCTACTGGGAGGGCAGCAGTAGCTTCCGCATTCTAGAACCGCTCTTTCCAACAAGATCATCTTGGAATTCTGGCCACCCATCATCCCGTAAAAACACGCTCACTACGTATAGAGCAGTGCTACATTAGCCCTCGACAATCTACCCAGGAAAGGCAGCCACTATGGGATGGGGAAACAGCAGGACAAAACCAGAACGAGAGGCCGACAACCCCACAGCAGCAGTCAGCAGGAACAGCTTAATTCCTACTGTCCTAAATCAACGCACACACATGCCCATCATCTCCTCTCCCCCACATTCATACCATGCACCACAGGGTCACACACCACACCCAGGCTCCTCACCTGGACTAGGACTTTGAGTGAGCGCCCCCTGCTGGCAGGACTGGAGCTCTGGCACCTGCAGCTCCTCCCATTTCCTTCCTTCTTCTTGGAATGGCTGGAGACTAGGAAGGTCTTTGCAAAGAAAACGGAGAAAGCATTTATCATATATTGGTATCACTACCCAGAAACAACTAAGGAACAGGCAGGCTATGATCTGCAGGTGCTGCTCCCTCCTGGGGCCTGGCATGAAGGGGTCATTCCACTGAGTGAATGAACCCGAAGGCAAATTAGCAAACACCATGAACTTAGGTTCTGAAGCCAGACAGAATTATGTAGGTTCTAGTTCTGCCCATTTAGCTCTGTGGCCATAGACAAGAGCTTGATTGACCCTAAGGTCACTGCCCTCTTCAAAGATAGGCCCTGTACAGATCTTTAGGCCACAGACCTCCACAAATAGGCTGTGGTCATCCTATGAGACAGAGATGGGAGGGCCCTGTGGGCATGGAGGTCCAGTGTTGCTGCTGATTCTATTAAAGGCTTCTTCCCTTCACAGCACAGGCCACACACACACATATATGCAGGCACGCACACACTCTGGGCACACAGACATGTGGTGCAGATGAATCTTAGCCCATCTCTCCCATGGAATTCTCCCAGAATCTGTGTGTGGGAGTAGGGCACAGGCAAGCAGTGTCTAAAGGAGTTGTGCTTTGTGCCCAGTCCTCAGCCATGAGCATCTGACCACTTTTCTGGAGAGCCTTACACAAACACAAGGCTACTACGGACAGCAGAAGACATTTCCCTTCTCTACTAGTCCTGGTTGAGGAACACAGTCTCAACGGACAGCAAAACCCAGACTTCCCACTCTCTACAAGAAGTCAGAGGCGCGCCGGGCGGTGGTGGCGCACGCCTGTAATCCCAGCACTCGGGAGGCAGACAGGCAGATCTCTGTGTGTTCAAGGCCAGCCTGGGCTACAGAGCGAGTTCCAGGAAAGGCACAAAGCTACACAGAGAAACCTTGTCTCAAAAAACCAAAAGAAGTCAGAGGCGAGGCAAGAAACAGAATGCCAAGAGGGGGGCGGGGAGCTGAGGAGGAATACCGGGGATGCTCTGGCTACAACAGTTTTCTACCTTGTTGCCTCAGGATTGTCACTCACCTAAGCAGGAGATCTGGGGTGCGGCGTCTTTACCCTGGAGGTCTGTCATCTCGGTAACCCGTAGCCCGTTCTCCTCTTCAGGTGAGGGCTGAGCTGGCTGAGCTGCAAGGTCGTCTGTTCACAAAGAGGTAGGATACCTTCAACAGTGACCTGCTGTTGCAGGTGACCAGGGCAGGCCCAGTGAGGTAACCCTTGTCCAGCCCAAGAGACTGAGGAGAGACAGCCACTGAGATCTGACATGGACCACTGGGGCTATAGAGGAGAGCAAGGCCAGGAAACTGGGGAAGGGTGAAAGGCAGCATACGACAGAGTAGGCCAGGGCTTAGGACCGTCCCTCTGAGGCCTACTGAATACATGTGAAGGGGCTATTGAAGCAAGAATGATTGGAAGCTGAGGGAAACACTGAAATAATGTCATGTTTGGTTTGTGGGACAGAGCCTAAGAGCCGAATCTACATGTTAGGACAGCCAAGTCACCCACAAGCTCCCTGTGGTCCTGTACAGATAGCTTCCTGTCAAGGTAAGAGGGTAACGAGAACAGATTCAGCCACACAGGTGGTGTCTCTCACTCAGACTGAGGCCCCCCACCCACCTTACATATACTCGGCTGCATGAAGAGCTAGGTCTTACTTGGCGGCATGGAGACCCCGTAGTCTTCCCCAATGATGAATTCTCCATAGAAACCAGTCTGCGCCGGGTCCAAAAGGGACCAGTCTTCTTCTGAGAAGCATAAGATCATGTCCTTAAATGGAGAAACTCGGCTCTGAAAGTACAGAGCAGGGCTGTCAGCTGGGGAGGAGCAGGGCCTTTGTGTATATCAGCTGTGATAACCAGATGCCAGGGTCAGGTGACATATAACACGAGGCATTTATGGCTGATGACTTCAGAGGCCAGAAATCAAGACCGAGGCATAGCAGATGGGCCCTTGGTAGGAGCCTGCTGTTCTTTTTTTGTTTTTTGTTTTGGTTTAAAGACCGAGGCTCCTTACTGGACAGTGGTGGCACAGGCTTTTAATCCCAACACTCAGGAGACAGAAGCAGGTGGATCTTTGTGAGTTCGAAGCCAGCCTGGTCTACGGAGTAAGTTCCAGGACAGCCAGGGCTGTTATACAGAGAAACCCTGTCTTGCAGGAGGTGGCCAGGGGAGAAGACCCAGGGTCCTCACACGGAGGAAGCGACAAAGAAGCTTTCTGGGGTTCAGTATTATTACATTTTCACCATGCCTACCACCTCTAGCCCTCAGGGTTGGTAAAAAGGACAAATGGAATTAAGACTCAGCTAAATTTATGGGAACTTCCAACATTGCTTGGCCCAAAGCCTGACCTTCAGTTATCTGCAATTTCAGATCCACCCCTTTGGGAAACACAGATGTTTGAGCATCCTCCTCTGGGGCCGGAGGCTCTTTAGCTACTGAAAAGGGAAGTCTTGGGTATTGCCAAGAACTCATTAAGGCTGTTAAGGGAAAACCATCTTTTGTGTCCAGGTTGGTGGTTTCATTTACAGCGAACAGATCTTGGAAGAAACTGCTTACAACCTCCTGGAGAGGAGGTTTCAGATGCTTGGTGAGGACATCTGCAGCCGACCTGACAAGGTCACTGGGATGTTGGCACTAGCTCTGAGCTTCTTTCTGAGCTCAGGGAAATGAGCGCTAGCCTGAGAATGACACTTTTGCCCAAGGTCTGAGTAAGTCTTGAGCTGCTAATTCTTTTTTCTTTTAATAATTTTCTTTTAAATCTATTTTGTGTGTGTGTGTGTGTGTGTGTATGACTGTTTTGCCTGTCTGTGTATATCTGTACCATGAGAGTGCTTGGTGCCCTCAGAGGTCAAGAGGCCATTGGATCCCCTGGAGCTGGTTACAGACAGTTGTGAGTCACCACATGGATGCTGGGAACTGGACCTAGGTCTTCTGAAAGAGTGACAAGTGCTCTTAGCCAGGCGGTGGTGGTGCACACCTTTAATCCCAGCACTCGGGAGGCAGAGCCAGGCGGATCTCTGTGAGTTCGAGGCCAGCCTGGTCTACAAAGCGAGTTCCAGGAAAGGCACAAAGCTACACAGAGAAACCCTGTCTCAAAAAACAAACAAACAAAAAAGTGCTCTTAACCTCTGAGCTATCTCTCCAGCCTCTCATGCTGGACCCCCTTTGCTTACTCTATAGTTACTATGCTAATTTTGATCTTGAGATTATTTTTTATTTTGATTGTAATTTTGATTATGCTATATAAAGCCAGTTAGTGCCCTTGTGTTTTAGATTGCAATTTTAAGCCACTAAAAATAACAAAAGGTTTAATTAAAAAAATTTTTTTGGGGGGGAGGAGCAGTTTTCGAGACAGGGTTTCTCTGTGTAGCTTTGGCATCTTTCCTGGAACTCACTTTGTAGCCCAGGCTAGCCTCGAACTCACAGAGATCCTCCTGGCTGGATTAAAGGCATGTGCCACCACCACCTGGCTAATTAAAAAACTTTAAAAGATTTATTTTATGTTGCAAGTTGATCTGCTTGCAATTCTATGCACCATATGCTTGCAGTGCCTGTAGAGGCCAGAAGAGGGCGTCAGGTCCCTGGGTCTGGTGTTAACAGATAGTTGTCGGCTGCCATGAAGGTCCCCTAGAAGAGCAGTCAGTATTAACCACTGAAGCATCTCTCTAGGCTTTTTTTGTTTTGTTTCTTGTTGTTTGGGACAAGTCTCACTGTGTAGAGCTAATTCGCCTGCCTCAGCCTCCCAAGCACTTGGATTAATGGGGTATGCTACCATGCTGGGTTGTTAAGGTTTTGATGGACAGTTATTCTCATTCCTTTTGCCAAGATACAGAAAGTTGGTTGCTCAATCAGAATCTCACCATCTCCAGCAAATGCTAGGTCTGCCACCCACCCACAAAGCTCTCACAGCAGCCGTCCTCAGTACCTCCTCCTTCTCCTCCTCCTCCTCCTCCTCCTCCTCCTCCTCAGGACCACCAGTCAAACCAAGAGATGCAGGCTCCAACCTCACATCTTCTGCCTAGTCCATCAGTAGATCTAGTCAACCCATGCCAAGTGCTCATACTACACTCTCACTAGCCCCCCAAAACCTACCACAGTATGACCAAACAGGCAGACGCTGAACTGAAAACAAAATGCCTCAACAGACTGTCTAAGATGGAAGTCCAGACAGACTGGATGCTGCAATGTGACCTGCAGCTTAATCACCAAGTCAAACAAAACAAGACAAATCTGTGGTGCTTGGGGAGAAGACTGCCACCCATGGGCCCTGAGACAATCCAGGATGAATCACAAGAGACAGTGCACCTGTATCCATACCTGGCTCAGGAAACCAAGCAATTCATTCTCTGTGGGGACTTGATTTGGCCAAAATCTCTCAAGTATTTACCAGGAACAGGAAGCTGCCTTGAGCTCCTCTGGAAGAGCCCTTTTGCAATGATGATGTGCTACTTCTTCCTGCTTGTTGCAAGGGTGGCCTCTTCAATAGATTAAAAAGCCAATAGCAACTGGGTAGCGGCACAGGCTTTCCATCCCAGCACTTGGGAGGCAGAGGCAGGTGGATCTCTGAGTTCAAGGCCAGCCTGGTCTACAGAGTGAGATCCAGGACAGCCAGGACTACACAGAGAAACCCTGTCTCAGAAAACAAACAAACAAAAAAACCCAGTGGCTAGACAAACAAATTGCCTTGTGGTGTATACATTAACAGAGTAAGGAGGTGCACTGGTTGAGTATCTTGCTGTGTGGGCAACAAATTCCCATGTGGAAAATATTAGATAAGAAACTAAGCAGCTCCCCCAGGTCTCATGGACTTACTCATACTTAGTCTGTTAGTACTTTTTTAAGTTAATTACTAAATATTTTCATTGTTCAGAAAAAACAAACTATTATAGGCTTAGCAGATCTATATTGCAGGTCCTTTGACTGTTAAAAATCTCTAAATGCTGAACAGTTTCTCTCTCCCAACTATGTAAATTGGTAGACCAAATTCCAGGCATATGCTTGCTTAAAAAAATTGAACTACCTTCCTACGCCTTTCCAAAAGAAGCCACTTCTAAAAATACAGAACAGGCCTCATGGTGACTGGATATTCTCTGCCCACCTTCCTCTCTCCTACCACTTGTGGTAACTAGGCTAAAGGATACGTCACAGATCTCGTCTACCAACCATCCTCCTCTATAGAACATGACTTCCTAGGAAAAAGCCTTCCCCAAAGAGGATGAGACTGAACACAGATTGCTTAGAGCCCAGGAAAATACAGTAGTCATCTGGGAGGCTTTCTCTCAGAGTCCAGTGGAAAGGGTGGGGGAGGGCTGGAGAGATGGTTCATCAGATAAGAACAGCTGTTGCTTTTACAGAGGACCCGAATTTGATTCCTAGCACCCCCATGGTACACATGCATACATACAAAATACACCTAAAATTAAACAAATAAAAAGAGGAAATGGTAGAAAAAAAATTCTGAGGTGTTCTGAGCCACAGGCCAGAGAATGGAGAGAAGAGGCTGAATCATTTTTAACTCAGTTTCAGGCTAAACCAGCAAAGAAGAAAACAATCTACCCACGTTGCTTTCCTCTGCCCAAGTTCTATCAAGGTCACAGCATTCTGCTTTTGGAAACAACCAGCCAGGTAGTAGCAAGAGTTAAGAGCCAGACAGGGTGGCACCATATCTTCACACCTGTAATCCTGCTAGCACTTAGGAGCCTGAGGCAGAAAGATGGTCCTGAGTGCAGGGCTAGCCTGGCCTACAGTGTAAGAATCTGCCTCAGGAAAAAAAAAAAAAAAAAAAAAGAGGAAAAAACAAGACCTTCGTCTTCATGGACTAGTGTCCTTCCCGTTGAGAGTGTCCGTCCCTGTAGTCTACAAGCAGTTAAGGCTCAGTATGAACCACTTGCTTCCCTCTCTCAAAATCTCAAGATGGAGTTCCTTAGTCTCAGGTCCTAAGGACACTTTCAGGAATGTATCACAGTCCTCCATCTTCGGTTCCCATTTGGAACCATCTGGTTCTTTTAAAACATTAAAACAACTTTTCAGTTTGTTTTATGCATATGAGAACTTTGCCTGTCTGTGTACTACTTGAGCACCTGGTGCCTAAGAAGGCAGAAGAGGGTCCTG
Organism: Peromyscus eremicus; assembly: GCF_949786415.1. NCBI lineage: Eukaryota > Metazoa > Chordata > Mammalia > Rodentia > Cricetidae > Peromyscus > Peromyscus eremicus. Next base: position 42,634,836 of record NC_081423.1, read on the forward strand.
AATACCAGGGAACTGGAGTTACAGATGGCTGTGAGCTGCCATGTGGGTGCAGGGAATCAAATCCAGGTCCTCTGGAAGAACAGTCAGTTCCCTTAACTGCAGCTCCACTTCTTAACTGTCAGGGCCTTTCACTGTGTCCTTCTGAGACAGAAGGGACAAGGCAAGTCTCTGAGGGCTATCTGTGTATGCATGTACAAGCACATACATTTGCATAAGTGTGGGTATGAACAGAGAACAAAGATAACCTCAGTTGTTATTCCCATCTACCTTTATAGTTTTTGGTTGTCATTGTTGTTGATAGATAAGGGCCTCACCCTGGCCTGGAACTCACCAAGTGAACGAAAAGAAAAAGGAAAGTACGTGACTGTTCCAAGGTATGGTGGAGGAAAGTTTATTGTAGCTATGTGGGATAGCCAGAGGCAGGGATATCTGGGAGAGTCCAGAGTGGACATGACCATACTGAGCTGAGCCATGTGGGAGGGAAGGAAGAAGGGAGAGAAGGGAACCAGGTACAGCAGCCAGGAGGCCAAAGGTCCAAAAGGGGGAGGGTACCTAAAATGTCTGGATTATACAGGGAAGAGTCTCTGGGGAAGAGCAGCCCAGACCCTGGGCTGGAGAGTTGAGGGTGGAGGGCGGGTATGCTACAATCCATACCCTGTAACAGGTAGGAACTGAGGGATGCTGGGAGAACCAGGGGGGAGGTCCAGCTTAGATATGTTAAATAGGTACCTCAGCATTTGTTGGGGGGGGGGGAGTTGAAACTTAACACCAAGTAGACTATGGGAGCCCAGGGATCCACCTGTTTTGGCCTCCCTGGTACTGAGATTCAGTGAGTACTACTACTGTGCCTGGCTTTTTATGTGGGTTCTGGGGACTGAGCTCAGGTCCTCACGTCAGCAAGATAACTTTACCAACTAAGCAATCTCCCCAGCCCTATCTGGGGCCTTTTTTGTGAAAGCACCAACTTCATTCTTGAGGACTATGAGCTTATGACCTCATGACCATCCCCAAAGCTCTCCCTTTTAACTCAGAACAGAGGGTACCAAACGCTGAGGCCACGGCACAGGAAAGTGATCTATAGAAAGGGAGGAAGACACAAGCTGGGGCTGTGGATGGAACTCCCAGTCCCAGCTAGCCTCACAATCATTATGACTGATGGTAGGCACAGACAAAAACATGTAATTAAAACTCTTAAAAAAAAAAAAGGCATAAAATGACCTTCAGTTTATTTTTAGATGTATATGACACAAATGAATTACATGCATAAACTTGGGTCTTATTCCAAGTTCTCATTTTGTTTGTTTGTTTGCTTGTTTTGTTTTCCAAGACAGGGTTTCTCTGTGTAATAGCTCTGGCTGTCTTGGAACTCACTTTGTAGACCAGGCTGACCTTGAACTCAGAGATTCGCCTGCCTCCCGGGGTGCTGGGCTGCAATGTCACCACCACCCCAGCCCAAGTTCTCATTTTATGTATGCAACTATTTCAACACCTGCCCCAAACTTAAGGGCCCTAAGCATTTTGGAGAGGGGCTGTCACCTATGCATGTCGTCAGTTCTCAACAGTCTTGTGCTGGTGCAGCCCTATGCCCTGTGGAGGACTCCCTGGGGGAAGGTCACACCATAGTGTCTCACAAGGTAGTAGAAAGGGCAATGAGAAGGGAAAAGCTAAGGTCTGCTGAGCACCTCAGTAAATCAAGAAACCAGGTTGGAGAGAAATGCACTCCACCTGTGAGACCAGATCCTGGCTCCACCCTCTCCGAACACCAGCCCCTCCCCCAACACTGAAGCAAGCAAACGTGACCCAGAACACAGACAGGACACCAAGGCTGCCCATGTGACCTACACGTGGTCACATGATGGTGCTGCAACTGCTCTGCGCTCTTCCGGAAATGTAGCTACTATTTGGAAGATCACCTCATTAAAACACTCTCCTTGTGAAGTAAGGGCAGCTTTCTCTCCTCTTCACTGGAGGAATTTCGAAAAGGAGAGAAGTCTACTCCCGGGGCTCTATATGTACACCTGCAGTTTCCTGGAGTGGCCTGGCAAGCAGGCCTTTGAGCTGCACGAACAGCAGAAGCAATGGGCATCTTAAAGCCCAGTCCTGCTCACCTTGGTCCTTGAGCAAGCAGAACTGTCTACAGAACTGTCCTGTGGGGCAGCTCAGAGATGAGCTTTTTTTGGATATCACTCACCGGGGGCAGCTGGCAGGTGGTCACCGGCTGGGCGTCCCTGATACTTGGCTCCTGAACAAGGAAAACATCTTGCGGAACTGGAAGAGATGAAAAAGATGTCCCAGAGGGAGCCAGGCCTAGGCCCCAACACCTCCTGGACTCTGTGCTGCAGATTGTACGAGGAAAGAAAAGCAGAGAGGGACCAACAGCGAGCATTCCTAGTGCTCGGCATAAACCCCACTCTGCCTTAATTTGCAAAATGTGCACTTTGCAAACCACAAGGGTTCCGGTAGTCTTTTCAAATAGACAATGGGGGCTAGCACAGAGAATGCCTGGGTTTAGGATGGCCTGATCAATTAGCTATTCAACTTTCGTAGATTCAGGGACCTGTTTCAGCATCTAAAATACGCCCAAGAGCCAGGTACGGTATTACATGCCGTAATCCCAGCATTTGGAAGGTGGAGGCAGGAGAATCAGCCAGCCTCAACTATTAAGAAACCATGTCTCAAAAAATAAACACAGGGCCAGTGAGATGGCTCAGTGAGTAAGGGTGCTTGCTGCTAACACAATGACTTGAGTTCAATCCCAGGCACCTACATTACAAAGAACCAGTTGTCCCCTGACCATCACATGTATGCCATAGCATGTTTGCACTGATACGGACGCATATTTAAAAAAGCCCAAATGAAGGCTAAAATTGTGGCACTATGGTTCTTTGAAGGTGAGGACCGATGTGGGACCATATACATTTGTAAGCTTGACACCTGCAAAGCTCCACAAGAAAACTGTTATCCAAGTTAGTGAGGATGCAGAAAGAGAACCATTGTGTCATTACTGAAAATGGGAATTAGCACAGCCTTAGTCTTTTGCCTGTTCTCGGGACCCTTTTCCTCCTACTGGGCTGCCTCATCCAGCCTTGACATGAGGGGATGTACCTAGTCTTATCACATCCTGTTATGCCATGTTTGGTTGATATAGCTGGAAGGCCTGCTCTTTTCTGAAGGAAAATGGAAGAGCAGTGGATGAGGGGAAGGAGCTGGGTGGAGGGAAGGAAGGGAAATTGTGGTAGGGATGTATTGTATGACAGAAGAATAAATTAAAAAAAAAAATCTACATATCTAATGTGTAAGAAAGAAAAGAAAAGAAAAGAAAAGAAAAACAGCCAGGTGGTGGTGGCGCATGCTTTTAATCCCAGCACTTGGGAGGCATAGGCAGGCAGATCTCTGAGTTTGAGGCTAGCCTGGTCTACAGAGTGAGTTCCAGGATAGCCAGGGCTACACAGAGAAACCCTGTCTCTCCCCCCTCACCCCCCCTCCACAAAAAAAGGGTGACATCCTATCACTGGTGCAACATGGTGAACCTGGAATGCATATCCTACGAGAAATAAACCAGGCACAGGATGACAAGCACGGCTCAATTTTGCTCATACACAGAATTAAAAATTTTCGTATGGTACAGTGGTGCTACAAGCCCAGCATTTTGTAGGCTGAGATACAAACATCCAAACTCTGAGGCCAACTTGAGTTATACAGTGAGTTCCAGGCTAATGAGATGTGGTCTCAATAAACAGAGTACACAGTGTATTATTTCCAAGCAAGTTCTAGAGTTCTCTGTGGTATCTGGAGGAAGTTTTAATTCTGCAATGCCCACCACCTATCATGGATGGATCTTATTCTACCCAAACAAAGCCTAGCTTTGGGGGAAGAGCTTCACAATTAGAATATGTATCTCTAGCAAATCCTAGTGTTTAATGTTTTCCCAAATGCTGTGCATCAGGAAATCCTGCACCAGTATTGCTCAAGTAAGCAACCCAAAGCCAGAGTGGATGTTATGTTATCTCAGACAACTGGGATCTAGAAGATTCTTCACAGCAGGCCTCTTCCTGAGCATTCCTCCCCTAGGTCTGCTCACCAGCTTGCACAGTACTGTTGATTTGGGGAAATGGCTCTTTCCTTCTATTTCCTGATATATTTAAACTATGTCCCCTGGAAATTTACATGCTCAAATCCTAACCTAGACACCTCAGAATGTGACTGTATATGGAGGAAGGCTCTCCAAAGAATCAATTAAGTTAAAATGAGATCATGTATGTGCATGGGCCCAAATCCAACATAACTGGTATCACTAAAGAGGGGTAGCCAGAAGACAGTTATACAGACGGGAGGTAACAGCAAGAAGGGCTGTCTATCCGCTAAAGGAAGAACCCACGGCTGACCTGTCCTTCAGTTCAGACCTGCTGTGAAAGAATAAACTGCTGTTAGGTAAGTGATCCAGGTGTGTAGAATACTGGTGGGCATCCCTACCAAATCAACACACCAGCCTTCACTTCGAGCCAAGAGAAACCCAAGAGTTCTGATTTGTGCAGAAGTCAGTAAACGTCTGCAGGCAGAAAAATTATGTATATACAATATATATATTATATATATATATATTACACACACATGCACAGTTTTCTTTAAACAAAGACCATTATTGCCAAGTGTGATCAAGCAGGCCTGTAATCGTGACACTCAGGAGGCTGAGGCAGGAGACTCATGAATTTGAGGCCAACCCGAGGAAGGGAAGCAGAAAAACCAAGAGAAAGGAATGAGAGGAGGAAGGAGAGAAGGAAAAAAGAAAAACCAGAGAAGAGCCTTTGCTTTTAGTTTGGGTGAGGACCTGAAGAGTGAACCTGGGAGTTACACACGCTAGGCAGCGCCCTACCAGAGCTGTACCTCCTGCTCACTCAAAAGATTCAATGCCAGGAACAATGGCTGAAAATCACAAGAATGCACCTTTCCCATTATAATTAGAGTAACATGGCAAGGCCACCCAAACACGTATGAAACTTCAAGGTGCCACAACTTTCCAGGGTCATTAGCCCAACTCAACCACCAGTCAGACAAAAAGAATGAACGGTGCATACGTTTTTCTTGTCCTTTAGCGTTTACAGTGTAGAAGGCATCAAAAAACGAGAAACAAAAGAAAGCACACAGAATATGTCTGAGTTATATAAAAATGCTGTGAACGGAGCTAGCACTTAGGAGGTTAAGGTGGGAGGATTGAGTTTCCGGCTAGACTGGGCGACACAGCTAGATCTCAGAAAATAGAACAAAACCGTGATGCTCTCTTTTGTTCACTTGTTTCTTGAGACAGGGCCTCACCTGCACCTCTAACTGGACTGCAACTTGCTATATAGACCACGCCGGTCTCCAACTAAGAGATTCACCTGACTCTTCCTAAGTGCTGGGATTAAAGGTGTGTACCACCAGGCCACTATGCCAATGTTATATAAGAGGGACACAGGGTCCCTAGGCCTTGAGGGGCTTTGGGGAACTGTCACCTTGAGATCAAACCTCAAGGAACCAAGAGGTCACCTACTGTAGCTCAAGGGAACGGTGGCTCTGGCTTTGTGTGCGACACTCCCCCCTCTATAGCTTTGGATGCTTTGAACAGATACCAAAGCCCTGCCACAAGGCACTGAGACCATCTGCAGGAGAGGCCAGCTCTCTCCCGGGGGATCTTAGATTTTCTTACAGCTGCAGGCTAACCCAGGCAAGACAATGTGGTTTTCAGAGGATGGAAGCTAGAGCCGTGCTCAGATGAGGCCACGGTCCTACAGTGACTATATGTCTCCACTGAGAACACTCTCAAAGAAAGAGGACCATATAACATCACACCATCTGCTCAGAGGCCTTCCCTCTGGGAGGACTCAATACCAGGAAGAGACTCTGGGTCAGCTGCTCTGCAAAGTTCAGAGGAGACAGGAGAAAACCGAATGTAAAGAAGCCATTGCCACAGTCAACACCAGAGCACACAGACGGTAACTCAGCTCCCCAACTCACACGACAGGCTACATACTTGGGTCCTCAGTGGGCTGGCCTGGTGGTCTGCTTAGGAGCCCTAGGCCCTGTGCTAGGGCCACAGGCTGGGCATCAGGGTTGCTCTGGGACTCTGCTGACATTCGCTCCTGTTCCAGGTCCTGAGGCCCAGGTCCATCGCCATCTTCAATTACCACCGGGTCTTCACAGTGCTTGAGCTGCAACCCCAGAGAGAGCAGGTCAGGGCCAGGTGGACAGAAGGATGACAGGGCCCTGCCTGTAGGCTCTGCACAGCTCTGCATAGGCCCCTCTCCCTTTCTGGTCCTGCTGGCCACACACAACAGGTAACAATCATCTCAACTTAGACTTCAGAGAGTAATGTTTGCTTTCTTAGGAAGCCAAATACTGCATCTAGACAGAATTTCTCATCTTGAGCTCAGGGGTCTCACAAGGTCAGCAGGGCTCCCCTCTCCCAGATGCCCGGTGCTCACCCACTGCCAGGGTCTCCCTGGCTCCCGTTCCAGAGCCTCTACAGCAGCCACAGCCTGCTCTCCGCTCTCCGGCTCCTGGGCACGCACCCAGCTCTGGATCTCCCATGGCAGGATGGCCAGGAACTGCTCCAGCACCAGTAGCTCCAGGATCTGCTCCTTCGTGTGCCTTTCAAGCCGCAGCCAGCCCCGGCACAGCTCCCAGAGGCGCTGCAGGGCTTCCCGCGGGCCTGCAGCCTCCTGGTAGCGGAACCGGCGGAAGAGGCGTCGAGAGGACTCTGGGCTGGGAGGCTCACCCTGAGGGCTGGGGTTCTCTCCAGGAGGACTCCGCATTTTCCTGGGCTCCTCACTTTCCTTTGGAGCCAAGACTCGTGGGCACAGGGCTGTGGGCATGATGGGATTTGATGGGGGTCAGCGGCAGAAGACGACCCTATTTCCAAACAGAAATCGCTGGCTTCAATGCTCTGGTCTTCTGTGGTTGTTTCTGGGGGGTGGGGGTGACAGACAGAGCCCACGGGAGACTAGCCCTTTGAGGAATCCCCGGGAAATGTATGAAATGTTGGTGTGGCTGGTCCTTACACATGGGGACAGAAAGAAAGATGGCCCTTCCCACCAGCATCATTCCATGTAGATTCCCCTAACTGGTGGCAATGGAGACAGGAAATCTGGGGAGAAAAGTGGTGGCATTTCAACAGGACACTGGTATTTCCAGCATCCCAGGAGTAAACAAGGCCACATGCAGACACGTGAAAGCAGGACTTGTGATACCTTTGTGGACAGGTCCTCTTGGAGGACAGCCCCAGCAGGCCGCAATCTTGAAGCTCTGAAGCCAAAGTCACTGTCTCTGTTCTTGAGATCTTCACAAATTGATCTGAAAGGAAAAAAAAAAAAAAAAAAAGAAGCGAAGGATGAGTCGTCCAAGACCATCGAGGGGGCACTGCCACTCTGCCAAGGACAGATGGGTGGACAGGCGCCCAACAGAGCCTGCACTCTGTGTGTCCGCGGGGGCAAAAAACTTCCAGGCAGAGGAGGAACTCAGAGACAGCCACAGAGGTTTACCAGAGAGAAAGAGCACTGTATTTAAAAAGCCCGTCCCTAGGCCTAGGGGTGCAGCTCAGTGGCAGAGATGCAAGGTCCTAGGTTAGTGCACCAGAACTGCTCCCCTTCCCCAAACATCAGTGCTTTACCACAAGCCTTACACCAAACTGAGTCCAACGTGGGCTGGAGAGACAACTTAGTGGTTAAGAGCGCACACTACTTTTCCCATCATCCACCTCAGTCAAGTTGTTCACAGAGCCCTTTAATTCCACCAACTCCAGGGTCTCTACCACCTTCTTCTGACCCCCAAGGGCACTGCACTCAAGCGCATATACCTGTACACAGATGTCTACTCAGGTGTACACATAATTTGAAAAATAAAATCTTAAAAATAAAAAGATAAAAATTCTAAGAAGTTACTTGTTAGGCATGCGGGTGTGTGCTTAAGTGTGTGTGTGTGTGTGTGTGCTTAAGTGTGTGCGTGTGTGTGTGTGTGTGTGTGTGTGTGTAAAACAATGTAACAACTAGAGAAAAAGAGGCCAAGATTTTGAGGGGGAGGGGACATGGGATGGGCTGGAGGAAAGGGAAGGAGAAAATGATGTAATTACATTTTAGTATCAAAAAGTGTGATTAAAAAAAAAAAGAAAGAAACTACTTGAATCTCATCCGTTCCTATCTCTTGCTCTTTCCAAATCATGCTCAAGGCAGTAGTACACATTGATTTCACAGACCTTCCTGGTCATGAGGGAAGGTCTCTCGTGACCTTCCGATCTCAGGAACTCTTGGCGCCACAGATTGCCACACACACGTGGTGGAGCTCGGGTTCTCTATCCCCACCCTGGACATCACGTACAAAACAGAGCAAACACACCAGGGACACAGCAAAGCATGGTCACTCCACTTGACCCGTGTTCTCTGACCCACACTTCCGAACAAACGGAGACACACAGGGTTCTGCTCTCAGGACTCTGGGAACCCCAGGCAGGGCCGCTGACCCTTCTTCACACCCTCACCTGGAAGAGAGTCCTAGCAGGGCAGCACCACTCTGCAGGAAGACAAGCGATACCAGAAAAGCCACCAAGCAACCGAACACCACCTGGAACCCCAAGTTTCCTGTATTCCTTTGATTTCCGAAGTAAAGACAAACAGACAGCCGGAGCGAAACTCTGAAAGCAACAGGCTGTGAACCGCGACTACTCTCACATCGTTCTCCGGTATTAAGAACCCAATCTGGGCCCCGCCCGCTCTCTTTCCAGCTTCCTCCGCCCACTATCTCCCACCTGCTGGGCCCTGAATGGCTCAGGCCTAACCCCATGGTGGGGTACCCAGTGTCCCACCCTCAGCACTCAGCTCCGCTGTGGGACTGCCCTGAGAGCCCCTAGGCCAGACAGGCGTCTGCCTCTTTGTCACCCTGGCACCTGGCGCGCAGGAGCCTCGGGAGCGGAAGCTTTATGAATGAACTACCGTTAGTGAGGGGAGGGCTCCCCCAGGGGCGGGGCTTGCCCAAAGCAGTTACTGAAGGAGCAGGATCGGAGGGAAGGAATGAGAAGGGTGTTTTAGGCCAGGAGAACTATGGGGTTTCTGTCGCTTACACTCTTCCAGGTTTGCTGGCTCTTCACCTCGAAGCCCGGGACTGCAGGGCAGCAGGTTCTCACCTTCCAGCCCGGTCTCCCTGGTGTCTCCCCCCGAGGCGGCTCCTCTGCATGGGCCAGATTCCGTTCCTGGCCAGGCCAACCCTGTCTCGGGATCATCTAGAGAGCATCAGCTGGGCTTGGGAGCGAAGGGAGACGCCTGAAACACAATCGTATTGCTTCATCCCCGAGGGCACCGATGAGGACGCAGCGCTGGGAGCAAGGATCAGGGCCAGGGCGCGGGAAGTGGAGAACAGGGAACAGGACCCAGGCGCAGGGCTGGGGATCGGAGCGCAGGAAGTGGGGAGCAGGATCCGGGTTCAGGCAGCAGGACATGGGGAACAGACCACGGTATACTCACCGCTGAGCAGCGTCCCGGTTGGCGGGCCGCGCAGGCCGGGCCGCCGCGGAAAGGAAAGGCCGGAGCCCTCCGGCTCCCTCCCCTGGGACACTTCCTGCACCGCTCTAGGACCGAGGAGGTCTCCTCATCTCAGTGGTTCGCTTCCCCGCCTCCCGGCCGAGGTGTACGCGGGGGGTGACATCCGACACCCCCGGCCCGCGCGGCCCGCCCCGCCCCGCTCTGTGCTCGCCCGGCTTGGGCGCGGGGCCCGGGCTTTGGCTTTGTGGGCCTCCGCAGCTCGTTAGGGATGCGCGCGTCCCGACGGGACCCGGGCGCTGGGGGCCAGTTCGCGCGGCCACTAGCCGGGGAGGCCGGCCTGGGGCGCCGCTCTTCCCGGCTCCTCTCTTGTGGGCGCAGGGAAGGGCCGGTCTGGCGGCGCTGGCGGAATGCCAGAATTGGGAGGAGGAGAGATGAGGTGTAGGGGGATTGCTCTGTGGCCACCCGCATCCAGTCTGTGCCGGTGTGGCCCAACCCCTTCCAGCCAAAATTCCATTTCAAAGCCAGCGCTTCCAGAGCCACCCAGGCCAGCAAGGCTGGATGGAGAAAGGCAGACCCGACGATCCACTAGGCACGCCGAAGCATCGGCCAGCGCCTTCGTGGCGAGGAAATCATCCGCTGTGTCTCTGTTTAAGGAAGGCTGTAGCGTTCTGTGTTCTGTGAGCACTAGGACGGTCCTGGTGAGTACGGAGAGAGAGGGCTGCCAATCTTGAGAGTGAGAGTCAGGGAGCTTGTTGCTGGCTTAGTTTAAAGAGGTTGATACATTGCAGAGAGACAGGACAGACTTTTACTTCATCACGGAGAGTGAGAAGCAACCAAGAACTAGGGTATCTGAACCAATTCCTGCTGTATCTGTCCTGTGCTGAATAGAGTCCAAATCCCCCACATCTGTTCTCCGAGGCTGGACAATGGAACCAGACTGTCAAAGGGAAGAGGCAAAGGAAGTTCTGCCCAGAAGTAAGCGACTGTGCTGATTTTTCTAACGATCCTCTTTCAAGGGTACATGAAGGAAGTCGGTTCCCTTAAAGAAGGTGGCTTGATGGAGACAACCCGTCACTGGCAGACTGTTTTTGTCTTGTGGGTCTGTGTACTTCCATTTCCTTTAATAACTGGGATAACCACTTCCGACTAGTAGGTATCGAGTCAAACGTCCAGATTTTGTGACATTAAGAGATGAACCAAGCGGGTGAGTGAATGGTTTGTTCAAGTGCAGCAAATCCGAGCCAGGGTCACCCAGGGCTGGGACTTGAGACCTGTAGATAGCAGTAGGAGCCACCTTCAACTTGTCTAGATTTACAGTTCATGCCAGTCCCTTCTCAGGAACGTCAGCCAGGAGGCACAGCCTAGACTCTAGGTCCTAGAGCAGTCAGAGACCCCCAAGGGTGGCTGCTGGCTACTGGCTGCTGGGGTTCCTGCGCTTCCTTATTGCAGCCCTCAAGCAGGTAAAATGCAGGGCCAAGAGATGGCTGGTACACTTCATGTGGCTTTTTTCCCCCCACACCCCTCCCCTTCAGTTTCTTCTCTTGGTCTTACACCTGTCAGCATTCAGGTCCCGTCTCCCTGTTTGGTAGCTGCCTAGGGCTCTAACTATGCCTTCCTTTTGTGTTTCTTCTGCATTGAGCCCGGCCTGTGGTCTGGGAGTCAGAACACCTGTGTTAAACCATGCCCATCAAGGCCCCATCAGGTGATCTCAGGCCTGCGTCACCTTTCTGGGCTTCAGGTGCCTCACATAGAAGGCAGGTGATGCTGTCTGCTTCATTTTGTGGTCATTCAGGAAATGTGTACTGAGTGTCTACAAGGCATCTGCAGTTTGAAGCTCCCATCCAGATCCCTGGGCACATCTGGACACACCACCGGCCATCGGGAGAGTAAATGATGAGCAAAGCCAGGTGCTGGTTTGCAGAGCTACAAGAAGAATCCAGAGCAGAGCGGCAGCCTCAAGACAGGAGTGCTGAGCAGGGCCTAAGAGTTGTTACCTCACTGGATTGAAGATAGGGTGGATCAGACATCCCTGCAAAGGTGACCTCTGAAATGAAGCTGAGGTGTTGGGGCTCTGGGGCAGCACAGGAGGGCATTGTGCTCTATGACAAGCAGGGTTCTGTGAGGAGTTTTGGGTGAAGTACCCGAGGGCACTCTGCCTGTGAACCCTGCTCTGTTGTCACTGGTACATGCTGTGCCACGATCCCCCATCTCTGTTACCACTAGTCAGTCAGGGTGCCAGCTTCGAAGTGAGGAGGACGTTTATTCTTGCCAAGAATGAGAGAGAAATAGACTCAAAAATCAACTTCTCAACCCTTGGGTGTGGGGATGTTGTGGCTGTGTGATAAATGAGGGAAGCTGAGTGCCAGAGTACAAGCCTCTGATCCTACCACTTGGGAGGCCGAGGCAGGAAGATGGAGAGCTGGAGGCCAGCCTGCACTGTGTTGCATAGATCTGGTAGCAGGCCAGACTAGACTACAAGACCAGACTCTGTCTCAAGCGGGGAGAGTGAAGTTGGGAGGGGGACAACTAATAAAATAGGAATGTTAATTTTTTTCTGGGGTTTCTGGAAAATTTCCAGGAATCTGGGTGTCTGGTTTCATTCCTTTTGTGATTCTTGACAATTATTAACCGCCAGGAGATAGGAGGTATTGTTTATCTTGGAGGTGGGATTATAATGAAGGTAGAGCTTCATTGTGTCCTAAGATAGCTGAGATCTGGCCAGTTTCTGCTGGCCCTCCAGAAGAGGGACTTTGGCCTTTAGATACCCAGCTCTGTGAGAGGGTTGGGAAGAGGTAGGTGTTTAGGTAGGCCACTGAAGCAGGACACGAAGAAAACCCAACTTCAAGAAGCTGGAAGGGCAAGGAAATAATAGATGATGTCAGGACTGGGGCTGTAGCGCAGTTGGTAGAGTCCTTGCCTAGCATGCAGAAGGCGCTGGTTCAGTCTCCAGAACCATATAAATGGACAGGATGATGCACACCTATAATCCCAGCATACAAGAATAGAGACAGGAGAATCAAAATTCAGTCCTCAGCTACATAGCTAATTTGAGGAGTGAGGCCCTGTCTTAAAAGACATGGTATGCAGGGCTCACAGGGGCTCACAGAGACTAAACCCACAATCAGGGAGCCTGTATGGGTCTGACCTAGGCCCTCTGCATATATGTTATGGTTGTGTAGCTTGGTGCTCTTGGGGGTCTCCTAACAATGGGAGCGGGGACTGTTTCTGACTCTTTGCCTGCTTTTGAGACCCCTTTCCTCCTACTGGGTTGCCTTGCCCAGCCTTAACATGAGGGGATGTGCCTGGTCTTACTGCAACTTGATATGCCATGTTTGGTTAATGTCCCTGGAGGCCTGCTCTTTTCTGAAGGGAGAAGGAGGAGTGGATTGGAGGGAGTGGGAGTGAGGGGAGGAGGGACTGGAAGAAGAGGAGCAAGGGGAAACTGGTCAGGATGTGATATATAAGAGACAAATAGCCGGGCGGTGGTGACGCACACCTTTAATCCCAGCACTCAGGAGGCAGAGGCAGGTGGATCTCTGTGAGTTTGAGGCCAGCCTGGTCTACAGAGCGAGATCCAGGACAGGCACCAAAACTACACAGAGAAACCCTGTCTCAAAAAAAGAAAAAAAAAAGACAAATAAAAAAATGTTATGACCAAAGGTACTCATGATCCTATAAGCAACCCTAATAAAACTTACTGGGACACACACACACACACACACACACACACACACACACACACACACACACGAATGAATGAAAGTAGAAGGAAGTTGAAAAAAATAAGGGGATCAGTGAGAGGGGCCAAAGAGGGTGACAGAGGCGGATACAATCAAAATACTTTAGAGATGTATAGAAAGTGACAATGAAATCCTTTTTTATAATTAACATGTTTTTAAAAAGTATTCAAATGCCAGTAAGATAATGTCAGAAAGTGATAGATGCCTTAATGAAAAAAAAAAATAGGAAAAAAGCCAAGAAGATGGAGTTTGCTTGCTCAGACAGACTGAACAATGCTAGGCCAAACTCAATAGCGGATTGTCCCCACACCCCAAACATACTAATTACATACATTAAGTGCTGGACACAGTGTTGCACATCTGTAACCCTATACTCGAGGCTGAAGCAGGAGGAACAGACTTTAAGGATAGCCTGGGACATCAGTGGAAGAGGGACTGAGAATGTACTTCAAGTTGGTACAGTGTTTGTCAGTATGCACCAAGCCCTAGATTAAATCCTTGGCATGGCATAAAACCAAGAATGGTATTACATGACTGTAATCTATCAGTGTGCACCAAGCCCTAGATTAAATCCTTGGCGTGGCATAAAACCAAGAATGGTATTACATGACTGTAATCTAGGCACTTGGGAGCTGGGGCCAGGAGGACCAGGCGCTCAAGGTCGTCTCCTATATAGTGAGTTTGGGGTCAGCTTGAATTAGATATCCTGTCTGAAAAATACAAGTTGATGAGCTGCAGAGTGCATTTTCATGTATACATACCTTGAGTAATCTATATACCCGCCCTCTGCACAGCCTTCCTGGTCTTCAGGAAGCTCTAGTTTTCTTTTAGGTTGACTTATTTATCATTGTTTTGAGACAGTCTTACTGTGTAGCCCTGACTGGCCTAGAACTCACAGATCCACTTGCTTCTGCCTCCTGAGCACTGTGATCAAAAGCATGTGCCACCACATCTGGCTCTTAACTTAAAAAAGTTTGATTGCATTTATTTATTTTTGCAGTGTGGGCAGATGTGTGTGCCAAGGCACACTCTGGAGGTCAGTGGACACCTTGCAGGGATCAAATCTTTCCTTCCACTTGGTGGGTCCTGGGGACCAAACTCAGGTCACTAGCCTTCCTAGTTAGTACCTTTACCCACTGACCCATCTCAGCAGGTCGGTTTATTCTTTCTTTTCTTTTCTTTCTTTTTTTTTTTTTTAACCTTTCATGTATGGGAGAGAAGGGAGGGACCATGCAGCGTGTCTTTTTCTTTCTATGCTACCATTTGATGTCTTCCTGTTCTATCCATTTGGCTGTAAGTAACAGAATTACCATCTTTATGCCTGAATAAAACTCCATTTTGTATATTGACCCTATTTTCTGTATACGTTCAGCTGCAGCTGGCTCGTGTACTGATTCCCTATCTTAGTAGACATGAAAGAAGGGAAATGGCTACTCTGTGTCTCAGATGCTGTCTGATGACATTCTTAGCTTTGGGGCTGTTGGAAGTGAGTGGCCTGTTAATACATCCCAAAAGATTCATGTGGATGCTAGATCAGCATTCATAGGATTCATAGGATGCTAGATCAGATACTGAGGTGGCTAATGAATGGCTATTAAGGGGGCTAAAGATAGCCCAAGATAATTTGGCTTTGGATCTGTAACATTCCAACTCTCCACAGTCAAGGAAGTTTTAAATCAGTTTATCAGCATGGCAGAATCTTCAAAACAGATGTGCCCCCCACCCCTACTGCCATCCCCCCATCCCCAAACTTCTGTTGTACTCTGAGAGGTCAGGGAGGTAAGAGGTTGCTGATGGCTCATTGTTGGGGTCACAGAGGTCCTTGTACTCAAAAAGAAGTGCCAAGAGAGCCAGGAATGGAGGAGATACAAATCAAATTCCTGCGTTCCATCCAGAAAGCTGAGAGTGCATTTTATGAATGACCTGGTGACCTTTTGGCTATCTGTGGAGGCAGCCCTCACCCAAATTCTCCAGATGATTATCCTAGACTCTTCCCTTCCTAGACCATTACCCATCCTTAGGGGAGATGTCACACGTACTTTATGGCCGGCTGACCTCTATGCTACTGGCCAGAGACCACACTAGATGCTAGGCCTTTTAGCTACAGAACTCACTCTCACGGTTACATGTCCTGCGTAAAAGAGTCTCTATGTACTCACACCTTAAGCTTTGTTGTGTACTTGGAACTGGACTGACTGTTGCCTGGAAACCTTTTCCCAAATTGTACTGTGCTTTAAATATGCTGACAATGAACAGTCTGATCCAGGTTGACAAAGTCATTCTGCACTGGGTATTCATTCTCATCTCTTCTGCATAGTTTGTTTCCCTGCCTGACACCTGCAGGGACCCCTTCAGTTGTGGGGAGGGATTCCAGACAATGGACCCCATCATAGAGATCCAAACAAGTAACTTAACCAGATGGGTAAGGGTGAAAAGGACCTGGGTTGTGGGGCCTTGTTTCATAGGCTAGGGTACAGCCCACTAGCAAAAGGTGTGATGACCATTACTTGGAGTGTTTCCTTGTGACTGTGTGAGTTTGTCACTGGCCGTAGGGACAGAGGCACAGTTCTATTCTATCCCTGCTAAAGTCCGAAGGGTTCTCTTTCACCTTAGTGACCTTCACTCAGGTCAAATGGGTTAGTGGCTTCAATAAAGAGACGTTTTAAATGTAGATTTATTTATTTTTATTATGTGTATGAGTGTTTTACCTGCATTTATTTCTGTGTATCAAGTGCATGCAGTGTCTATGGAGGTCACAAGAGGGTGTCAGATTCCCTGAGATTAGAGTTACCGAGAGCTGAGTTGCCATGTGGGTACTTAGGATTGAATTTGGGTCCTCTGGAAGAGCAGCTAATGCTCTTTTTTTTTTTTTTTTTTTTTGGTTTTTTGAGACAGGGTTTCTCTGTGTAGCTTTGCGCCTTTCCTGGGACTCACTTGGTAGCCCAGGCTGGCCTCGAACTCACAGAGATCCGCCTGGCTCTGCCTCCCGAGTGCTGGGATTAAAGGCGTGCGCCACCACCGCCCGGCTTAGCTAATGCTCTTAACCACTGGGATGTCTCTCCAGTTGACCTCCCCATTTTGAGACAGGGTCTCACTATGTAGCTCTGGCTGGCCTGGAACTTACTATGTAGACCAAGCTGATCCAACTGCCTCTGCCTCCTAAGTTCTGGTACTAAAGGTGTGTGTCACCACACCTGGCTTTAATATAGATTTTTTTTTTCAGTTTCTCCAGACACGGTTTCTCTGTGTAACCACCGTGGCTATCTTGGAACTCACTCATGTAGACCAGGTTGGCCTTGAACTCATGGAGATCCGCCTGCCTCTTCCTCCTGAGAGCTAGAATTAAAGACATGTGCTACCACTGCCCAGTTTTTTTTTTTTTAAGATTTATTTATTCATTATATATACAGAAGAGGGCGCCAGATCTCATTACAGATGGTTGTGAGCCACCATGTGGTTGCTGGGAATTGAACTCAGGACCTCTGGAAGAACAGTCAGTGCTCTTAGCCTCTGAGCCATCTCTCCAGCCCCCACTGCCCAGTTTTTAATATAGACCATAATCACAGGGATTATTAGAAAGAAAGATACTGAAAAGTGAGGAAGGAGAGACCCCAATAGTATGAGTGTGGGCTTCTCTTGGAGAGTGGAAATTAGATTTCTTTACAATGAGTATAAGATTTTAGTGGCTCTCACAGGGAGGTGGTGGCACACGCCTTTAATCCCAGCACTCGGGAGGCAGAGGCAGGTGGATCTTTGTGAGTTCGAAGCCAGCCTGGTCTACAGAGTGAGATCCAGGAAAGGCACAAAGCTACACAGAGAAACCCTGTCTCGAAAAACCAAAAAAAAAAAAAAAAAAAAAAAAGAGAGAGAGAGAGAGAGATTTTGGTGGCTCTCAACATCTCTATAGGTTGCTAAGGACCTCCCTCCCCTTTTTAAAAACAAAACAAAACAAAAAAACATTGCTCAGAGTTATAGTTTACAAAAAGGTTAAAATTTAAAGAATTTTCTTCTGTAAAAACAAAGTTTTAGGGGCTGGAAAGATGGCTCAGTGGTTAAGAGCATGTACTACTCTTCCAGAGGATCAGAGTTCAATTCCTAGAACCCACATGAGGTTCTATACCTGATGCTCTACCACCTATAACTCCAATTCTAGGAGATCCAACTCCTCTGGCCTCCATGGGCACCTGCACATACATGCACATACCCACACAACACATGCCCATAATTAAAAATAATAAAATTTAAAAAAAAAAGCTGGAGAGATGATTTATGAGGGATTTTTAGAGTTAAGAAAAGAGTTGATGCTAGTAATTGAAGGTAGATATCATTTTGGTCCTGAGTAAGCAGTTGACTGTCTTTTTTGTTCTTTAAGATTTACTTACCAACTTAAAAAGCCCTCTCTTGGAAAGCATACGCCATTTCTGGAAGTAGTTTTGGCCTTATCAGTGGTTCCCAAAGTTTCCCGACAGGCAGCAAGCAGTCCAGACCTTTTTCACACTTTTCCCGCACATACCCCCATCATTTTTAATTCTGGCCTGCCTCAGGTTGAGGTAGAAGTAGCCTTACCTCCCCGTTCCATTGCAGACGGAGTGCTCACGGCTTGCCTCGGGAAGTTAGGATGATTTAAGAAAGTTACAAAGCAGAAGCGGGGTCCCCTCTGCCCTGTTTGCTGTTTACAGATTGGCACAAGAAAAGTGGAGCTGGCTGGAGGTGAGTGTCACTGGCCATCCCCGTTAGTAGCTGGGGGTGTCAGGCAGGCCAGGGAACCCTTGATGAGGACGAGAGATTCATTCCCAGAGTGGCTGCTTTTAACACCGCACAGCTGGTAGATACCGAGTCTGCCCATAGACCCCAGCAAACAGTTCTCTCTCCAGTCCTTCCTGGTTTCCTCCTTGATAGTTTTGAATGAGTCTCTGCAGAGGAAGAAATCTCGATCTTTGCAGTCCTTCATAAGTGTCAGGGAATGGGAACTGCCCCTTATTTCCTTAAATGAGCTGAATTCTCCAATCTGGAATTTCTGGAAGGGAACTGAGGCTTAGAGAGATTCTGGGGTGTGCTTCTGGGGCTGGGCTAAAAGTATAGCTGTGGGGGAGTGAGCCTAGTATGTATGAGGTTGAGTTAAGCAGATATCCCTCCTGATTTCTGTGTGTGTGTGTGTGTGTGTGTGTGTGTGTGTGTGTTGTGTGTGTGTGTGTGTGTATGTATGTGATGTGATGTGATGTAGGGGGGCCTAGCTTGCTGTGGGTGACACCATCACTAGGCAGGTGGATCTGGCTTCTGCTTCAGTTCCTGTCTCCAGGCTCCTGCCTTAGTTAACTTGATGATGAGCCATAACCTGTAAAATGAAATCAATCTTTTCCCTCCAAGTTGATTTTGCTCATGGTGTCTATCACAACAGAAAAATTAGAACAGATGGTCAGAAGGTTAGCTATGTGGGTGTGTGGTGGGAAGGAGGGAGGGGGTGTCTCATACAGCCAAATAAAACCTTCTGACTTACCAGGTAATGATAGCACACACCTTTATTCCTAGCACTCGAGGCAGAGGCAGGTGGATCACTGAGTTTGAGGCCAGCCTGATCTACAGAGTGAGTTCCAGGACAGCCAGGGCTACACAGAGAAACCCTGTCTCAAAACAAAACAAAAATACCTTCCAACTCTTCTGCTTCTACTTTCCAAGTGCTGGGGTCATAACTGTGTACTACTGGGCCTGTTTTTTTTTTTTTTTTTTTTTTTTTTTTTTTTTTTTTTTTTTTTTTTTTTTTTTTGCATTTTTTAAGAAGGAACTCCAGGCTTCATATGCTAGGCACACACACTGAGCTACATATCCACCCTGGCTTTATATTATTGGTTCTGTTTCTCTGCTGAATAGGAACTAATACGAAGACCCAAGCAGAGGTGTATGTGGGGATTCAACTCACTTAAGGAAATACGGAGCAACTCACATCCTGGACACTTAGGAAGGCCTGCAATGATCAGGATTTCTTCTGCAGAGACCCAATCAAGGAGGGAAAGTGTGGAACCGAGGAAGAACTGAAGGGAGAACCCCATTTGCTGCTGATCTGGGGCACGCAGAGGGCATCCACTGTGCAGTATTACAGCAGCCACTCTGGGAATGAGTTGCTTCCTCATTCAGGGTTCCCTGGCCTGCCTGAGAACAACATACACACAATATATATATATATATATATATATAAAGAGTGAGCAAGGCAGGAGGAGATGTTGGCCTCAGTGGTGAACTCCCTCCAAGTAGAGAGGAAGCTTCAGTCCTTGGATTGCTATCTGGAATATAGGGGGCGCTGCAGGCAGAGTGCACACACCAGGAAGGGGGCTGCAGCCTGCCTGGGACTGGCTAGAGAATGACCTTGAACTGACAGCAATTGTTCTGTCTCTGTTTCCCAAGTGTTGACTACTTTTCACTGTTGTTTTTTAATTTGCTGCTTCTATTAGCAGACAATTAACACTGATAAATTACCCACCATCAAGCTTCCTAATTGAGTCGAAATGGGCTACGATAGGTTCAGGACCACATTATCTGGAGGAATTTATGGGACCAAAATACTTGGTCACGACTCCTAGTTTTGTGTCTCTGCTTTTTTGGTGGCGGTAGGTGAAGAAGAAAATAAAAACGGCAAACTAATGTTATAGAGGATTTACCAATAAACTTGCTCAGAAAATGTTGTTACACACAAGTAAAATTCAGCTGAACGAGCATTGTCTCAGATGGAATTGTAAGGCAAGAAGCACCTGACCAGACTTCTTAGAAATTGTAAAAAATAAGGAAACTAGAGATGTGCTTCTAACAGAATTAGAATTCCGATCCACCAAGGATATGTTCCTTTTGGAATTTGCTCACCAGGGCTGCCTGGTCATTCAGCCCTATTCCTCTTACAGGAAGAACCCAAGTCAGCCAGGCCGTTCAAAGACAATGACCCTGACTAACAGCTGCCTAGAAGAGCATCTCTGGTCCGTCTCAAAGATGGCTGCGATAGGATCTCTGCATGTAAATCTTCCCATTTGCCCAAGTAATGACCCAAACTTGCAGTGGGAACCTTTGAAGCCATCTGCAGGTAAAAGCATGTGTCAGACTACAATGTTATAGCTCAAATTATATAAACAATGGAAGATTTCTGTTTGGGGAGAAGCCTCCTTGAGCAACAGGTAGGTTTATCTCTGGGTGCTTGGAGTGACTTTTTTTTTGTTTTTTGTTTTTGTTTTTCGAGGCAGGGTTTCTCTGTGTAGCTTTGGAGGCTGTGCTGGAACTCACTCTGTAGCCCAGGCTGGCCTCGAACTCTCAGAGATCCGCCTGCCTCTGCCTCCTGAGTGCTGGGATTAAAGGCGTGTGCCACCACCGCCCGGCTTGGAGTGACTTCTCTTGCTGGGAGAAATTAATCCGTCATTTCACAGGGAGGAAGGCTAGACCATGGGACCCTTGGCTTGATGCTGAAAGCATCATTTGCTGTTCCATCTGCATAGCTGGAGTGGCTCTGCTGGTCCTCTGGGCTTTGTAAGCATCTGGGGAACTGAGAAGGGCAGACTCTTGGGAAGACAGACATAGAATACCCCTGCCTTTTATCTCTACACCTTCCTGCTGGTCAGTGACAAAGGCAGGCGGATACAGACGGCATACCGATGTCCTCAAGACAAACTGGCTACCGGTTTCAGTCTTCATGAAAAGATGAGATGTCTTTGAACAGTGTCCATCCTGACTAGTACACTCCGGGATGCTGAGCCACTTCAGTACCAGCAGATGTCATTCCTTCCTCCCTTGTGGCACTAACTGATGTCAGTATAGCTCTGCAGTCCCTCTGAGCCTCCTCAACTCCACCAGAATTTTTCCTAGCAATTATTTGGCGTCAGATTTTCTTGACATGGTCATTAGGAAGGGATTTCCCTGTTGTCCTCTTATTGTGACAACTGGCCCAAGCCACTGATGTCTGTAGGTTACCAGTACTACCAAGGTATCGGGGACTATGGGGGGTCCGGGAAGATTCTACAACCAGCTGATAATTAATCTTTGATGAAAAGAAATGAATCTATGTACACGAAACTCCTTAGTCCATACACTTTATTCTGAGTCAGTTCTCTCTCTACACAGCTTCTATTCTGCTCTCGTGTCTAGTTTCTTTCTTGTCTGATTTCTCTATCTACTATTCCCTCTAAGTTCTATCTTGTCTATTCTCTTGTCTAAATTCTGCCTCATCTAGGTCCTTTTCATCTCGTTCTTACCCAGCTAGTACTTCCCCATCTGACTTTTCCTCATCTTCCATCTCGTCCACGTGTACTCTCCTTATCCCTCTCCACTCTCCGTCTCTCCCTTCTCCACATACCACCTAAGTCTCCCAGGAATCCAGTTATAAACCTGAAGAACCAAAGCATGCCCATTTCAAGCAAGCCCCTCACCCCAGCTTGAAACAGGCCTGAGTTTCAAAATTCTCAGAGCTGCTGACACAGGTCCCAGGACAAAGTCAGGATGTTTGAAGGACTATCACCAGGGTATTTGAAAGCACCTTGACAGGGTTTCTCTGTGTAGCTTTGGTGCCTGTCCTGGAACTCACTTTGTAGACTAGGCTGGCCTTGAACTCACAGAGATCCACTTGGCTCTGCCTCCTGAGTGCTGGGATTAAAGGCGTGCACCACCACCGCCCAGCATATGGCTTTCTTTGTTCAGTTACCATAAAAACATCATCTGATAGAGTGCCCCAGTTTCACAAACAGAATTGCTGTGAGATTACAGTTGACCTTGCTCAATCACTATTGGTCAGTCCAGAAAGGGATGTCTGCCGAGACAGCCTGTCTCCCATGATGCTCTGTCTTGCCTTGGGCAGACAATTTCAGTAAGGGGAGACTACAGATCTACAAGTATCCCCCTGAGGTTGTATCAACTCCCAAGACCCCTACCACCTCCATAAAGGGCCCCAGTTAACCTCTTCCCTACACAGAACCCTTCATTCCCTTTGGGAGAGGCTGCCCCTCGCTGTGTGTGCTAATAAACACATTCTGATCTGTTGAGGTCAGACTCTGGCCTCTTTCTGCCTTCTGTCTCTTTCCCTCAGATAAAATAGATAAGCTCAATAATAGACAAAAATTGTTCTTTAGTTTCAGTAACCTTTAAAGCTGGGTGTGGTGCCACATGCCTCTAGTTCTACACTTGGGAGGCAGAAGCAGGAGAATTGCTGCAGGTTCTAGGCCAGTATGGTTTACGTAGTTCCAGGGTGATGTGTTTAAAAAAAAAACAAAACAAAAAACTCCACAAACAAAATAGAAAGTAGACAGAACCACGTTTCAAAGGAGTATGATTCGATTTCCAGTTTTTGGTTGTCAAGTAAATGAGTAGGTAGAGCAAAAGAGAGGTAAGGTCTCCAGGAGGTTCTCACATATACTTACTTCCTTTGCTGAAGGATGCTCTGAATCTGATCTACAACTCAGTGGGCTCCTGTGCTTTAGGGAGGGGACGGGGTTACCCTCCTTTCCTTTCTCTTCCAGATAGCTTGCTGATTCCAGTGTGCCCTGAAGAGAAGTCTCCTTGGGTCAGTGTTTCTGGATGGTTGCCTGCCCAGCAGAACACTGCTCAGGATGGGTAGAGCAGGTTCCTGTGTGTGCCTTTTTTTTCTTTTGCACTTAATGTTTGCAAGCGTTGCTGAGAACAGGAGACCCTCCCACCTTGCACAATTTTATTCGGAGGCTCTCCAGAGGTTGCCCTTATCAGAAAGCAAGCCTTTCTGTTACCTTTGAAAAGTTCTCTAGGTTTAGAGTGTGAGTCAGCCTGAATAGCCAAGAAAATGGCGAAATTTGTATTTGAAAGTACCCCCAAACAGGCACACATATTTTAAAAGGTGTTCAGAACAATAATGGTATCCAGCAACACCCTGAGAAAAGGGTATATGAGGAATTGGAGTCTTTAATTTAGAATGCTCTGCAAAGTTCCCACTACAGATGGCTCCTCACCCCACCCCAGTGGCTTCCTGAAGTGTTTTCTATCCCTGGCATCTACTAAATGTGTTTCCTAAGGCACACACGATGCCACACACCTATAATCCTGGCTCTGAATGCCATACCAACTTGGGTTGCTTAGTGAGACCCTCTATTTTGTTTAAAGTGTTTTTCTTTTCTTTTGGTTCTTTGAGACAGAGTTTCTCTGTGTAGACTGGCTGTCCTGGAACTCTCTCTGTAGACCAGGCTGGCCTCCAGCTCAGAGATTCACCTGCCCCTGCCTCCCAAGTGCTGGGATTAAAGACTGTTAGTCCCACAGATGTGAAGAGAAAGACCACCAACCCAAATCATGCCAAATTAATCAAAGCAAACAATCAAAGCAAGCTTTTTAAATTCATGTACATAGGCTGTGTCTCCCTAAAGGTGGAGTTCAGGAGATCAGCCTTGGATGGGGGAAGATAAGGGTTTTTATAGCTCAGGAGTTTCCAAATGGGGGATTGGCAGGCAAATAGGTGGGGTTCCAGAGGCAGAACATAAGTATTACAAGTTGGTCATAACAACCTCCTGAAACAAAGACATGGTTGCAAGGTGGGCATAACAAGGAGCAAGGTGGTCGTGGTAGTTTGGATGTAATTGGCTCCCATCACCTCAGACAGTGGCACTAGTGGGAGATGTGGCTTTGTTGGACTAGGTGTGGCCTTGTTGGAGGAAGTGTGTCCCTGTCAGGATGTATTTGACTTCCTGTTGCCTGCAAACCAAGATGTAGTCAGTACCACGTCTGCATACTGCCATGTTCCTTGCCATGATGATAATGGACGGAACCCTGAAACTGTAAGAGAGTAACCCCAGTTAAGTATTTTATAGGAGTTGCTGTGGTCATGGTGTCGCTTCATAGCAATAAAAATCCTAAGTAAGGCAGTGGTGTAATGAGGTGGTCATAATAACCTTTGGGCCGGGCGGTGGTGGCACACGCCTTTAGTCCCAGCACTTGGGAGGCAGAGGCAGGCGGATCTCTGTGAGTTCGAGGCCAGCCTGGTCTCCAAAGCGAGTTCTAGGAAAGGCACAAAACTACACAGAGAAACCCTGTCTCGAAAAACCAAATCATAATCATAATCATAATCATAATCATAATAACCTTTGGAAACAAAGGCATGGTTTCTGTTTCCTGGAACAGGCAGTACAGAACCATTTGTAGTTAAACTTCCATAGCCCAATCTTCCAGAAACAGAGGTTTAATTGTAAACAGGAATGAATCTAGTTTGTCTTTACTTAGGCTTTCAAGCCTAAGATGGAGGAAGGTTGGTTTACCAAGGTGTGGCCCACCCAGCCTAAGTTGCACTTCTTTTTTGTGTTTTATTTTTTACTTTATTTATTGCTATTATTTTAATGTTTTTGCTGTTTAGTTTTTTAGATTTATTTATTTTAATTATCTGAATGTTTTGCTTCTTGTATGCATATTTACCATGTGTGTGTCTGGTGCCTGAGGAGGTCAGAAAAAGGCATGGGATCCACTGGAACTGGTTTAAAAAAAATGGCCGTTACTAGCCCAGGCTGGCCTCAAATTCATTACTGGTGACTCTGAACTTCTGATCCTCTTGCCTCCCAGTCTAGTGCTGGGATTACAGGCATGTGCCAACTCACTAGGTTTATGCAATGCTGAGGATTGAATCCAGGGCTTCCAGTATGATAGGCAAGCACTCTATTAACTGAGGTACAGTCCCAACCCCTATGCTTTGAATTTAAAAAGTATGCAACAGTATGATAAAAGATTGGCTGTCCGTGTGTGTGTGTGTGTGTGTGTGTGTGTGTCCCACTGCCACATTGTCTCTCCAAAGCAGCTGTGGAATTTCCATTTTAGCACCAACATTTTAGGTTTTTCCTGAAGTGTAGGGAAGCTCTCCTGTGGCAAAACCCCTTAGTTAAGGCTTGAGAGGTCCTGCAGGCCTGAAACACCTTCCTGTTTCTGTAAGATCCCCTCTGGGTTTGCCTCCTCTCTTCCCCACCTCTCCTTACCCCTCTTTCTGCTTCAGGTCCTGCCCAAGCCCCACTCCCGCCACCCACCAAAATGCTGGCCAAATGCTCAGCTACACCCAAGTCCTGGGTGGGTTTCCTAAACACAAAGCTGGAACACTGCTGCTTTGGGTGACATTGAGATAATGAAAAAGTTCCTCAAGCTCTCTTCTAGGCTCCATTATACTTTAATGTGGAGAAGAAGAAAATGTTGCCATCAAGGAAGGGCTGTCAGCTCTGAGGGACCTCAGCGCCGACATCCAGATTCAGGTGGATGTTCAGCACCCTTGGGCCCCCTTTCATCAGGAATTCCCGGGAAAGCGAAGACACACGTGCGTCTACACTGCAGAAGGACTCGGGCCTTTTTCTTTTTGCTGTGGTGCTGCAATGAAGCCCGATGGAGGTTGGGCGGATGTCTTGAAGAGCTCCACACATAGTGTCCTCACTGACAACTAAAAGTTTGGGTGGGACAGATACAGAGCTAGGGAATGCTCTGCAACCAAGTCTCCCTGGCCCCAGGGCAGGTGATGACCTGGGGATGGTTTACTGGGAAATCCAGGGCAAGCCCGATTGGGTGGTGTGTATTCCTGTGATGCCTGCACCCAGGGGATCTTAAGCAAGAGGGTGGAGTGGGGTAAGGGCAGAGACTGTTTCAAAACACCAAAAGAAAAAAAGGGGAAAAAATAGAGGATACATCTTGGGCTAAGTAAGGCCCAGTGCTTGCTGGGAATATATGGAAGACAGGTCCTGGTGACAGGAGGGAGGCCCTGACCACAGAGGGGCTCCCAGCTCCGGGCAGCTGTGGCGATTTGCTATCCTGTGGAGCTGAACTGCTCCCAAGCACTTTTTCTCATATTTTATTATTCACAGTTTTATATGTTTGAAGTTTATTTTAGCACAAGTAAAACACATTTGAAGATTAAGAGAGTTTGGAACCTGTCATATTTTGACCCAGTTACAAAGGAGAACTCTTCCTAGATGAAACTTATATAAATTTAGAAACTCTGTGAAACACAGCACCTCCCAATTTTATTAACTGAAAAAAAAAAAACAACTTTTATGTGTTTGGGTGGTTTACCTGCATGTATATGTACCATGTGTGTGCAGTGTTGTCAGAGGCCAGAAGAGGGCGTTGGATCTCCTGAGGCTAGAGATGGTTGTAAACTGCCATGTTGATGCTGAGATTGAACCCAGGTTGTCTAGAAGGGCAGCTAGTGTTCTTAATTGCTGTGCCAGCTCTCTAGCACCCCACCTGCCAGGGTTTTTTGTTGTTGTTTTTGTTTGTTTTGTTTACCCGAGACAGGGTTTCTCTGTGTATCCCTTGTTGTCCTGGGAACTCGCTCTGTAGAACCAGGCTGGGATTAACGATGTGTGCCACCATGCCGACTAAGTTTTAAGTTTCTCTAGATGCATAATCCTTAGTAGCTGGTATCCATATAGAGGGAAGTTTGCAAAACCTGAACACCTACCAGTTTTACAGAAAGCCTGACTCAAGAGTTCTTTCCTCTTGTCCATTATTCCTTAGGACAAATACAGAAATACATTCAGATACTGTTAAAGCTGAGTTCTGATGCGGAAAAGTGAAACAAAGCTCACGTGGTGTAAGACATATATATATATATATATATATGGTTTAGTTTTGTGAACTGGCAGATAACCCACCAGAATATGGAACTCAGTCTTAATTTCTTAGACCTAAGTCCTCTTTTACTCAATAAATACATTCTGAAAATAACCATGCAATTAGGAGAAAGTTTGCCCACCAATAGACTAATCTTGTGTTTACTCCTCATTGTGAGTTGAATGGCAAGGTGGAGTAAAGGCAAAGAGCCACTCATAAAATGTTCATGCAAAAGGCCAGTGTCTCCACTGAAAGGCTATGTGCAGCCCAGCAAAGGTTAAGGGTGATCTGTTCCAGTTCTGTTATGCATCCTCTCTACTGTAGTCAATAGGGACCGGTGACTACGGAGAGCGAGCGTTGCTGCCCGGAGCACTCCATCCAGAGCCAGAATGTCGCTGGAAGCAGACCCGAGGGACAAATGTTGGCACAGCTATGATGTAGCTTTGAAACCAGAATGGCGGTTGGTAGCAGGGAATGTGTACCCCTCGCCCCCCAACCTACCCCCTACCCCTTAGCATACCATCCTAGTGTGGGATGGTCCTGGAGGAATGCTGAGACATAAAAGCACATCTAACCGCTGGGGTTCAGAGGAGCAGAGCTTGGTTGGCCTCCTTGGGCACCACAGAGGACATTTGGCCTTAAGAGAGCCGCCATCTTGCTTTTGAGGGCTCAAGGTCATCCCTGCACTTCTAAAAGATGCAGGTTTTGGGCTCCTGTGGGTACTCCTCCCAGAGGAATCAGGAAAATCAAAGCGGCACCACAGAATGCCTCAGGAGACGGTTCCTGGCAGTTCCACTGGTGACCAGCAGAGGGCAGCAAAGACAGTTCCTCTGCTACTCGCGCTGTCCTTCAAAAACCCTGGAAGTCCCTGGTCCAGCACCACATCCGTGCTTCTCCGAGAGAAGTAGCTGTGGAGATGCTCTCCCTGCGCCACCTGGCGGGAGTCACCCCTGCAGTAAGTGCTTTTCTGAGGAGTCGTGAAAGCCACTGTTTTGAATTATCAAGTTTAAGATTGGGAGACTGTTAGAAATTGAATTTGTAGCCAGTTGACTAGAAGCAACATCCAAGGACCTTGGAGTGATACCTGAATCCGGGAAGTCTTGTGAGGCTGAAATTTTAGCCTGTGCCTGGTCTAGAACTCTCTTTGTAACCAAAGATGAAGATAACTCTGGACCTATGAACTTTTTTGGGTGTTTTGTTTTGTTTTTCGAGACAAGGTTCCTCTGTGCAGCCGGGGCAGTCCTAGACCAGGCTGGCCTTGAACTCTTCTGTCTTCACGTATCTGCACACCAGAAGAGGGCATCACATCCCATTATAGATGGTTGTGAACCACCTTGCGGTTGCTGGGAATTGAACGCAAGACCTCTGGAAGAGCAACCAGTGCTCTTAACTGGCTGAGCCATCTCTCCAGCCCCTAACTCTGCACTCTTGGCTGCCTCCACTTCCCAAATGCTGGGATTGCAGGCCTGCACTACTACACTTGGCCGCCTGTGGGGTTTAATGTCAATTCCAGGTGGATAGGATCACATTTGAGTTCTAACATTTGGGAAACTCAGAGCTTCCAGATCCAGAGTTCAGTGAATTAGTCTCACCCTGGGAAAGTTACCCTTGTGAGCATGGCTTCTCCCTGTCTGGTAGCTGTGTGAACTGACCCCCCAGAGCTGGGCTGGGTCAGGCACCCTCCTGCTCCACGGTGGGTCTTTTGAGTGTTAAAGGGACAGATGCCCTCCCTGTGTTGCTCAGGATCTGGCTGCTTTTGCTGGACAGTTGAAAAATTCTCAGGGCATGAGTGAAATGGACAGTTAGGTTCAGGGAGGATCGAGAAGGTCAAAGTTTGTTTGGAAGTCAGGGTTGCAGGCTATTTTGGTCAAGGTTCACCGGAACTGGTGGCTTTCTCCTATCATCCCAGAAATTAAGGAGGAGGCTGAGGCAGGAAGATCATGAGTTTAAGAACAGACAGGGTTCTCCAGAAAAACAGAACCCTACGAAACTTAATGTATTTTAATTTTCTTTTTCTTTTCTCCTCCTCCTCCTCCTCCTCCTCCTCCTCCTCCTCCTCCTCTTCTTCTTCTTCTTCTTCTTCTTTCTTCTCTCTCTCTCTCTCTCTCTCTCTCTCTCTCTCTCTCTCAACACACACACACACACACACACATTTTAGACATGTTCTCATTGTTAGCCATGGTTGGCCCAAAACTCACTATGTAGACCAGGCTGGCCTTAAACTCACAGAAATCCACCTGGCTCTGCCTCCCGAGTGCTGGGATTAAAGGCGTGCGCCACCACCGCCCGGCATAAACCGCTATTTTCTATGGACCACATCTGTCTCCCTCTATCCATCCAGAGGCAGTCCTTTGTTCTCCCAGAGCAAATATCCCTGCCCCCTTTCCCTTGTCCCCTTCTGCTTCTCCCTAGTCCCCTAGCCCCTTTACCATTGTGTCCTAGCCCGTTCTAACACAGACCTCCTGCTTTTCTCCTCTTAAAAATCACATCTGAGGGCTGGAGAGATGGCTCAGTGGTTAAGAGCACTGACTGCTCTTCCAGAGGTCCTGAGTTCAATTCCCAGCACCCATATGGTGGCTCACGACCACCTGTAATGAGATCTGGTGCTCTCTTCTGGCCTGCAAGGACACATGCAGGCAGAACGCTGTATACATAATAAATAAATATGCCAAGCAGTGGTGGCGCACGCCTTTAATCCCAGCACTTGGGAGGCAGAGCTAGGAGGATCTCTGTGAGTTTGAGGCCAGCCTGGTCTACAGAGTGAGTTCCAGGACAGGCACCAAAACTACACAGTGAAACCCTGTCTCAAAAAAACAAAAAGAAAAAAAAGAAAGAAAATAGGGTCTATATACAAAATGGAGTTTTATTCAGGCATAAAGATGGTAATTCTGTCTCTTATAGCCAAATGGGTAGAACAGGAAGACATCAAAAAACCAAAAAATAAATAAAATAAATAAATTAAATATCACACCTGAGAGATGGCTCATCCAGTTAAGAGCACTGGATGCTCTTCCAGAGGATCCAGATTTAATTCCCAGCACCCACATGGCAGCTCACACCTGTCTGTAACTCTAGTTCCGGGCAATCTGACACCCTCACACAGACATACATACAGGCAAAGTACCAATGCACATAAAATAAAAATACAGTTAAAAAAAAATCACACCTGCAAGGTCATTTGCTGCTGTTTTCTGCCTGAATCAGAAAGCAGCCACTTTAATTTTTTCTTTCTGGCTTCATAAAAGATCTCATTGTGAAAATGAGTGTTTAGGTGTGGTTTGTGCCTAATCCAGGAGCCAGGAGGGAGCCCCTGCTGTGCGTGGGAGGGGGTGTCTCCTTCACTGTCTTCCTTCCTTCCTTCCTTCCTTCCTTCCTTCCTTCCTTCCTTGAGTTAAGGCCTCACTATGTAGCTCTGACTTGCTTGGAACTTACTTTATATATTAGGCTGGTCTTGAACTCAGAGAGATCCACTTGCTTCTGTCTCCTGAGTGCTGGGATGAAAGGCATATGCTACCACACCTGGCTTCTTTTTTTTTTTTTTTAATTTGTTTGTTCTGTTGCTCTAAGAACTTCACCAAGCTGTCACACATTGGAACATGGAATCTGGGGCGACCTGAATCTGCTCATGGGCTGTGGTCACTCACATTGGCTTGAGAATAAACTACCTCTTACCCCTCTGAATTGAGAGTTGCGTTTTTGTGTTGACATGCCCCATCTGAGCGGAGGGCATTATTTCACAGAGCCCCTGTCCTCATGAGACTGAAGAATCAGATCGTTTTGGGAGGCCACATCCTAGCCCTGTGTAAGAGGTGTGGAGTGGGACCTGCCACAAGCAACCTGTCTCTGCACCCCTGATCCCCACACGGGACCCTCTTCCACAAGCAACCTCTTTCCACGTCCCTCATCTCCACGGGGATCAGAACTCATGGTGCCAGAGGAAACCCTTGGCTGCTTTTCCTAACAGCAGATGGGTTTGTCTCTTTGCCTCCCTGAGCAGGATGTTGGGGGCTTCAGAGACAGCAGGGCTGACCAGCAGGAAAGGGAAATGTCACACTCTCCTTCTCTCCTCACCCCAAGACATGCTTATGATTTCTCGAGGAGGGGGTGTGCTGCTGGCCTGCAGCACCCTGATTTCAGGATTGAAGACTCATGGGACCTACTGAGAACTTTTCCTACATAAATCCAAAGTAAGAACTGTATAGGGCTGTGGATGTGGCTCACTTGGCAGGGTGTTTGCCTCGCATATGTGAAGCTCTGTGTTTGACCCCCCCATTGCATCAAACTGGGTGTGTGCCTGTGATTCCTGCACTCCGGAGGCAGAGGCAGGTGGGTCAGAAGTTCAAGGTTATCCCTGACTACATAAAAGACTCGAGGCCAGCCTGGACAATGTGAAACTCTGTCTCAAAAAACAAGCAAGCAATTAAGCAAAGAAACAAACACAACCTAACTTTCCTAAACCAAAAACAACCGTATAAAGACTCAGTTCCACTTCTGTCCTTACCGACCCATTCTATTTTTTTTTTTTTTTTTCCGAGACAGGGTTTCTCTGGGTAGCTTTGGAGGCTGTCATGGATCTTGCTCTGTAGACCAGGCTGGCCTCGAACTCACAGAGATCCGCCTGGCTCTGCCTCCCAAGTGCTGGGATTAAAGGCGTGTGCCACCACCGCCCGGCTTGACCCATTCTATTTTAAAATACCGACCCACTGTATTTCAGTACACCTGAGCTGCTATACCACTACCGTGGACTGGGTGGCCTATGAATGAGTGAGGTGCCCCCACCCCTGTGCCCAGTGCTGAGGATTGAAACCAGTACAATAGGAACCCTATAGCCATGGACCCCTACGAATTAAAAGTTTCCCCAGGAATCAATCCAAGGCAGGGGTGGAAAGGCTGAAGCCTGGCACCAGGAGAGAAGCTTGCCCACGGGAAGAGATTTCACGTAGCTCTGACAGCTTATCTCATAGATAAATTTACATATGTGTGTCTCCTGGATTTTGTTTCACCTTTTCTAGGAATCTGTAACTCTGCTCGGGAAAGACAGAGAGAAACTAAGAGTCTTTCTCTCCTCTATTAGGTCACACTGTAAATAATTGCATAGTCTTTATCAGTGTCTATATCCTAATTCTTCGGAATACAGGGAAACTGGGTTTTGTTTGTTTGTTTGTTGTTTTGTTTTTTCGAGACAGGGTCTCTCTGTATGGCCCTGGCTGTCTGGAACTTGCTCTGTAGTCCAGGCTGGCCTCAAACTCACAGAAATCCTCCTGCCTCTACCTCCTGAGTGCTGGGGTTAAAGGTGTGTGCCACCGCCATCCAACTTAATACAGGGAAATTTATGTGGCAAGCGATGAACCTAAGAGCTAGGCAAGCCCTCACCCCACAATATCCCCCCAGTATCTCACTTTGCCTTTCTCCTGGAAACCTCAGTCAGACCACATGGGCTTGTTCTCAGTAGCTAGCTTTTGCTCTCTGGTGCTCTGGCTTCACTCTCGGTTCTCGCTTTTCTATTCTGTCCATCCCCAGATGGAGGGCAGACTGTCATAACATCCTGATGACCAGCAGGACAAACAGAAAGTAGCCGGAGCTGCCCGTGGACCCAAGTGGCCTGACCTCTCCTCTCCCCGGTGCGGCAAGGAGGGAAGCATTGGGGGTGCAGGGCAGGTTAGGCTTAGGAGGGCAGGGGAGGAGGGAAGGGGGGGAGGGGAAGAGCGTGAGAGTGAGAACACACCCACTCAGTCAGGGCAGCAGCTGAGGGAGACAGCAGAAAAGGGAAGTGCTGGGCAGTCGGGAAAAGCATTGCGACAGACAGCAGGTTGAGGCCAGTTCTCGTTTTTAATTTTTGAATTTTTTTTTTTTTGGTTTAAGAATCTCAGTTCATAAAAATAAAAAGGGAAATGACAGCTCAGCTGTGCCATTGTAGTGTTTTAAATGCTTGCATTGGCCAAACCTTTTTTTGAAGCTTAAAATCTAGTGCAATGACACATTTAAGGATGTCTTTTATTAGTATACGACTTACCTGTGATGATTTAATTATGACATTTTCCTGCATTCATAGTCATCCCTGTTACCCTCCCTCTCCCACAGACCCTTTCCTCTTAGCCGCTGGCCCACAATGTTGTGCTCGTGTGTCCCAGTGAGTGTCATTAGGGTTGTCAGGAGCGTGTACACCTCCCCAGTGGCTAGAGCCCTGAAGCAAACATCCGCCTCCTCCATCAACCGTTACGGGCACAAGTCCTCAGGTGACAGGACACATCGTGTTTCTGTGTACACAGAAAGGCAGCAGGGAAACATCTGACGGATGCAAAACTGAAATGACCTCACTCTGGGACCTTCCTCTTCTTTTCTTTCTTCTGGCATTGCTGTGGCTCCCAGGCTGTGCCACTCAGCTGTACTGCCGCCCACACTCCTTACTCTGGGACTTTTGACATTACACCATAGGGACCTGGGTGACAGCTGCTATTAAAGGTGAAGAAAAGGATCCTGACCCTTGTTGAAACAGCAAGGGAGACTTTACTCAGGACCATCGATGGCTGAAGGGGGGTTTGTGGGGGGATGACTGTGACCCAACAGAGCAAGGGACAGTCAGTGAATGGTGGGTTTCTGTGTGTGTATGTGTGTGTATGTGTGTGTGTGTGTGTGTGCCTGTGCCTGTGAGTGCGTGCGTGCGTGCGTGCGTGCGTGCGTGCGTGCGTGTGTGTGTGTGTGTGTGTGTGTGTGTGTGTGCGTGCATCGTGTGCTCAGTGCTAGAAGGAGTAGCATTGCTGGAGGCCTTGGTTCTGTCATTGGTACCCACCACCAGTAACTAAGAGGAGACATCAGGGGTCCTGACTAAGCTTTAGTCAGGCCTTTCTCTTTCTTTTTCTTCTAACTCTGGGATCAAACCCAGAGGCTCGTGCCAGCTGGACGAGTGGTCTACTTCTGAGCTAAACCTGGGGCCCCTGCTGGGCTTCTTTCTGCTGCTCCTGTGGATCTCCTTGTAAACTCTACCTTATGGTAGAAATCTTGCCAAGTCAGTTACCAAGACCCCCCTCTTTGATATCCTTGCTTCATCCCTGAGCCAGGCTCCTCACCGCCCACGCCCCCCACCTATCCCAGGTGATACCTACACACCTCACCTGCCTGTGGGGCCTGTGAGTTTTATACTTTTGCTCTTTTGAAACTTTTATTTACTTATGTGTATGAGTGTTTTGTCTGCATGTGTGTCTGTGTACCATGTGTGTGTGTGGTGCTTGTGGAGGCCAGAAGAGGATTTGGATCCCCCTGGAACTGGAGTTACAGAGGGTTGTGAACCACCATGTGGGTGCTAGGACTCAAACCCAGGACCTCTGGATGAGCAACCAGTGCTCTTAGCCACCAAGCCATCTCTCCAGCCTCTTGTGCAGACATCTTAGTCACTGTATCTACTGTCCTCCAGCCCCACCCCTTGGCCATTGTTGGTTTTTGTCCACTTG
This sequence comes from Peromyscus eremicus, assembly GCF_949786415.1. Classification (NCBI taxonomy): domain Eukaryota; kingdom Metazoa; phylum Chordata; class Mammalia; order Rodentia; family Cricetidae; genus Peromyscus; species Peromyscus eremicus. The sequence goes on from NC_081423.1 coordinate 42,669,090, forward strand.
ATGCAGACAGACATACCTGGGAAGAAGGAATCTTAATTGAGAGAATGTTTCCAGAAGTTTGGCCTGTAGGCAAGTCTGTGGGGATGTTGTCTTGATTGCTGATCGGTGTGGAAGGGCCCAGCTCACTGTGGCCTGTGTCATCCCTGGGCAGGTGGTCCTGGGTTGTTTGAGAAAGCAGGCTGAGCAGGCCAAGGGAGCCAGCCAGCGGCAGCTTTCTCCATGGCTTCAGCTTTTATCTCCAGGTTCCTGCCCTGAGTTCCTGCCCTGACTTCCATCAGTGATGGACTGTGACCTGAGAGCCGTAAGATGAAACAAACCCTTTCCTCCCTGAGTTGATTTTGGTCATGGTGTTTTATCACAGTAATGGAAACCCTGATTAAGACAGCCATACATGCCCTGTTTTTGTTGTTGTTGTTGTTACTGCATTTGGAGTCAGGCCCAAACTACACTATAAAACCCTATGGCTGAGGTCCTGAAGACAGTCAGCCTTGCTGACCTCAACAAATTTGAAATGACTTTTCTCTAGCAAGGGTCAAGGGAATCATTGGCGGGAATGAGGAGCAGGGTTAGACACGGAGGGTAATGAGACATCTAGTATGGGGGATGTGCCGGAAGGATTCTTGGGACTTGGACAACACAGGTGAGAGCCACGTGAGCTGAGGTGACTAGCTAGTTGAGAGGAGGAGGGCTCAGTGGAGCTCTGGGAATCTGTTCAGGAGCGTGTTATTATTATGCAGCTGAAAGTCTGGGGTTTAAAAATTACATTATTCAGCCGGGCAGTGGTGGCACACACCTTTAATCCCAGCACTCGAGAGGCAGAGCCAGGCGGATCTCTGTGAGTTCGAGGCCAGCCTGAGCTACCAAGTGAGTTCCAGGAAAGGCGCAAAGCTACACAGAGAAACCCTGTCTCGAAAAACCAAAAAAAAAAAAAAAAAATTACATTTGTTTGGCATTTGCATGCCATGGCACAAAGGAATTGGTTCTCTTCTTCACCATGTAGACCATAGGGATTGAAATCATGTCCTCAGGTGTGTTGGTAAACATCTTTACCCACTAAGCCTTCTCATTGGCCCTGGCTTTAATATATATATATATATGCTATTCACTTGGAAATGTAGTTAACTTTTTTCTTTTAAGACAGGGTCTCACGTAGCCTGGGCTGGCCTTGAACTCAGTGTAATGGAAGATAACCTTGAACTTTGGACCTTGCTTTCACCTCCCAAGTGCTGGGATTACACCATGGCAATCCTTCTGACATATCTCTCACATGCACCACCACACCTGGTTTTATGCAGTGCCAGGGATTGAACCCAGGTCCTCTTGCATGCTAGGCACTTTCCCAACTGAAGGGACTCTGGCCAGCTTGAGCGTGGCAAGCACGGCTCTGGCAGGCCTTCCCCCCTCTCCCAGAGATAACTATTCTGGGATGATTGTAACTGTTGAGGCACCCCACCTCAAGGACCAAGTGTGAGGTTCTCAGCATCGCAGGTGTGATTTGGCCATGTATATGATATATATGTATGTACACACACACACACACACACACACACACACACACACAGACACACTAACAAAATAATTACAGGAACATGAGAAGGGAACTAGCCATGATGCTCTGTGGGCTGCTGGACTGAACCTGTGGTCACAGCCACTTGGTGGGAACTTGTGTAGAGACAGGCCAAATGCGCAGGTGAAAGGATTCTGAGGACCTCACGCTCCAGAGGACGCTGGATGGTGCTTCTTCTTTTAATTTGCTTTCTGTTGTTATTGTAGCATGCTTTCTTGTACCACCAGCCCCCAGTCATGACACAGAGACTTATTATTAATTAATGAATGCTCAGCCTTAGCTTAGGCTTGTTTCTAGCTAGCTCTTTTTTGACTTAAATTAACCCATTTCTATTCATCTATATGCTGCCCCGAGGCATGTTTCCCTCATCTACTTACTGTCCATCCTGCTTTCCTGCTTACTCCATGTCTGGATGGCTCACCTTGTCTGACTGGCTGGCTCCCCTTTTCTCTCTGCCCACCAGCCCTGCCTATCCCTCCTCTGCCTAGCTACTGGACATTTAGCTTTTTATTAGACTAATCAGGTGCCTTAAGTGAGCAGGGTGAGGCAGCAACACATCTTTACATAGCTAAACAAATGCAGCATAAACAAAGGCAACATATCTTTACATTGTTAAATTATTCTATGTCATAACATGTTATAACCACATACTTGATTCCAGGTAATTTATAAAGAATAGAGATTTATCTGACTCACAGTTCTGGGGTCTAGGACGCTTGGGAACATGGTGCTAGTATTTTTTCAGCAACAGATTTATTTATTATTTATTTATAATTGTGTGTATGGGTGTTTTACCTGCATGAATGTCTATGCACCATGTGCATGCAGGCTCAGTGCTGTCCAGGAGAGGGCAGTGGATTCCCTGGAACTGGAGTTTCAGATGGTTGTGAGACTCCATGTGGTGGATGGGAATTGAACTCAGGTCCTCCAGAAGAACAGCCTGAGCTCTTAATCACTGAGACATCTCTCCAGCTGTTTTGTTTTGTTTTAACATGGTGTTATGTATCTCAGGCTGGCCTCCCTCCCAGTGGTTTGTGCATGTGGGGCAAGTACTCTATCAACTAAATCATACGTTTGTGGTTAACATATTTTTTTTTTGAAAAGAGAATTTGAATAACATCTGAGAAGCTAGCCAGGTGTGATGGGCAGGCCTATAATTGAAAGGAAAAGTATTGGCTCTGGACTCCTAAGACCAAGTTCGTAGCACAAAGGAGATTTATTTGCCTCAGAGGGACAGAGAGCAGGGAATAAAAGACAAAGACAGGAGACAGGGGATGAGGGAGAAGGGGAAGGGAACAAGGAAGAGGGGAGGGGATATTTGCTCCAGGGGGACAAAGGACTGCCTCTGGATAGAGAGGAGACAGATGTGGCCCATAGGAAAATGGCGGTTTATAAAGGTAAAGGGGGAAACCCTGTGTTAGGATGAGGTGTTTAATTTTGATCGGGCATGTTACTTAGGGCAGCCAGAGGGGGCTTTTGATTGCTGGACTTGGATACTTCGATAGCTGTAGTGGTCGGCCTCAGGAGGAGGAAGAGGCCAAATAAGGGAATAGACCTCGGTGGCTAGCTTTAGGGATGTCATCTAATGGTTTTTAGCAAGGCAGAGGGAGTGGGGAGAAGGGCACGGCCTGCCAGAGCCCTGCTCGCCACACTCCAGCTGGCCAGAGTCCCTCAGTTATCCCGGCGTTCTGCCGGCTGCAGCAGGAGTTCACACACTCAGTCAGGCTGGGTTACATGCGGGATCCTGTCCCAGAAGGAAAAAGTAGATGTCTTGTTGATCACACTCAGTCCAGATGGTGTGTGTGTGTGTGTGTGTGTGTGTGTGTGTGTGTGTGTGTGTGTGTGAATCCCACTGACTGAGAATAAGGCAACCACCACAGTTTAAAGCTAAATTTGAAGCAAGCTTTAATTAAATACTGGCCAGGTGGATGGGCTCTGACCAGGTCTATACACAGGTTCCTGGGAAGTGGCCCAGAGTCAAGTATGACAAGGGCTTAAGAAGGAAAACCCATGATTCATTGCATTTCCCATCAGATCCAACCAGGGGCAAGCATATATCCTGAAGTAGTACCTCCAGCCTACACCCAATCAGGGGCAAGCATACATCCTGAAGTACCTCCAGCCTACACCCAATCAGGGGCAAGCATACATCCTGAAGTACCTCCAGCCTACATCCAATCAAGGGCAAGCATATGTCCTGAAGTACCTCCAGCCTGTAAACCTCCTGCCCACACGTGATCAAGCACATCTGTGCAGATGGGTCAAACAAGCTTGTTTAGGGGAGTGAAAACATGTGGCTTGTTATCTCCCATAAACAATAGCCTCCAGCATTTCAGGAACTGTCTGTCCTTGGGCAAGGGGCTTGCAGATCAGAGGCGTTTTTGTTTCATGGATCTCTAAGGCATAGTAGTTAAAACTTAAAATGTAACCTGGGCTCTCACAAGAGAAAGAGAGAACTGAAAGTCCAAGGGCGTGTTCAGGTTCTTGTGTGTCTTTCTTGGCGACATCACCTCATGGATGGTAATGGCCGTATCAAGTGTGGGGAGCAGAGCTCACATCTTGAGATCGGGAAGCCAGGCAGTATTCAGGAGACCAGATTATTCTTCTAGCAACTTCAGAGCCCAGGGGTTCCAGGAGGTCTGCCTTCATCATTTTCAAGGATACACTCCCAGGGAAATGACCACCCTGAGAACCAGGCTCTAACATAAGCCTTTCGGGGGTCACCACACACAAACCAGAGTATTATTGACTCCATCTGCTCTGCCGTGAACGGCCGTTATTCCCTGTGCTTCTCTAGCTTCAGTCTGCCATGCGCCTTTTTCCTCCTGTTGTATTTCCTTTCTTTATTTTCTGTAGTCCCATGGTGGTTTCTTTAAGACATGCATCACTTTTATTTGAGATAACAATTTTTTTCCCTCTGTTGGGAAGTGTTTGGCGAGCTCAGGAGGCAGAGGCAGGTAGATTTCTGTGCGTTCAAAGACAGTCTGGTCTACATTGTGAGTTCTAGACCAGCCAGGCCTACATAGTGAGAACCTGTCTCAAACAAAACAAAACGAAATGAAACAAAACAAAACAAAAGAAAGAAAAGTACTTGGAAGGGGCTGGAGAGATGCTCAGTGGTTAAGAGTACTTACTGCAGCAGGCAGCCTTTAATCCCAGCACTCCAGGCAGAACCAGGTGGATCTCTGTGAGTTCGAGGCCAGCCTGGTCTACAGAGCAAGATCCAGGACAGCCAGAGCTACACAGAGAAACCTGTCTTGAAAAAACAAAGAAACAAACAAACAACAACAACAAAAGAGTACTTACTGCATCTTCAGGGGACCTGAGTTTGGTCCCCAGAACTTAAGGGAGAAAAGGATTATTTAAACATTAATTTTTTTTTTTTACTCAATGTGTGTGAATATTTTGTTGCATGTATGGCTGTGTATGGTATCCATGGAGGCTAGGAAAGGCCATTGGAATCCCCAGAACTGGAGTTACAGAAGGTTGTGAGCTGTCTCTGTAAGGGCAGCAGTGTTTTTAACTGCTGAGCCATCTCCCCAGCCCTGGTTTATTTTAACTCCAGGTTTCAGAGGAATTTCAGTCCACTGTGGTGGACAAGGCAAGGAGCCTGGAATAGCTCCGTCTGTAAAGGTGGGAATGTGTGGTGGCCTGCTGGAGGCAGAGAGCAGTCCTGATTCAGAAATGACTCAAACCTTCCAGGCTGTCTCTGGCCACCAGGTCCCATGCTCTGGATGTTCTCCAGCCTCCCAGTACAGCACCACTGGGGTCAGAGGTGCGAACACATGAGCTTCTGGGAGACATTTCACATTCGAACCCTAACCCTTATCGTCTGGGGCTTACTTGATGTAGTTGAAAATTTTCTTCAAGGAGAGGATCCGTCTTTGCCTCAGGCCCACAGTGAGGCGGTGGGTGACACAGGCAGCGGAATCCAGCCTTCCTGCTTTCGTCTAGTTCCTCTGCTCTGCTCTGTGGGGTGTGGCCCTCTGAAGGCTGATGAGAAGGCTTGGCTCATGTCCAACCCTGCACACCACAGATTTCTTGTAATTGAACTTGGCCTACTCAGCTGGCCCACAGCAGCAGGTTCCTCTCCACACTGATCACGGAAAACCTGCTCCTCCTATAATATATACACACTCTTCTCGGCTTGTCAGAACGGTGGTCCACAGTGGTCAAGGCCTTTTTGGGGGTTTGCTTGCAATTCAGCTTAGCATTTACAAGTAGGGATCAGAGGTTCAGAGCTGCATATTACCTATTATTATTATTATTATTATTATTATTATTATTATTATTATTTGGACCAGAGTAGCCCAGGCTACTGAGTTCTCCATGTAGCCCCAGCTGTCTTGGAACTTGCTCTGTGGACCAGGCTGGCCTCAAACTTGCAGAGATCCACCTGCCTCTGCCTCTGCCTCTGCCTCCTGAGTGCTGGAATTAAAGGCATGAGCCACCACCACCGGGCTTGAGCTCACTATTTAGACTAGACTTGCTTCAAATGCCTAAGAATCCTTCTATCTCAGACTCTTGAGTGCTGGGGTTACAGGCATGAGCCACCACACTTGGCAAACATTTGTTATTCTTTTTGACATGCAGGGATATAACCCAGAACCTCATGCATGCCAGGTGTATATCTATCTCCCCTAGCCTCCTGTCTCAGAATCACACTCACATGAAGGCAGAATTCTCTTCCTTCTTTCCACCCAGTCTCCTTTTCCAGTGGTGACCTAAGAAGCCAAAGGGTATGTATGTTCTTTTTATGTTCCCTCCCTTGCTTCCACGAAAGTATCAGTGTGTAGTCTGTAGCCGGAGAATTTTTCACCAGCTCCCACCGCCAAGTCCCGCCAGTCCCAGAGCCCACTTATAAATAAACACACAGACTCTTACATTATTTAAACTGCTTGGCCATTAGCTCAGGCCTATCATTGTCTAGCTCTCACTCTTATATTTAGCCCATTTCTATTAATCTTTACTTTGCCACGTGGCTTGTGGCTTACTGGTACTTTACATCTTCCTTCTCCTGGCGGTGGCTCCAGCTGGTCCCTCTTTCCTTCCTCCTTCCTCAATTCTCCTCTCTCCTTGTCCCGCCTATACTTCCTGCCTGGTCACTGGCCAATCAGTGCTTTATTTATATAGAGTGATATCCACAGCAGTAATCTGCTTTCCACACACAGGCAAGTCTGCAAAGTGGACGCCTCAGCTCGTGCTAGCCCTGGCCATTTCACAGTTCCTCCTGTCCTTGGGGTAAATGAGAGACCAGAGGAGGAAATACAGAAAATGACTGTTTTTCTTACTTTGGAAAAATATGTGTAACAGAAAATTTAGCATGGCCTGTTTGCAGCAATAGCTGGGTAGTGGTGGATATACATCGCCTGCTGCACAATCGTCTCCAGGGCTCCTCATCTCACAAACCTGAGAGTTGGCAGCCACTAGGTGCCACGTCCCTCCCACTAGGTGCCACATCCCTCACTAGGTGCTACATCCCTCCCACTAGGTGCCACATCCCTCCCACTAGGTGCCACATCCCTTTCACTAGGTGCCACATCCCTCTCACTAGGTGCCACATCCCTCTCACCAGGTCCACATCCCTTCCTGCCCCACCCTGAGTCACAGCAGCTACCATTCTGCTTTCAGCTCTGGAACCCCAGCAATCACCAGTTAACATTCAGCCTCTAAGAACCTGTGTTATATGCGAGTAGACTTGCATAGCCTTTGTACTGTTCCATTTCATCCCCAATTTCTATTAATTTGAGTATTCTTTCTCTTTTTTATTTTTGGCAGTCTTCTTGATGGACTAGCCCAATATTTCATAAACCATAAACGTCTGATACTACTGACTTCTTTTCCTTTTTTTGTTTTGTTTTGAGACAGGGTTTCTCTGTACAGCCCTGGATGTCCTGGAACTCACTCTGTAGACCAGGCTGGCCTCGGACTCACGGAGATCCGCCTGCCTCTGCCTCCTGACTGCTGGGATTAAAGGTGTGACCACCAGGCCTGGCTCTCTTTATTTTTATTGTATGTATATTATTATTTCACCCGTATGTGTGTATGTACACTGCAGGCTTGCCTGGTGAGAAGAGGGTGTTGGATTCCTTAGAACTGGAGTTGCAGGTTGTTGTAGCTTCCTGTGGATCCTGGGAACTGAACCAGGCCCTCTGCAAGAGCAGCAAATGCTCTTCTAACTGCTGAGCCATGCCTCCAGCTCTAGCTCATTCCTTATTTATTTGTCTATCTATCTATCTATCTATCTATCTATCTATCTATCTATCTATCTATGTGCATTGGTGTTTTGCCTGCATATACGTCTGTGTGAGAGTGTCAGTTTTGGGAGTTACATACAGTCGTGAGCTGCCTTGTGGGGGCTGGGAATTGAATCTGGATCCTCTAGAAGAGCATGCAGTGCTCTTAACCACTGAGCCATCTCTCCAGCCCCCTAGCCAATTCCTTTTAAAAGTTAGTTTATATTTGTTGTACAAAGCAAGAGCTTTGTAATAGTGCCCTTGCGCAAGCATTATCATGTACTTTGACCATATTTACTAGTCACTTTCTGCTGACCCCTCCCCTTCTATCACTAGTCCTTTTCAATTCCCAAATGGTCTTCCACCTATGACATATTGTGCCTGCACACACACACACACACACACACACACACACACACACACACACACACACAGAGTACGTATTTACTATGGTTCCACATATGAGGGAAAACATACAATACTTGTCTTGCTGAGAGGCTTAGTTTGATTAATATGATAGTCTCTAATTCGTCTTAGAATTGACAGAACTGTAGTCTTTATGACAGAATCAAACTCCACTGTATATGTAGCCCACATTTTCTTTATCTCTTTATGTGTTTCTGGACATCTGGACTGATTCTGTAACTTGGCTATAGTGAACAACGTAGCAATAAACATACATGTGTAGGTATCTCTGTGGTGTTCTGATTCCTTTGGGTATATGGTATATTCCCAGGGGTATGGTTAGGTCACATGATTTTTAAAAGAACCTCCATGTTGATTTTTATAGGGGCCGCCCTAGTTTACATAACTCACAGCACTTTATAGGGTTCCCTTTCCCTTGCATCCTTAAAGCAGTTTAAAAAAATGATAGCTCTTTTGGCTGAGATGAGATGGAGACTCAGTATAGTTTTGATTTGTGTTTCCCTGATGGCTGAGGATACTGAACACTTGTTATTTGAGAAGGTGAATCACTTTGTAGCTCTGGATGTCCTGGAATGCTCTATGTAGACCAGGCTGGCCTGGAACTCACAGAGATTTGCCTACCTCTGTCTCATGAGTTCTGGGATTAAATACCTGGCTCAGATTCTTTTACATGTACTTATTGGCCATTTGTACTTTGTTTTTGAGAAGCAACTGTGTGTTTTCTTTTCTTTCTTTCCTTTTTTTTTTTTTAAAAAAAAAAGATTTATTTTTTTTATTATGTATACAGTGTTCTGTCTGCATGTGTCCCTGCAGGCCAGAAGAGGGCACCAGATCTCATTATAGGTAGTTGTGAACTGCCATGTGGTTGCTGGGAATTGAACTCAGGACTGGAGGAACAGACAGTGCTCTTTTTTGTTTGTTTTGTGTTTTGTTTTTCGAGACAGGGTTTCTCTGTGTAGCTTTGCGCCTTTCCTGGAACTCGCTTTATAGACCAGGCTGGCCTCAAACTCATAGAGATCCGCCTGGCTCTGCCTCCCGAGTGCTGGGATTAAAGGCGTGTGCCACCACCGCTCAGCCAGACAGTGCTCTTAACCTCTGAGCCATCTCTCCAGCCCCAAGTATTTATTTTCTTTATGTATTTTTTGATTGGATTTGTTTTGGGTGTTTGATTTTTTGAATTTTTTGTGTATATTAGATATTAATCCCTTGCCAGATGCATGGCTGGCAAGGACTTTTTCCCACTCTGTGAAGCGTCTCCTTTTGCAGTGTTTCTTGATTGTCAAGCCACATGAAGCTACCTCTATTCTGTCCTCCAGAAATATGTACAGGTATCTTACCCCATCTGCTCTGGACATGGTTAGTTAAGATCCAGACTCTGGGGAATGTCAGTGTTAGGTCCCTTGCATGAGGTCTAAACCCTGCTCTCCCCTGTGGGAAGCACTGCATTTCTGTCCTGGTTAATGGCTCTGAAATTCTGTGGCCTCTCTGCTGCTGGCTCCTCACATGCCCTTGTGATCCATGCAGAGGTTTGCTCTGTTGCCTGGGGTGTAAAAGTCTTTCAACTGGATTCTGACTTCCTCTCAGGGGCACCTGATCTCAGGCCTTGACCAGGGTGGGTGGAGGGAGAGCGTTGTACCCACCTAGTTGTAGTTCAAGCCCTGTGTGGATTTGAAGACTGGGAGGATGAATTCTTGGAAAGTAAATCAATTTCGGAAATGTATAATTCAGAAAAAAGTCTTCTGTGTTCTCTTACTTCCTCCTGTAGTTTCAAATGTTCAAAATTTCTCTATTCATGTATTAATAAGTGCCAATATGTGTTTTTTAATTTAAAAGCCTCCCTTGGAGGCTCCTCCTTCCAAATCTTCAGATATGAGTACATGTCCTGGAGCAGCTGCAGAAACCAGGAAATTTAAATGGGACATTGTCAGGACAGGGGATTGGAGAACCATAGAGAGGGGGTATCAGGGGACCAGTGATCTGACCAAATAGGAAAGGGGGCCTCTTTAGGGACAGGGAGGAAGATAAACACAGAAAGAGAGAGGAGGGTAAAATAACAAAAAGGATGTCTGAAAAAGCCAGAAGGAATCGTATATTAATAACCAATGCTATTAACTATTTACCTAAAAAGACCCTATAATATACAGTTCTGTATATAAATATACATACATAATATAATTTCTCTTTCTTTCCCTTTCTTTCTTTCTTTTTTTTTTTTTTTTTGGTTTTTGTTTTTTCAAGACAGGCTTTCTCTGTGTAGCCCAGGCTATCCTGGAACTCACTCTATAGATCAGGCTGTCCTCAAACCCACAGAGATCCGTCTGCCTCTGCCTCCTGAGTGCTGGGATTAAAGGCATGTGCCACCACCGCCCGGCTTACGTACATAATTTCAATGACCTTTTCTCATTTTGAGCTGACAATGTTCCTTTCAAAAGCCAAACACCACCTAAAAAAACCCAATAGCAGACACGAGAAGCCCTCTTTCATGGTACCAGAAGGTGCCATTTAAGCTTCCAAAGGAGGGAGGCAACCAATAGTCCTACCCAGCTAAGACGCCTATGAACCACATCAACGACCAGTGTGGCACCATAACCCTGCGTACAGTAGTGGCAAGCATACCTTGGTGGTAACCAACAGCTCTCTAACTGGACTTAAGTTCCTCTCCACAAGAGGGAAACCACGCCTGGTGCTAGAAGCCTAGTGAACTCACAGTGCTAGTGAAGTTATGGATCTTGGAGGAGAGCCTCTAACCACTACTCTATGAAGCCAGCATGCTGTCTAACGACAGTCTAAACATTCATCCTAATGTTTACAGATAGTGTAGCCTTTACTTCTCATCAAGGAAACTCCTCTTTGCAACAAACAGAGAGCATTACAGAAAACCACAACCAGTCAAAATGCAGAGTTGTCGAGCCCAGGAACAATGGATACACCCATGAAACACTTCCACACTGAAGACTCAGGGACCATTGGGGAAGAAGAGGTGAAAAGCCTGTAAGAGTCAGCAGATCAGCGAGCTTGCTGTGAGAATGTGTCTCCTAGGAGTGTTAGAAGTGACACCCGTAGAGTCTCACCAACATGACTGCCCAAGCATGAGCTGAACAAGGACAGCAACAGACGTGCTAAGGAGGAAGGCCTTAACCCTACACCAAGAATGACGGGAAGCTAAGGGATACTGAGAGCGGAAGAAAGAGTCTTCCTCAGGGAAGAGCACACCGATTGACTGTCAGTATCAGCCCTGAAAACATACATGCAAGTAACATTATACAGACCAAGCAGGTTATAGTTATGTGCTTAGAAGTGTGTGTGTGTGTGTGTGTGTGTGTGTGTGTGTGTGTACAACAACTAAGGAAAAAAGAGGCCATGAATTTGAAAGATCAAAGAGAGTTATATGGGAGGGTTTGGAGGGAGGGAAGGGAGGGGCAAATGGTGTAATAACATAGTAATCCAAAAATTAAAAATAATTTTTTGAAGATTTACTTATTTTTATGTGCACTGGCATTTTGCCTGCATGCATGTCTGTGTAAGGGTGCCAGACAGCCCGGAACTGGAGTTACAGACAGTTGTGAGCTGCCATGTGGGTGCTGGGAATTGAACCTGGGTCCTCTGGAAGAGCAGTCAGTGCTGAGCCATCTCTCCAGTCCCTAAAGGAAACAAATTTTTAAAAATGTTTAGTCCAAGGAAAAAGAATTACAAGATGAAAATCGCTGCAGGCAGAGTAGAGGTGGAGTTCACAGGTGAGCATTACAAACTCTGAACAGAGAGGCCTCAGAGCTGGGTTTTGCTGTCTCCCGTTTGTCTTGGGCTCAAACACCCCTCCCAGTAACCCCCTTTATTTTTACCAGGCTGAAAAAGAAAAGCACCCCTGAGTGGAGAACTCAGAACACTGTAATGCTTATTTCTCGAAGCTCTGGAGGCTGCAAGTCCAAGGTTGAGGCAGCAGCAGGTTTGGCGTTGAGTGAGGGGTGATCTCAGCTGTCAAGAGAGGCGTGCTGTGTCCTCTGCATGGGATGGACACTGTCTGCCCAAAAGCTGCAAAGGGTAGATGAGGACTTATTACCTTCTCCTGGGAGCCCTCTCGTGAGGAATTCATAAATTCCTGAGGTGGAGTGCTCATGGTTTTCTTACCTCTCACAAATCTTACTTCTAATGCTGTCACACTGGGGATTCATTCTCAAGGTGACCTTTGGAGAAAACACAGTATTCCAACTGTAGCACGTGGTGACTCCCAGGCTCACAAATTGTCACAAACAGCAGGAGCTTCTCTTTTCATGGAAAAAATTCCACAAATAGGCATATTACTTATTTATTTCTAAGATTTACTTATTGTATGTATTGAATATTTTGCCTACAAGTATGTAGGCACCATAGGTGTGCCCAGTGCCTTCAGAGGTCAGAGGTCAGAGGTCAGAAGAGGGTATCGGCATCGGATCCCTTGGAACTGGAGCTAATGATGGCTGTGAGCCACCATGTGGGTGCTGAGGATTGAATCCAGGTCCTCTGGGAAAACAAATGCTCTTAACAGTTGAGCCACTTTTCCAGGCTCATAACTAGACATTTTAAAAATAAGTAAAGCTGCCAGGCAGTGGTGGTGCATGCCTTTAATCCTAGCACTCGGGAGGCAGAGGCAGGTGGATCTCTGTGAGTTCGAGGCCATCCTGGTCTAATAGAGTGAGTTTTAGGACAGGCTCCAAAGCTACTCAGAGAAACCCTGTCTTCCCCCCTCCCCCCAAGTAAAAGTATATGTAATTTCCACGGCTTCTTTTAAAAGACTTACTTTATTTTATGTGTGGGAGTGGTTTGCCTGTATGTGTTGCTGTGCACATGTTTGTGCCTGGTGCCCAAGGAGATAAGAGGAGAGCATTGGATCCCCTGGAAGTGGAGTTACAGACTGCTGTGAATCACCACATGGGTCCTGAGAATGGAACCTGGGTCTTCTGCAAGAGCAGCAAGTGCTCTTAGCCACCGAGTCGTCTATCTAGTCCCTCCAGTCGTGTGACTATTGGTAAATTGCCCGTGCTCCTGTAGACAATCTCTCAGGGATGCTTCTGTAAGTCCCCACTGAAACTCATTGGTTAACAAGAACAACAAACGTTTTATTATTTTTTTTAAAAGATTTTATTTATTTATTATGTACACAGAAGAGGGTGCCAGATCTCATTACAGATGGTTGTGAGCCACCATGTGGGTGCGCTGGGAATTGAACTCAGGACCTCTGGACGAGCAGTCGGTGCTCTTAACCTCTGAGCCATCTCTCCAGCCCTCATTATTTTTTTATTGGATTTTTGTTGTTGTTTGTTTGAGACCAAGTCTCCCTTTGTACCCCAGGCTAGTCTAGAACTCACTATCTAGGCAAGACTTACCTTGGACTCTCCAGCGCTGGGACTGTGTGCATGCTGCTCTATTCAGTTTTTATGTGGTACTGGGGATCAAACTCAGGGCTTCACACATGCCAGGCAAGCTCTGTGTCTAAGATATATCTACAACTTCTTTATTGTCACTTTGATTTGCTTTTGCCTGAAGACTGGTGATGCTGAACACTTTTCACATGCCTGCTGGGCTTTTGGTTTCTTCTTTAGTGTTCTCTGTTCATGTTCTTTACTGTTGAGTTGAGTGAAGTCCTTGCATATTTTGGCTATTAACCATTTATCTAAAATGTGGTTTACAAATGTCTTCTTAAGGTCGTTAGTGGTTTCTTCTCTTTACTCATGTCCTCTGGAGCTTTCTAGTGTGATTGGTCCTGACAGCTTATTTAACCTCTTGTTGCACGGCTTCTCAGGAGATGCCTAAAAGCCCTCACCAGAGTCAGCACTAACAGGTTTTCCCTGTCTTCTAGACAATTACGGCGTCAGATCTGTTTAGATCTTCCTCTCTCTGAGTGGACTTAATGTGATAAGGTCAGGCAGGGTCCGGTTTTATTCTTTAGCATGTAACTATCCAGTTTTCTGGAGATCATTAATTTCTTTTTTTTTTTTTTTTTGTTTGAGACAGGATTTCTCTGTGTTGCAGTTCTGGTTGTCCTGGATCTCACTCTGTAGACCAGGCTGGCCTGGAACTCACAGAAATCCACCTGCCTCTGCCTCTGGAGTGCTGGGATTAAAGGCATGTGCCACCACCGCCCGGCAAGATCATTAATTTCTTACTTTTCGGTTTTTACTTTTTGCAGTACCAGGGGTGGAACCCAGCGTCTCGGGCATGTTAGGTAAGGCTCTACCGTCTAGCTCCATTCCCACCCCCCCTTTTTTTTTGAGACAGTGTCCTACTGAGTTGCCCAGGATGGCCTTGAACTTGCAATTCCCTACTTCAGCTTCCCAAGCAACTGGTATTACAGATTTGCACCACTGGGTCTGGCTGAGAAAACATTTGTTGAAACAATCACCCTTCTTTTTTATCTTCTTGGTGGTCCTTGTCAAAATCACTTGCTCACATAAACTGGGGCTTATTTTTGTATTTTCTACCCTTTTCTATTAATCTATATATCTGTTTTTATGAAGGTGTGGATTTTTGTTACATATAAAATATATCTCAGTCAAACCGATTTACAACTGACTTACAAAAAAAAAAAAAATCTTACGTACAGCCAGTAGGCTCCCGTCTTCCTGAGTGTGTCTGGTCTGCTTCCTGTCTAGCTTTAGCATTTCAGTTCTTCTTGCTGCTGCCTCCGGATCTACAGAGTCTGTGAGAGGTGGGTCTGCCATTTCACCTGTAGTTCAGTATGAGTAGCTGTCCCATGCCGGATACTGAGAGAGTACCCCTCGCTCAGAGCTCGGGGGAACCCAGGCCCTTGTCAGGCTGTGGTCTTACCAGGAGGGGCAGGGGAAGCAGGTCTGTGTGGCCATCTTTCCCCTTGTCCTTTAGGGGTAAAGAAAGCCAAACATTTTTGGCTTTTTCCTTGGACACAGCTAATTCTCCACATCAACCTGACAGGTGAGTCCGAAAGTCACAGAGTAGGACATCTGCCTTCAAAAATAATGGGAGACGGCAAACACTTGTAGCTGCCTGCTGACCATCTCCGTGTGAGGGGAGAGAACATGGAGCATGGGGTTTCAGAGCCTGACCTTATTCTCAACTCTCCACTTACCAGTTCTGCGTATCACTGCTCACTTCCTTCTTTCCTGGAGTCCCAGCTCTCCCTGGGGTGCTTGCAGTTCGAGCTGAGCCCTGAGGTGCCACCTTCTCCCACTGCTTCTGAAGACTTCCCCAAGGACCCTGGGGAATTCTGGTCTGCAGCCCAGGCTTAGACTCAGAACTCTATTGCTTGGGTTTGGAAAGCCCATCCAGATGAGTAACTGTTAGTTTGCCTTTGACCGTGATGCAAGTTCGTTCACTTCCTGAAAACACATCCTTCCTGCCTCCAGTGTCAGTGACCATTATAAATTCATCTCATTTCCTCTTTGGCCGTACCTAAGGCTGGTATCTGGGTGAGTACAGTTTCATGGAGCAGTGTGGGTGAAAGGTCCAGGGAAGGAATGGGAAGCTATACTCAATGGCATGATTTGTCTTGGTCAATATCTAGAAATTTCTTCTATATTCTAAATTTAACTTTAAAGTATAAAGGGGTGTTCGGTTTGTTGGTTACTTGGTTTGTGCATGTTGGGGAGGTGTGGGGAGGTGGTGGGGAGAAGAAGGAGGAGGAGGAGGAGGAGGAGGAGGAGGAGGAGGAGGAGGAGGAGAAGAAGAAGAAGAAGAAGAAGAAGAAGAAGAAGAAGAAGAAGAAGAAGAAGAAGAAGAAGAAGAAGCAGAAGCAGAAGCAATTACAGCTTCCTAGGACTTCAACAGGCTTGCCCAGCATCCACTCAGGGCAGCAGAGGGTGGGATGCCTGTGAGGGAATGTGCTGGAAGCCCAGGGGCCAGCCAAAGTAAAGACCAAAGCTATTTGTGGAAGGTCCCAGGAGCAGGGAGCAGAGAACTGAAAAATCCTGGTACAGATAGGAGCTGAGGAGTCCAAATCTAGGAGGGTCTGTAGAGCTGGGGCAGCTGTCAGCAAAGGCACCAGAGATGAATGAAAGGGAGGATGTGAGCTGTTGCCTAAAGCAGGGAGAGGAGACAAGAATGGAAACGGAACAGGAGTCGTTGAGCTCGAGGTGACTGAGTATCAGCTTGCTGTCGTATAAATATCAATTTAGAGTCCATTACCATTTTCCAGCCTTGTTCCCTTCCCCTATCATTAATGGCTTCAGACTGAGATCGCCACTTAGTGTCTGTACTACTCAGCGGAAGGAACCTCCACACTCCAGTTTAGTTGAGAAACTAGATGAGAAAGAATTGTCAGGGCAGCATCTAGCCTATGAATTTTAATTCATATTTAACTAAATGTGAATCATGATTGCTCATGATGTTTGTGAAAATTTCAAAGAGCTGTTGAAGAGATGTATGCTTTGTTCCTCTCCTTTATATGCATCCAACTGCCACCTGATTAGGTCCTGTCGGTCTGTGGGACATAGAGGAGCAGTGCAAGACTGTCCACCCCTCTGGGCTGTGGGTTGTTGCTTTGTTGTTACGATAGCATCTTTTCTCCTGGCTTTCTCCTTCCGTTGTCTCTTCCCCTCAGATGAAAATAGGAGCAAGAAACCAGAACCTTCCATTAAAAGCAATCAGAAAGCAATCTCTCTTGCTTTCTCAGTGAGTAAATGGGGAAGCTGAAATTGAGAAACAGTAACGAGTGCCCTGATTTCAGCTTTGTCACCATGGGACCACGGTCTCGCGTAGGCTTGTTCTCTGTGTACCATAGCTGATTGTGTTGATGGCTTATTTATTTTGATCTCTACAGAGGAGCTTTACTTCCATGGCTCAGGACACACTCCTGGATCAAGCTCAGAGAACTTTCTGGTAAGCATTTGGTTTACTTTTCAGAGTCAGAGATGGTGATTCATAGAGTTGAGTGATGATTCCCCCCCACCCCCTTGGAGTTTTTTGAGTTAAGAAACTTAAAAACCTGTACCGAGCTATGGGGTACCCTGTGATGTTTCAATATTAGCATCTAGTTTTCTGGAAGTGGAAACTTTTAATAAGATTTTTCTTACCCACCTGGGGTTTTCATTCCTGCTGTGCCAGTGTGGACCTAAGCCCCAGGACCCTCGAAAGGGCTGCGGATGAAGATGACAAGTGTCCGCTGCAAGCTGGCCCAGTATCTAGAGGACCTCGAGGATGTGGACCTCAGGAAATTCAAAATGCACTTGGAAGATTATCCACCCGAGAGGGGCTGCATCCCACTCCCCAGGGGCCAGATGGAGAAGGCCGACCATTTGGATCTAGCCACACTCATGATCGACTTCAATGGGGAGGAAAAGGCATGGGCCATGGCTGTGGGGATCTTTGCAGCTATCAACAGGAGAGACCTCTGGGAAAAAGCTGAGAAGGACCAACCAGAGTGGAGTGAGTGAACAAGAAGATTTTTCTTCTTACAGTAAAGTACACGTAACCTAAAACGTAGAATTTTGGTAATTTCAAGTATATGGCTTAGTAATAAGGAAACTCATATTGTTGTGCAACCAGCTTCCAGAGCACTTTTTATCTTGCACAACGGAAGCTCTTAACTTACTAGGTGTTACCTAACCCCGTCTCCTAGCAACCACCTTTCTGTTTTCTGTTCCTGTGAACTTTACCACTACAGATTCCTCATGCAGGTGGAATCATGAAATGTTTGTCTCTTGTGGCTGGCTTATTTCACTTAGCAGAATGACTTCATGTATGTCAGAATTTCCTTCTTTAAAAAAGATCAATGATAAATATCCATGTATAGACTACATTTTGCTTGTCTCTTCATCTACCAGTGGGTAATTGTGTTTATGCAACATCGTCCTTTCTTGGGTTTCGAATTAGAGTCTCACATATCCCGGGCTGTCCCCAGATTCAGGATCCTCTTTCCTCTCTGCCTTCTGAGTGCTAGGAGGTTATGTCCTTTGCCACAAAGAAGTTGGCATGTTTAAAATGTTAATTTATTATCATGTTTTTTCCTCTTCTCCTGGCGGGGTATGAGAGAGTGGGAGGAAGCAGTGTGCTTCTTCTAATTCTGTAAAAACTCCCGTCGCAGTATTCACTTCCTCCCAGGAGCCTGCTGTCCCTGGTACCAGGCTCTTTACGGGTCTGTTTAGTGCTGAGGCCCACCTCTAGTTTTCCAACCAGCTCCTAGTGGATACTTGTTTGCTCTGAACAAGGGAAACGGCAGAAAGGATTCCGAGTGACCAGAACGTCACAGGCAGAGGATGCTGAGTTGGAGGGGCAGAAGGGAGTAATCACAATGGGTCATCAGATAAAGATGCTGGGTGGTGATAGCTCAGTGGTAGAGTGTCTGCCTAGCATGCACAGGGCCCTAGGTTCCATCCTACACCCCTGGGTCAGTGGAGACAAGGGGGTGCATGGCAAGCCAAGGCAATAGTGATACAGGAGAAAGAGATGGAGCTGTGTGGCGGAGAACGATGCAATCAAGTTGCATATCACAATGCAACTGTAACTGTGTCTGTACAAAGAACGAATACAGTAAGAGTGGAGTGTTAATCTAAGCAGTAGGAGTACTTACTAAGCAATTTTAGATTTTTGATACTAGAACATAAAACGTTTCTAGTTATTTATTTTGTGTGCATGTGTGTGTGTGTGTGCGCTATGGCACATATGTGGAGGTCAAAGGACACCTTGCAGGAGTTGAGTCTTTCTTTCCACCATGTGGATGCCGGGGATCAAAATCAGGTCACCAGGTTTGTGTCTTTGCTCACTGAGCCACTTGTCTCTGGCTTTTTACTAGGTAGTTGCTTCTTTCTTTCTTTTTCTTTTTTATAAAATTTATTTTGGGCCTGATATAGTGGCACACACCTTTAGTCTCAGCACTTAGGAGGCAGAGGCAGGTGGATCTACGTTAGGAGGTCAGCCTGGTCTACAAAGCAAGTTCCAGGACAGCCAGGGCTATGTAATAGAAAGACCAGGTCTCAAAAACAAAACATCCCCAAATATATGTATTTTAGGTGTATGAGTATTTGCCTGCCTGTCTATATGTGCACCATGCATGTGTTGGTACCTGAGGAGGCCAGAAGATGGCATCAGATTCCCTGGAACTGGAGTTTTAGACAGTTGTGAGCCACCATGTGGGTGCTAAAAACTGAATCCAGGTCCTCTGGAAGAGCAGCAAGGGCTCTTTATCGCTGAGCCACCACTCCAGAACACCTATACTAGGCAGTTTTGATGGATTTTGTTCCTTCAGCAACCCTATAAAGTAATTACTAGTACTATTAGCGCTTTCAAATGAATAGTATGAGCCAGGGAGATGTTCTAAATACCCAGGGCTCCCCACTCAGAGTCGGCCATAATCAGAGTAAAAAGCCAGGCAAGACTATGAAAGTACAGCTGTGTGATGTCGGCTTTCACATCTGAATTTTAAGTGTGAAAATTGTCACCAATATTTGAAGTTCTCTTTGGGTTAAAGGGAGATCTTACATAAGAATTATGTTGAGAGCTTGGTTTGCATGAATGTCTAGATTTTTGTTTTGTGATCTCATTGCTAGTCACGCTTTCTTTTCTTTTCTTTCTTTCCTTCTCTCTTATCATTCTTTCTTTAGAAAGGGTCTCACACAGCTCAGGTTTGCCTCCAACTCACTGTGCAGCTGAGGACGACCTTGAACTCCTGATCCCTCTGCCTCCATCTCCCGGGTGCCAGGGTTACAGGTGTATGCTAACACCATGCCTGGCTTATGTGGTATAAGATAGACTTCATCCATGCTGTGAAGGCACTCTGCCAACTGAGCTACATTCATGGCACTATCTTACAGAATTATTTTATATCCATAAGAATACTTAACTTACCCATAAGTTCCTGTCTGTGTCCTTAATCTATTGTATACGTTTTCCTGGAGGGGACTTTGGTTACAGCATTCCTAAATTTCTCCTAGGAAGAAAGCCCAGACTATTTGGACATGTAGTTCTTGGCTGTAGGTACATGTTGGAATCTCCTTGGAGTTTTCTATGGATAATGATGCCTTAAGCCTCAGCGCAGAGTAAAAAGAACTGCTTTGAGTAGAGTCCTACTCAGAATTTTTAAATTTTTCTATGTGAATTTGTTCTGAACTACTTGACTGACTGACAATGTTCATTTCTGAAGACCTAGAAATCTAAACATGGAAGCACAGGATATGACCCAAATGGGCTACATACATGCCACAATGATCAGGGAAGGGTGAGCCTGTCAGGGGAACATTGAGGTCGGGCACATGGTCTCCAAGTTAGGCTGCTAGGGACAGCCAGGGACAGATGATGGCAAAGGAAACACCGTTTTTTCTCATATGTACTCTGATGGACTTCTGGGCCTGGTAAAGACATTCTGAGCTTGGGAACACAGTATTTAGCTGATGATTGACAGCTATCCTTTCAAAGTAAGGCAAGCAGAATCGTGCTTACTGGGCTTTTGATGACATAACTACCTGAACCATGTTTACTCCCCTCTCCCTCTACTTTTCTTTTTATTTGCTTTTCCTCTTTGAGACATGATCTCACATAGCCCAGGCTGGCCTTGAACTCACTACGTAGCTGAGGATAACTCTGAAGTTCTGATCCTCCTGCCTCCATCTCCCAAGTGCTGAGCTTCGAGGTATGTGCTGTCATGTCTGGCTAAGCCATGTTTAATTCAGAAGGAATATGGGGTAGGGGCCTTTGACCCACCCCATAGACTAGGCTCAGTTCTATCCTCTGTGTTAGGACTCTTTGATGTACTTTGTGTTTTTTCCTTTTGTGTTTAGATGATGCACATGCTTCTAATCTCACTGTGGTATGCCAGGAAGACAGCCTTGAAGAGGAGTGGATGGGTTTACTGGGATACCTTTCCCAAATATCAATTTGTAAAAAAAAGAAAGGTATGTAGGGAGCTTCCAACTTTGTTTTGAGACTTGGAAGAGAAGGTTTGGAAAAGGAGCTGGAAAGCAGGGTGGCTTGGCCACTCCACAGGTTTCCTCTCCAGGGAACAAGGCCTGCTTCAGGAAACTCACCTTTAGCTGAAGAAGTAGATGCACATTTACATGTTTGTTTTTTTTTTTTTTTTTTAAAGTCCCAGGGAAGAGGTTTACTTCAGGTAGATATGGGCTTTAGACTACAGGTATGAGGCTGAAATAACAGATTTTCTGGCTGGAGGCAGTCAGTGCCTATGGTGCCAGCTTTCTGCTCTATCGTGAGGGGGAAGACAGAGTTTGGGGGACCTGATACACTTGAGCAGTGGAGTAAAATTATACCTCCTATTTCCCTAACCCAATCCTTACTCTCTCCAGAGTACAAGCCACTTGTTTTTCTTTTAGACACATGGGCATGTTTTATATTAATTTGCATTTTATGTTGCCTCCACCCTTTTGGGAAACAGTAATAGATATATGAGATACCTGGAGAACACATTGCCACTAAGGCCTATGGCTCCCCGGCCACACAGGCTTTAGACTGGATTTTTCAGTACCTGACCTCACCTCAAATCCAATCATAAAATGGTTGGTTACTGCCGTAACAACCACGCCTCTATTGCATTGGCGAGTATACCTTGCTATATACATATGAGTGTTTGGTGAGCACATTCTCTCTAGCTGACAGTCAGCATTCTTTACCCTTTTTTTTTTTTTGCTGTTGTTGTTGTTGCTATTGGATCCTCACGATTCTCAGTGTTCCTTCTGTAAGAGCATAGGTCCCCTAATAGATTATTGTTGGGGAATAGATGTGTGGGGGCTTTTCCTGGATTCTACCTTCCTGTCTCTGCTGCAGATTACTGTAAGATGTACAGAAGACATGTGAGAAGCAGGTTCTACTGTATCCAAGATAGAAATGCACGTCTGGGTGAGAGTGTGGACCTCAACAAACGCTACACTCAGCTACAAATGGTCAAGGAGCATCCCAGCAAGCAAGAGAGGGAGCATGAACTACTGACCATTGGCAGGACCAAAATGTGGGACAGCCCCATGAGTTCCATTAAGCTGGAGTTGCTATTTGAGCCTGAGGATAAGCACACAGAGCCTGTGCACACAGTGGTGTTCCAGGGAGCAGCAGGCATTGGGAAAACAATACTAGCCAGGAAGATTATGTTGGACTGGGCATCTGGGAAGCTCTTCAAAGACAAATTTGATTATGTATTCTTTATCCACTGTCGAGAGGTGAGCCTCAGGACACCAAGGAGTCTGGGAGACCTGATTGTCAGCTGCTGGCCTGATCCAAAGCCACCACTGTGCAAGATCCTGCATAAGCCTTCCAGGATCCTCTTCCTCATGGATGGCTTTGATGAGTTGCAAGGGGCCTTTGATGAGCACATTGGAGAGGTCTGCACAGACTGGCAGAAGGCTGTCAGGGGAGACATCCTGCTGAGCAGCCTCATCCGAAAGAAGCTGCTGCCCAAGGCCTCTCTGCTCATAACAACGAGGCCGGTAGCCTTGGAGAAACTGCAGCATCTGCTGGACCACCCTCGCCATGTAGAGATCCTAGGTTTCTCTGAGGCCAAAAGGAAGGAGTATTTCTTTAAGTATTTCTCAGATGAGCTGCAGGCCAGGGAAGCCTTCAGGCTGATCCAAGAGAATGAGATCCTCTTTACCATGTGCTTCATCCCCCTGGTCTGCTGGATTGTGTGCACAGGGCTGAAGCAGCAGATGGAGACTGGGAAGAGTCTGGCACAGACCTCCAAGACCACTACTGCCGTCTATGTCTTTTTCCTCTCCAGCCTGCTGCAGTCCCGAGGGGACATGGAGGAGCATCTCTTCTCTTCCCACCTACAGGGGCTCTGCTCACTGGCTGCAGATGGAATTTGGAACCAGAAAATCCTATTTGAGGAGTGTGATCTGAGGAAACACGGCCTGCAGAAGACAGATGTCTCTGCTTTCCTGAGGATGAACGTGTTCCAGAAGGAAGTGGACTGTGAGAGATTCTACAGCTTCAGCCACATGACCTTCCAGGAGTTCTTTGCTGCTATGTACTATTTGCTGGAAGAGGAGGAAGAGGGGGTGGCTGTGAGGAAGGGACCAGCAGGTTGTTTGGATCTTCTGAACCGAGATGTGAAGGTCCTCCTAGAAAATTACGGCAAGTTTGAAAAAGGCTATCTGATTTTCGTGGTCCGTTTCCTCTTCGGCCTTGTGAACCAGGAGAGAACCTCCTATTTGGAGAAGAAATTGAGTTGCAAGATCTCTCAGCAAGTCAGACTGGAGCTGCTGAAATGGATTGAAGTGAAAGCCAAGGCCAAGAAGCTGCAGAGACAGCCCAGCCAGCTGGAACTGTTCTACTGCCTGTATGAGATGCAGGAAGAAGACTTTGTGCAGAGGGCCATGGACCACTTTCCCAAAATTGAGGTCAACCTCTCTACCAGAATGGACCATGTGGTGTCCTCCTTTTGTATCAAGAACTGTCACCAGGTGAAAACACTTTCTTTGGGGTTTCTCCACAACTCCTCCAAGGACGAAGAAGAAGAGAAAGGAGAGAGTCAACACTTGGCCCAGGTCCAGTGTGTTTTCCCAGAGCCCCACACTGCCTGTCCTTCCAGGTAAGGAAATTTGACTTCAAACAGATGGAGCCTGTGCCTTATGCTTTCTGGCTCTTTTCCTTGGTCCTTACTTCCTCTCCTCACTTTCCGATTTTCCAAATATAATTGCCAAGCTTCGTGATGGTGTGACTGCCACCCTTTTGATGGTAGAGAGTGACTTGTGCTAGGGGTCAAGTCCAGGACCTCAAACATGCCAGTCAAGCTTTCTACCAACTGAGCTCCATTCCCATTCCTCAGCCTCTGCATTTAATTTCTTTATTCGTTCTACCTACATGTATGCCTGCACACCAGAAGAGGGCACCAGATCTCATTACAGATGGTTGTGAGGCACCATGTGGTTGCTGGAAATTGAACTCAGGACCTCTGGAAGAGCAGCCAGTGCTCTTAACCTCTGAGCCATCTCTCCAGCCCAGCCTCTGCATTTAATAAGAGCTACAGGGTGTTCCTACGTGAATCCCTGCAAATGACTGTAAAAGTAAAAACTAGCAATATAGATGGTGTCACTTTTAAGATTCTGACTTTACTTTTATGGCTGCAGCGCCGTCTCAGGATTTTCCACAGCAGTCCCGATGCAGTTGGGCAGCCTGAGTCAAAGATGCTCCTTGGATGGACCATTCAGTGTCACGTCCAGGCCAGGGGCACAACAGCTGTCTAATGTTGGAAGGGGGTGCCTGAGGGTGTTTGCAGTAAGCCTAAAGCTTACTTCTTCAAATCTCAAAAGGAACCTCTCTACCCAAGGCTCACCAGCCTGCTTCCCTCTGAGTGAACAGTGGATTTATAACTTGACATCCAGGAGACTTTTCTATGAATAGGTGCCTGGAGCCCTGTCCTGAGCTCTAGTTTGTTATCATTAGAAACCAATGTTCTTTTCTGTCCTTCTTCCTGCCATTCTAGATTGGAGAGCTGCTACCTCACATCTAGCTTCTGCCAAGGCCTCTTCTCCACTCTAAGCACCAACCAGAACCTCACAGAACTGGACCTCAGTGACAATACCCTGGGGGATCCGGGCATGAGGGTGCTGTGTGAGGCACTCCAGCTTCCGGGCTGTAACATTCAGAGACTGTGGTAAGTCTCCAGTGTGTGTGTGTGTGTGTGTGTGTGTGTGTGTGTGTGTGTGTGTGTAGAGAGAGAGAGAGAGAGAGAGAGAGAGAGGAAAATGAATGGGAGGAGACACTAGAGAGGGATCTTTGATGGGTCTGGTCAGTTGTTCCCAGGCTGCTGTAAAAAAGGACCAAGAACCAAACCCTAAAGGCTTTAACATTTTTTTACCTCAGGTTTGGATGCTAAAGTCCAAAATCACTCAACCACTGGTTGGTTCTGAGTCTGTCCCTGGCTTGTAGATGGCCACTTCCTTGATTCTTTGTATCGTCTCCCTGCTGGGTGTCCATGCTCTAACCTCTTACAGCCTTCTCTTGTGTCTGACACCGGTCCAAGTGGACTAGGGTCAACACTGTGGATGCAGGCTAACTAGGAAGTTGCCTATTTCCAAATATGGTCCCACCCTGTGGGCTTCTGGGGTGGAACTGTGACACATGAAGCTTTGGAGGAACGCATTATAAATGGACAGGCTGAGTGGACTGTGGGAAGTTTGGGAAGCTTTAGGTGGGGAAGATGAAGAAGAACTGAAAAGAACTGTTTCTAGGTGGCAAAACAAAAGCTCTGTCTTCCATCCTCTCATGGACCGGGCTTCTGGGTGAGAACTGGGAAGTTTCATCATGGATGCTAATGGCTGACAGTATCAGAACACACCAAAGTGTTGTAGGGATGTGAATTTCACGTACCCCATTCTATGCTCTATTTTATTTAAGTAATTGACTCTGAATATATGGAATAAGGAAATATTTAAATTAAAAAGAATACAATTAAGCCGGGCGGTGGTGGCGCACGCCTTTAATCCCAGCACTCGGGAGGCAGAGCCAGGCAGATCTCTGTGAGTTCGAGGCCAGCCTGGGCTACCAAGTGAGTCTCAGGAAAGGCGCAAAGCTACACAGAGAAACCCTGTCTTGAAAAACCAAAAATAAATAAATAAATAAATAAATAAATAAATAAATAAATAAATAAATAAATATAAAAAAAGAATACAATTAAAAAAGAAAATTTCTATTTTTTTCTTTTCTCTAAAAAAAGTGTGTGTTGTGTATGTTATCTGTGTGTGTGTGTGTGTGTGTATGTGTGTGTGTGTGTGTGTGTGTGTGTGTATGTGTGTGAATGTGGGCCTACATGTCACAACATGCATGTGGAGTCAGAGGGCAACTTTGGAAACTGATTCCTGGGATAGAACTCAGGCCACTAGGTTTGGGTGGCAAGAACATTTACCCACAAAGTCACTTCAACTGGCCCTAATGTGGGGAACTAACTAAATTCCGAAGAAAACTCCTTGAATTCCTTTTGAGACAGTGCTGGTAGTGACGTCATTCTTTTGTGCTTACTCTCACCTCTTTTTTAAAAATTTTATAATTAATTTAATTTTACATATCAGCCATGGATTCCCCTGTCCTCCCTCTTCCCACTCCCCCCCCCCCCCCCCCCCCCCCCGCCGCCTGCCCTCTCCCCAACCCACTCCCCATTCCCATCTCCTCCAGGGCAAGGTCTCCCCTGGGGATTCAGCTCAGCCTGGTAGATTCAGTTGAAGCAGGTCCAGTCCCCTCCTCCTTTCACCCAGGCTGAGCAAAGTGTCCCAGCGTGGGCCCCAGGCTCTCACCTCTTAAAGGTTTCAGCACACCTCACATCACCACACTGAAGAACAAGCTTCTGACACGTGGCCTCCTGGGGACACACGTGGCCTCCTGGGGACAAACCACCATCAGACAACAGTGCACGGAATGAATCACAGTTGTAATCAGTGGCTGATCTAAGCTGTGTGGGGCACTGACAGAGACCGGATGCTTACACAGGCACTGGTCCTGGGCTTTGCCTCAGCTTTGCTGACATTCGCCACAGCTCTTCTTTGTGGAGATCTGTTCACTAGGAAGGAAACTGAGTCAATTCTACCTAGACTGGGAAAACGCTAATGACCAGCCCAGCATAGAGAGACTCCGACTGTTCTTCCCCCATCCCTCCTATCCGTGTCTTCCTGGTTGTGGCGTTGGTAACCCTGCCCCACCCAGCGGAATAGGAACTTTATGAGAACACCTGTCGGCTCTGCTTCCTAAATTTCTCTTCAGTGTAGAGAGAGCACCGCGATTAGATTGTCAAGCAAAACCGGCGAGAGCATGATGCTTGTAAAGACTCTCTGTTGTGTAGATGAGGACCCCAGTGACTCAAGCCTAGTGAGGGTGCTTCAACTGTTAGAAATTCCTGGGGACAGGAGCTCTAGGCTCACCACCCTTTGGTTTACAAACCGGGATGCATCCTTTGTGCACCTGAAAGTGGATGAACACGTGCTTGGGGCACTCACCACAAGGGTCCCTACACCATAGCTTTGGGCTATGACCGGGTGAGCAGTAGCCCACTTCTTACATGTCCTGGGCATTGCTCAGGAACTCTTGGGTTACTCCGGGACACACCTGC
This sequence comes from Peromyscus eremicus, assembly GCF_949786415.1. NCBI lineage: Eukaryota > Metazoa > Chordata > Mammalia > Rodentia > Cricetidae > Peromyscus > Peromyscus eremicus. The sequence goes on from NC_081423.1 coordinate 42,696,304, forward strand.
TCCTTCCTGCCTGGTGCAGAAACCCAAGTCCAGACTGGAAGACAATAGCTATGAAGGAGGCGATGAGTCAGCTCTCCCTCCATTTGATGAACACCTGAAATGTCAGCTCAAAGGAGGGAAGATTGCTTTGTCTCAGGGTTTTAGTCCATGATCAGTTCAGTCTGTTGTTTGAGCCCGCCACAAGACAGAATATCACGGTAGCATTATGTAGTACAGGAGTCTCTGCACATCATGATGGCTAAGGAGAGGAGGAAGAGATAGAGATGGAAAGAAACAGAGACAGACGATGAGAGAGAGAGAGAGAGAGAGAGAGAGAGAGAGAGAGAGAGAGAGAGAGAGAGAGAGAGAGAGAGAGAGAACAGTATTCCTTTAAGGTCACCCCCCTCAGTGTCCACACTGGTCCCACAAGTCTTCCTCCAGACTCTACCTCCCAGAGGTTTCACCACCGCCCCATAGTTTGAACATGTGGGTCTGGGACACGTGTAGGATCCAGATTCTGATGGGGCCACACTCCGATGTCTGATTCCGTACTTAATTCGAAGGTTGGGGCGCTGTGGACTTACCCATCAATGCTGTTTCGACATCTCCTCTGTCCTGAGCAGCAGCCAGAAGCTGGTGGAGCTGGATCTGAGTGACAACGCCCTGGGGGACTTTGGAGTCAGACTTCTGTGCGCAGGTCTGAAGCACCTCTTCTGCAATCTGCAGAAACTGTGGTGAGTCTGGCCCACCCCTCAGGGAGCTCTGCCCTGAGGTCCCTTTCAGGAACTCCGCTTCGGGGAGACACCACTAGCTATCTGCGCATGTGTGAGGACTGGAGTGTTCTCAGTGGCCAGGAGGACTTCCCGTGTTTCCTTCTGCTAGTTTTCCTAGTCGTTTAACCAACCAGCGATTGCTGTGGGGAAAGCTTCCTGTGAAAACATAACAGTGGTGTGTATGTGTGTGCAAATAATCAAATAAACTATGCCTGTCTTTAAGGTATCTGAGAAAATAAAAGCACTGCAAGGCATCATGGTAGAAGAGCTTTGAGAGTTCATAACAGGCCCTCAGGCCTCTCACTAAACAGGAAAAAAGTGGGGGTATGGCAACGGAGGCACTTCATTTGTTCTGTGCCGTCCTTCCTGGATGCTTCTGGGAGACTCGAATTCTAAGGAGATAAGAAAGCGCTTGAGGGCTGAGGATGCAGCTCCCTGGGTACAGTGCTTGCCTAGCATACATGAGGCCCCAAGTTTGATCCCCAGCACCGCATGAAAAACCACTGAACCAGATGTGGTGGCAGAAAGATCAAAAGCTGGGGCCGGCCTGGGCTCCATGAGACTGTGTCTCAAAACAAAACAAACAAACAAACAAAGAAACAACAACAACAACAAACCCACCTGATCCGGTGGTGGCAGGCTCCTGTTTCATCACCATGACTTCCTTTTCTTTTCTTTTTTCTTTCTTTCTTTTCTTTTTCCAAGACATGGTCTCATTATGTAGTTCTGTCTGTCCTGGAACTCCCTCTGTAGACCAGGCTGGCCTTGAACTCACAGAGATCCACCTGCCGCTGCCTCCCGAGTGCTGGGATTAAAGGTGTGTGCTGCTACACTCAGCTTCATCACCGTGATTAATATAGACAACAAACCCACAACAAACGAATAAGGAACTAGACTAGTGTCAGTAAGGACTCAGGGAACTGGAACTTTTTGGCATTCTAGTGTGATGGTTCTTAACCTGTGGGTTGTGACCCCTTTGGGGATTGCATGACCCTTTCCGGGGGGCCACTTAAGAGCATCAGAAACCACAGATGTTTATATTATGATTTTTAACAGTTACAAAATTACAGTTATGAAGTAGCAATGAAAATAATGTTATGGTTGGGGGTCACCACAACATAAGGAACTGTATTAAAGGGTCACAGCATTAGGAAGGTCGAGAGCCACTGACATAGTGGGAATGTAAAAGAGCAGCAAGCATGGCTGTAAAACAAGGAAGCAAGAGTGCAAAACATGGCAGGCAGCATGGTGGTTCTCCCACAACTGAGTATCGGGCTGTATCGGATCCATGGGTTTTGGGGTGTGCCCGCTGGCTGTGCAACCACGTTTGCACACATCAGATCCACAGCGTGTCAGTAACAGCAGCCAAAAGCTAGAAACGTCTTTGCGTCCATTCATGGACACAGGGCAGAAAGTGGTATTTGCACACACACGGCTTTGAACGAATTCGGACACTTGCTGAAAAGTAGACAAAGCCTTGGAGGTGTTCCACTGAGAGACACCTGTCACCAAAGGGCAAACACTGTAGTGACACTTAGGTTAGTACCGTGGACACTTGAATTTGTAACAGAAGGCATAGGTGGTAGCTTCCAGGCTATAAGGTGAGGAATAAGTGGGGAGTTTGGTTTGTTTGTTTGTTTGTTTGTTTGTTTGTTTTTAATGGGTAGAGAGTTTCAGTTTCAGATAGTGGTGATGGCCGCTCTAAAGGGCACTGAGTTGTGCTGTGTTTTTTCTCTTTTGGGTGCTGGGAGCTGAACCTAGATCCTCTAACATGCTGGGCAAGCATTCTGCCCCAGCCCCTTCCCTTTTCATCTTGAGGCGGGATCTTGCTAAGTTGCCCAGGTGCCCTTTATCTGGAGACTCTCTCGCCTCAGCCTCCTGAGTAGCTGGGACTGCAGGTCTCTGCTCCCAGGCCTCAGTGGGCATGCCATGGAGCTTGTGTGGAGGTCAGAGGACAGCTCTTTGGAGTCAGCTCTCTCCTACTATGTGGGTTCTGGGATTAAACTCGGGTTGTCATGCTTGGTAGCAAGTGCCTTGACTCACCGAGCCATCTCCCCGGTCCCCATGTGTACATTTTATTTCAATAAAAACAGATGAAGGGAGTAGGGGAGATGTTCTAGTGCAGGAATGGGCTTATTACCTGTTACTTCACCAGACGGGAAGGGGATGAGGGTTATGTGGAGCTGAGGTGTAGACTTCAGCTGAGGGGAGCAGCAGCAGCGGTACCATCTCCTAGCACACGGTGCAGAGTACATGAGAGATGGCATTGACCTTGTCCCCTCTGCATGGAAGGTTGGTCAGCTGCTGTCTCACATCTGCGTGTTGTCAGGATCTCGCATTGGCTCTGAGCTCCAACCGTTCTCTGACCAGACTGTACATCGGAGAAAACGCCTTGGGGGATTCAGGAGTTCAAGTTTTGTGTGAAAAAATCAAGCACCCACAGTGTAACTTGCAGAAGCTGGGGTAAGTAAGTCTTTGTCTCTCCGTGGAAAATCTGATTCTTTTCAGAGACAGTTTATTTGGAAAACATGGATGGGGCCACTCTAGAAAAGATCCACCAGCCAGAGATGAAGGTGGGAATTGCAGCATCAGCATCGGAAGTGGTTTGAAGCATCAGATTCATGTAGCACAGAGTTGGGATTCTGCTCTGCAGATTCAAGTAGCCATGGGTTTAACCAGCTGTGGGGTAAAAATATTAGGAAAAATTATGTCTGTATTTAACATATATGAACCTTCCGCTTTGTGATCATTCTCTGAACAATACAGCATAATAACTACTTATGGTGTAACGCATATGCCATGAGAAGTATCATAAGTAACCTAGAGATAATTTACAGTTGAAGGGAGGATGTACAGAGGTGATATGCAAATACTCTGCCATTTTACACGAGGGACATGAACATCTGCAGATTTTGACACCTGTGGGGTGTCTTGGAGCCGGTTACCCAAGGACACTGGGGGACAGTTGTATTACTGCTGGTCAGGCAAGTCCTATTGGCTTATAGCAGTATAGTCGGAGCTTCTTAGGGGTTGTGCAGCCCTATTTCTCCATTGAGCACAGGCTACTCTTGCTTCTGAGACATTCACAAGAACAGTAACCCGTTTAATGTGAACACTTTCAAGATGCATATTACTTCTGCAAAGCGTATCCTCTGCACTGAGTTCTCATCCCCCTGCCACAGCGTCTTAGGTTCTGAGCTCTGGTGACTGCCTTTCTCTACAGGGCTTAGAGTAGCAGCCCCAGTCTCTGGTTCCCAAAGACAACATCATACTTATGTGGCATGATGTCTCTAAATCCTTAGCTGTGAAGTAGCTCAGCATCAGCACCAGTCATCAATGCCTGCGTTTAGAGAGGCCCAGGAGCTTCAGATCTTTGCCTGTGGATGCTGGCTAGAAAGTAGACACCCTGGTGTGATTTCCCAGCCCACACCTCTGTGAGCAGGATGCCCTCAGCCTGGGTATATTTTGCAATTGCACCCTCTGCAGGGCTTCAGCATTTGATTCTAACTGCAGCCTGTCAGCTAGGAAAGACTAAATGTCCATTCTGTCAATATCTAAAAATAAAACAAACAAACCAAATATGTCTTTATTCATATTATTGATAGAAATGACAGCTAGATAAATATTTAGGACACAATAAAACAAGCTGAGCATAGTGGTGCAGGCCTCCCAGTGCTTGGGAGGCAGAGGCAGGTGGATTTCTGTGAGTTTGAAGCCAGCCTGGTCCACATAGTGAGTTCCACAGCCAGAGCTATGTATGAGATCCTGCCTCAGAAAAAAGGTAAATGTAAAAGGTGAGTCTGGATATGTGGTTCAATTGGTAGGATTCTTGCTCAGCATGTGTGATGCCTTGGATTCCATTCCTAGTGCAGAATAAACCTGGTTGTGTGTGCAGTACTGTAATCCTAGCACTTGGGAGGGAAAGGCAGGAAGATCAGAAGTTCGAGTCATCCTCAGTTACATAGTGAGTTTGAGACTAGCCTGGGCTACATGAAATCATGTCTTTAAAAAAAAAAATCCAAAAAACCCAACACTAACAAGATAGACATTTTTCTGAGAGATAATCAATTATTCATAATTAACAACCAATATTAATTGTAAGCTCTGATGCTTCCTTGGGCTTGTCCCATTAGCCCAGCCCCAGACATTACCAAACTGCTTTCCTAAAATGCTACAGGTGCTGCTATGGCTCTTCCCCAGCGAAGCAGCTTCTGATGCTCTTTTTGATCCACTGATATGATCTGGCCTCTGAGCTCTGTTGAGGGTGCCGATGGTAGAAGTGATCTTGTTTCCCCACACAGCACTACAGGGAAGGGGTCATCAGTAGACCACAGAACAGCGTGTAGTCTGTGTTGCCCTCAGGATCCTGCCCCGACTCCTGTCTGTCTGTCTGTCCCAGCCCTTAGCTTGGCTCATGCCTGGAGTTTTGCTTTGTATATCATTTCCTCCTTGATCTTCTTTCCCTGTTTGCTGCTGTCCTTGTTGATCTGATAGGTTCCTCCTCTGTAGATTCTTCATGGACTTCTCTTCCTGTGATCCGCAGCTTTTGCCACTGATTTTTGGCTATTTGTTTCTACACTCTCTAAGATATCTTATGTACCCGTAAGGGCCAATAACTACCCATAGACAGATGTCTTCCCAAACCTGGATGCCACTTACGAGTCTTGCTACAAAAACAACATACTTAGTTTAACATAATGAATTATCCGGGTATGTGAAGCTAAAAGTGAAGAATGTCTCTGTCTCTGGAGAAAGCCACTTGCAAACCTGGCAAGCAAAATTCCAGACCCTGTGTTATACACAAACACCCATCCACACATATATCCACACATCATCAATTACTTTATCAATCCACATGTTAATCCAGGCAACTACTCATCAATATATTCATCTAAGTATCCATCTTTCTATCTAAATATCCTGTATGAATGATTTTACTAAGGTTGCTATAGCATAGTATCCAAAACTTAATGGCTTTAACATAAATGTATTGTTTCTCAATTTTGGAGGTAGGGATTAAGGCATTAGCTGGGTTGGTTCCTCTGAGGGCCATGAGCAAGGGTGTATTCTTTTGTTTCTCTTCCTTGGCTTGTACATTTGTGTCACTTGATGTGGCCTTCATCTTTACACAGGATTCTCCCTGGGTCTCTGTGTATGACACTGAGTCCCAAATTCTGGGTCTAAGGTTTTATTTATTTATTTTTAATTATGTGTGTGAGTGTGTATCGGGGGAGGCTACTGCAGCTGAGCGTGGTGCCAAGGAGATGGGAGGATGCCCGGTCCCGCGGGCCAGGTTATTTGATGAGACCCGAGGAGGCACCTCCTGAAAGATCAATGGGGGCGAGAGAGAAAGGAGACCAGGCGCGTAAAGGAAGACAGAGACATTCTGAGTTGCGTCGAGGTCTCATTTATTGACTGGGTGTTGAGGCTTATAAACAGGGCTTCAGGCAGGGAGGGGGAACAGGGGAAGCACGGAGAGAAGGATGGAAAATTCCTAAGGGAGGGTGAGGTCACTTTGGTCCCAGGCCCCTGCACCTGGCTGATTAGCACGTACTCCAGGAAGTTGTACAGCCCAAGGTTAGGCCAGGAACTTCCTGCCTTTGTAAGGCTTGATAAAGTAAGGACACTGCTGTCCGGAATCAGTCCCCAACAGGAGGAAGGCACCGGATCCCCTGGAACTGGCATTATGGTGGTGATCTGCCTGACATGGGTACTGGGAACAAACTGGGGTCTTCTAGAAGAGCAGCAGGCTCTCTTTACTGCTGAGCCATCTCTCCAGTCAGAAGCTCTGATTTTGATGAGGATGTCAGTCGTATTAGATTTGGGCCCAGCGAATGACCTCATCTTAGCCAACTATATCTGTGAGGTTTGATGTCCGGTGATGGTCACATTTTTGTTTTCAAAACAGAGCGTCCTAGTTAGGGTTTCTATTGCTATGAAGAAATACTATGACCATGGAAACTTTTATAAAGGAAAAGCATTTAATTGGGGTGCGTCTTAGTTAGGGTTTCTATTGCTGTGAAGAGACACCATGACCATAGAAACTCATATAAAGGAAAACATTTAATTGGGGCTGGCTTATAGTTCAGAGGTTTAGACAATTGTCCTCATGGTGGGAAGCAAGGCAGCATGCAGGCAAACACAGTGTTGGAGAAGGACTCTAGCACCATCTTGACTCACAGGCAACAGGAAGTAGCCTTTCTCACTGGACGTGGCTTGAGCATGAGAGTCCTCAAAGCCCGCCTCCACAGTGACACACTTCCACCAATAAGGCTACACCCACTCAAACAAGGCCACACCTCACAATAGTGCCACTCCATTTAGGGGCCATTTTCTTTCAAACCACCACAGGTGGCTTACATTTTCAGAGATTTAGTAAATTATCATCATAGTGTGAGTGGTTACAGGAAGACATGGTGCTGGAGAGTGAGCTGAGATTCCTACATCTTGACCTGCAGGCAACAGGAAGTAGTCTGAGATACTGGTCGTGACTTGAAAATATATGAGGCCTCAAAGCCCAACCCCCACAGTGACACACGTCCTCCAACAAGGCCACACTTCCTAATAATGCTATTCCCTATGAGCTTATAGGGGCCAATTACATTTAAACTACCACACAGTGTTTCTTTGTGCAGCCTTGGCTGTCTTGGAACTAGCTCTGTAGATCAGGATGGCCTTGAACTCACGGAGATATGCCTGCCTCTGCCTCCTGAGTGCTGGGATTAAAGGTGTATGCCACCACTACCAGGCTATGGTCACATTTTAAAGACCTGGAACTTCAACATCTGATGTTTTGGGAGGACAGAATTCAACCCAACAGTGAAGTTAGCTATTTAAAGTAGAAACATAATAGAAACATTTTTTTAACTTGCTTTTCATTTATCTGGCTAAATTTCCATATGGCTTCATGAAGACCTAGTTTGGAGCACAACACCCCACAGTACCTCACCATCATTTATCCAGCCTCTCATTAAGTCAAGAACCTTTCAGCAAGTTTCTCCATTTTTACTGGTACAAATCACTCTATAAAACCCATGCTTGCATATATAACTTTATGTGTGTGTGTGTGTGTGTGTGTGTATTTCTTTCACAATAGATCCCTAATGTGGAATGAACAAACTAAAAATTTTAGGCATTTTATCTATTATTATTTTCTTCTCTTGAACTTTAGTGTAGTGTCTCTGGTTGCACAATACATTTTAGTCCCGCGTCCCCTGTGTTACAGAGTGTCACACATGGGCACATGAAACTTGGCTTAGCTATTATAACCCCCTCCCCTCCAGCACTGTTAGACCCATCCCTGACCCTGCTCTAACTTGCTGAGCAGGATTCTTTCCAGAGATTTCCCAGTAAGTTCACAGAGGGCAGTCACACATTTCCACTACTTTCAGTTCCTTCCTCATCTTGGCTGTGGTGATATAGTGTGTACCTTAATAAACTTGCCTGAGGATCAGAGGACAGAGCCAGCCACTAGATTAGACATAGAGGTCAGATAGTGGTGGCACACGCCTTTAATCCCAGCATGTGAGATCTCATTCCTTTGCTTGGGAAGCACACACGTCTTTAATCCCAGGAAGTAATGTGGCGGGGCAGAGAAAGGTATACAAGGTGTGAGGAAACAGGAACTCACTCTCCTGTTAGGCTGAGGATTTTGTAGAGGTAAGAACTAGTGGCAGGCTGTTCTGCTCCTCTGATCTTTCAGCTTTCACCCTGATATCTGGCTCTGGGTATTTTATTAAAAGACCATCTAAGATTCAAACAACACTTGGCTTTTCCTTTCTTTCTTTCTTTTTCTTTGGGGGAGGGGCAGTTATCATCCCATCTTCCCCTCATTCCAAATTGTATTGAATTAGTTTTCTGTTCTAAGGGCCTGGCCTGCTTTTCTACTTTTATCATAATCTCTTCCTCATGGAAGTTTGTTTGACCCTATTCTTCCCACTGACAAATAGGAAGCTTTCACTATTTTTCATGTAATTATTCTGGTCAATAATTTTATCACAATTATTTATTTATTCTGTGTAGGGTGTGTGCATGCATTGGTGGGTGTGCGCGCCATTTTTTTCATGTGAGGAGAGGTTAGATGACAACTTGTAGGACTTTGTTCTCTTTCTTTCCTCATGTGGGTCACGGGGATCAAAATCAGATCATCAGGTTTGGCAGCAAAGAGCCTTTTTGCTACCGATTCATCTCACCAGTCCTTAATTATTCTGATCTCTACTTTCCTTACTTAAATGCAGAGATACGGAGGCGAGGGCTGTAGCTTAGCTGGTAGTGTTTGCCTGGCACGCAAAGGTCTGGGTTTGATCATCAGCACCTCTTAAATAGGGTGTGGCGGTGCGTGTTTGTAATCCCAGTACCTCAGAGGTGGAGGCAGGAGGATCAGAAGTTCAAAGTCACCCTAGACTACATAAGTTAGAGACCATCCTGGGTTATGGGAGATTCTGTCTCAGAAGGAAACAAAAACAAACAAACAAACAAAAAAAAAAGGGAATAAAAATAACACTTCTATCTTTAGTTGTAATAATGAAATAAAACAATCATACTTGATGCCATTATCCCACATAACAAAGTCTGACAATGTTAGAACATCTTCGGTTTCCATCACAAGACCGTTTTGTGAAACAAGGCAGATTGCTGATAAGTAGGAAAACCGCATGGCATTAACTGAATGCAGCACGTAGCAATCTGTGTTCAGGACCTAGAACGAAGCTCTCTGGTGATCAGTAACGTTTCTTGCTGCTGTGACATAACTTGACACACCTGACAAAACACACAAAGGAAAGGAGGGTTGATTTAGGTTCACAGTGTGAGGTGCAGCTCATGGGGGCACACAGTGGGGAGTGTGAGGTTCACAGTGTGAGGTGCAGCTCATGGGGGCACACAGTGGGGAGTGTGAGGTTCACAGTGTGAGGTGAGCTCATGGGGGGCACAGTGGGGGAGTGTGAGGTTCACAGTGTGAGGTGCGGCTCATGGAGGCACAGTGGGGGAGTGTGAGGTTCACAGTGTGAGGTGCAGCTCATGGGGGCACACAGTGGGGAGTGTGAGGTTCACAGTGTGAGGTGAGCTCATGGGGGGCACAGTGGGGGAGTGTGAGGTTCACAGTGTGAGGTGCGGCTCATGGAGGCACAGTGGGGAGTGTGAAGCAGCTGATACATTGTATCCACAAACAGGAAGCAGAGAGAACAATGCCCGTCCTCACTTGGCTTTTTCCTTTTCATTCAGTCTGAGACCCCAGCCCATAGAATGGTGCCACCCACATTTATGTAAGGTAAGGGTTTACACCTCAGCTAACCCGATCTAGAAAATTCCTCACAGATATGCCCAAAGATTTGTCTTGAAGGTGATTCTAGATCTTGTCAAGTTGACAGTCAATATCCAAACCATCGCAGGGGGACCGGCTGGAACTGAGATGTTGCCAGTGGGTGGGCTGACAGTATGTGGTTGTTTGATTCTTCTAAACATTTTATCATGCATGAAGCATACTCATCCCTCAGCCTCAATGGTTACCAACATTCTAATCATCTGGCTATGCCATCGCCCTCTTTTCTGTGGTATTAGGAATGAAACCCAGGGCCTCACACATCCTAGGCTTGGATTCAGGTGACTCCATGACAGTGGAAGATTGTTCTTCTCTGGCTGGATCTGGAAGCAGAGAGCATGGGCCTGAATGGGCTAGAGCTACAAGGCTCTTCCTCTAGTGACCTATTTCTTCCAGCCAGGCCACACCTCCAGAAGGTTCCACATGTCCAAACAGCCCCACCAACTGGGGACCCAGTATCCAAACATGTGCGTCTGTTGGGGAACACATACTTAAAGCACAACACTTGGCTGTAGACAATGTTCAACTTGACCCAAGAGTAGTAAACCAAAAAGTTTTGGACTGTTGTGAGGTCCCAGAGGTAAAGGCTCCCACCATCAAGCCTGACCAACTGAGTTTAATTCCTGGGACTCACAGAGTGGAAAGAAAGAGCCAACTCCCCAAAATTGTCCTCTGATCTCCACAGATGTGCATGTTCTCTCTGTCTCTGTTTCTATGTCTGTTTTTCTGTCTCTCTCACACAATGTAATAAAAAATTAAAAATTCTCATTCCATTGGTATCAATACAAATCAATGGCTTTCTGCTCTCAGAAGGACCAGACAGGTGGATGGAAGGTGTGACAGAGAGTGGATGCTGGAGAGGAGCACCTTGCCTGGCCCACACAGTCCCTGGCCCCTCTCTTGCCACATCACTGTAAGTTACAGCAAGTCACCAGAAGTCAGAATCCCCACTGAGCCTGAGTCTGCTTCCACCCCACACCTGCTCTTTGACTTTCAGGGAGACAATTTCATGACCTTTGATTTCCAACCGTGACAGAGGTGTGTACTTGTGGCTGCATTGCTCTCTTGCCAGGGTGGTGTCAGAATCCAGATGCCTCTCTGCAGTGCCAGAGGGTTACAGTTAAGGGACTGACTGTGGGGTGCTCTTTTAGATGAGGAGGTATGGAGGAGCGTCCGCTGCCAGGGAGAATCCGTGTGAGAAGTGTGGATGCATCCGCCCGTTTGCTTTTCTCTCTTTTTCTTGTGCTCATCCAAACAGAGCATATGCTGAGACCATTGTTCCTCTCTCCTGTGGGATCCAGAGACGTGGACTCATGGTTCAGATTACAGTCAAGATGCTGATTTCTGACCTTTCGGTTGGGGGATGCAGCTCCAAGCGGCGAGTAGTGCCTGAGAGAGCCTGGGCACTGAGCATGCTTCCCTCTGTTCTTCCTACAGGTTGGTGAATTCCGGCCTTACTTCCATTTGTTGTTCGGCTCTGACCTCCGTGCTCAAAGCCAGCCGGAACCTCACACACCTCTACCTGCGAAACAACGCTCTCGGAGACACGGGCCTCAAGCTCCTCTGTGAGGGACTTCTGCACCCCAACTGCAAGCTGCAAATGCTGGAGTGAGTTCCTGGGCTGACTGAGGTGTTGGGAACACGTGGTGTGAGGCAGACAGCAGAGTGACCATGAGGCAAATCTGAGTCTGGGGAGTGAGGTGTCTTTCTGGTGTCAGTTCATTTCTAGATGGTGTAAAGCTTAAACGCTGAGTTTCTGCCAACCCCAGGCACAAACCACAAACAAATTCATATGGTGTGGCATTGGTACTTTGTGGAAATCTGGGGGAAACAGCATTTTAAAAATGTCAGTTAACGTATTTCCCATACGGTTTTGGTCTGCACCATCCAGTACATTGGGAAAAGAAACTTCCGTCTAAAGTGGGTGGGGCAGGGCGGGGCGGGGCGGGGCAGGACGGGGGCGGGGCCAACAGTACTGTATAAAGCTGTTTCAAGCTGCTCATTCCCGGGCTTTTTATGCATGGAAACAATGCAGGCTAAGATCTTGGAGAGCGGGAGGGATGGATGGGTGAGGATATTTTCTTTACATCACCCTCCTTTTTTCGAAGATTAGACAACTGCAGCCTCACCTCACACTGCTGTTGGAATCTCTCCACAATGCTGACCCGCAACCGGAGCCTTCGGAAGCTGAACCTGGGCAACAATGACTTGGGCGACCTGGGTGTGGTGATGCTCTGTGAGGTTCTGAAACAGCAGGGCTGCCTTCTGCAGAACCTACAGTGAGTGCACCCTGCAGAGCTCCACGTGAGGGGCTCAGCGTGCTGAGGGGAAGGTGACCACCGCACAAAATTCAGAACTTCTCTGGATTAATTCGCATGTGGGGTTAGATGTCTCTGGGCCAGTTGTTGTGGATTTTTAAAAATACAGCGATATGGGAAAAATGATATCCAACAGTATCCAGATATTCAGACTAGATTCAATTGGGTGTGAAAAGACTTTCCATCCTGAAAAAAACCAACAATCTCTTGCAAATAAATGCCATTCAATGTGGCTGCTTTTCATTTAGATTTGCTTTTCTTTAAGGATGGGAAGTTTTTCACACTCAATTGAATCCCGAGTGGTTTGAAATCTGGAAAGCCTAGAGCAGAATGAACAAGGACCAAGAAAAGATGATTCATAGACAGCCAGAGCCGTATGACAAGGGGTCCCGGATGCCTCCAGGAGCTTGTAACTTTTAGTATGAATGGGACCGGAAGTCACTGGGAAGAGCAAAGCTGGGGATACTGATCCAGCCCAGAGCGATTGTCATGACTGAGCTGGGGGCTCAGGCTCAAAATAGCCTGGGAATTCTTGGATGTAGCCAGCTTGTATTAGTTAGCGGAAACAAAACACTATCGATTAGGTGGCTTAAACAGCAGGAGTTTATTTAACCACAGCTCTAGAAGCCAGAATGTCTAAAACGAGGCTCAGCTTATTTAGTTGCTGGAAAAGGGCTCCTTTTCACTCGCAGAGGGCTGTTTCACCATGTGCTCACACTCCAGGTGAGACAAGGAGAAAACTTGTTCCCTGATGTAAGGGTTCTAATCCCTTCACAAGGACTCTGTTCTTACCCTTTCACCTGACCCCAGTCACCACCTGAACACCTTTCCTATCACCACATTTCAGGATAGGACTCCAACACACGCGCATTTTGAAGGTGGGCAAACATACAGTTCAACCAGACGCTGTTGGAAAAGATGTAGGACCAGTGGTCCATTTCCTTAGTTAACTTTCAAGGAAACGTCAATAAAGAGGGTGAATTCAGTACTTGAGCTGGCTGTGGTGGTTCACACCAATAATCCTAGCACTCAGGAAGTGGAGGTAGGAGGATTTCTAATTTTAGGAACAGCCTCACTACATAACAAGATTCTGAATAAAAAAAAAAAATATGTGCAGACTATTTGAGAGGCATACCAAGAAACTGCAATGTGCAGATTTGTAGGAGATCTCAATTAGATAGACATATTGTAAAATATTTCCAAGACAATTGAGGAAATTTAAACACACACTGGACATTGATAGTAAGGTATGAGAGGACATTGCAGTTATCTTATTAAATATTACACAGTGAAATAACTATAAATACATGGAGTCAAGGCATCCATTCAAGTAGGTGTGGGAGGCCAATAGATGAAGCATGGTCGGCCATGGAGCTGCTTTAACTGTTGAACCTGGGGAAGGACAAGATGACCCTGGCCTCAGATTCACTAAGTAGCCCAGGCTACCCTTGAACTGTGGTACTCTTCCTGCTATCGCCTCCCAAGTGCTCCCATTATAGGTCTATACTACCACACCAGATGAGCTGACATTTTAAAGGCCCAGTCCCCAGCTTTCTGACGAGTCTAACCCAAAGCTTTCTTTATGTTTTTACAGGTTGTGTGAAATGTATTTTAATTATGAAACAAAACATGCCTTAGAAGTGCTACAGGAAGAAAAGCCTGAGCTGACCATTGTCTTTGAGCCTTCTTGGTAGGCATGGAAACAGGACTGCCAGGTGCCAAGGCCTGCTCTGTGCCCCAGAGCATCCCATCCTTCACGGTTATAAACCCTCCTCCTCCACCATCAGGACCACAGCCAGGGTTGTTCCAGTGCAGAGTCTGGAGAAAAGGCTCATGTGGGGAGCCGAGCATGTTTTCCCCAGGGAAGACATCGAGAATGTGAAACTGCTGGAGGATGCGGTTCCCATCATGTCCTCAGTCGGCAAGGTGTTCCCTCTTGGTGACTGCATGGAACCAACTTATAGAACGTTTTCTATAAGTTGTCCTTTTCTCCTCGAATGCTGTTTTTTTTAATCTCCCCCTCCCTCCCTCCCTCTCCCCCCTCATTTTCTTTACATTTGCTCACATCATTGTTTTTGTTTTTCTGTTAACTGACCGTACCGTATAAGCAGCTGGCTGTGTGCTAAATGGCAGGTTTGTGGTAGCCACTTAGCTACTCATTTGTTTTTATTTTTATAGTTATGTCTTTTTGTTTAGCTACCTGAAAACCCAGAGATTTATAAAAATCTATTTTTATATTTATTGTATGTACGTACTGCTTTTTTAAATTTAAAAATATATCTAGAATTCTTTTAAGTTATTTGTCCAAACTACTAAAAATAAATCACTTTAAACATTTAAAATACCTTTTTCGCAAAATGATTCAACTTTGGTTAATGAGGAAAAAAACGCCATCACTCAGACTTTGGAGGCGGGGTTTCAGCTGTACTAACATAGAGGTCAGCACCGCACGGGGGAAGGTTAGATCCCACGGAGAAGTGGTCCCAGGACATTCTCAAACAGAAGGATAACACAGAAATGCACCTTGCCCGTGGTTGACAGCGGCTCACAAGGGGTTTAACCATTTGAAGGGAAGCTCCTCTTCCTAAGCAGCACAGAGTACTAAATCACGAACACACACCGACCAATTGCTGTGCACACAGGAGCAACTTTTAAACCATACAGCGTTGCTCAGAGTGCAAATATTGTTTCATGTTCTCCAATGGACCCTCCAGACCTTTGCTATGGAAATGTGGTTGGTGAACTGTTAATATAGGAGATCATGCAAGGGCCAAGCAACCATGCCACTAAACACTCTCTTTAGATAAACCGCCCTTAAAAAATAGCCTATTTTTCCATTGACCTTCCAGTCCTCCCCAATCCATCACTCTGGTGCTGGTATTGCAGGTGGGTGCCACCATGCCACCATGTGATGCTGGAGCTCAAACCCAGTTCTTTGTGGATGCTTGGCAAGCGTCCCACCAACTGAGCTATAGCTTCCTAGAAAGACTCATTTAATAAGGAAAGCTATGTAGTACATAATTCAGTGCAAACTCTTGGCCTGCTTAGGAGTCTGTGTGTGTGGTGTGGGGGGGGGGGGCAGTAGTAGTAGCAGCAGTAATGATGGTGATTGAACACCAGTTCTGAGCTGTACCCCAAGCTTCAGTCTAGGGCTTTGACTATTTATCTACACATTTGCTTTCTGTATCATAGTAACTCAAATCGTGACACATTATCTCCCTGTTGTCAAAAATTGACGTGCATTATAAAAATCCATTTTTTATTTCTATTACATATCAGTTTGTTAGGTAATCATGCTTTAATTTACTTGTGAATTAAATCACTTAAATACTTTATACCTCTAAGTAAAAGAAGTTTTGAGGACTTGAGAGATGACTTAGTGGTTAAGAGCACTGGTTGCTCTTCCAGAGGACCTGGGTTGGATTTCCAATACCCACATGCTGACTCACAACCATGTGTAACTCCAGTTTCAGAGGGTCTGACACCCTCTTTGACTTCCATAGACAAACATCCATAAAATAAATTGAAATAAATGTTTAAAAAGATAGAAGTCCTCTATGCTTAGCCTGGGGCATTACGTATCCATGAAAATGGATATTCTAAGGGACCTCTGTTGCTCCAAGTACCTTTGCTGCTTGACACCCAGTGCTAGAACTTGAGAATAGGTGCTTTTTATTATATTTCATCCTTTGAGGACCCAGAAGTTTGTTCAGGGTTCTGCTGGGTGGTTCTTCTGTCCAGTGTTGGGGGTTATCTGGCCGGAGGATCCAGCCCCATTCAGGAGTTGAAGAGCTGGCTGCTGGCCTGGCTCACATGTGCGCTGCAGTCTCCTCAACATGGTCAGTCTTATAGATAATGGACATCTTGGTGACTCGGGGTTACCCAAGACAGTCACTAAAAGTTGCCAGGTATCTCACAACTTTGTTCAGGAAGATCTAAAGAATCTCTCACTGAGTTCTAGTGGCAAAGCAAGTCACTAAGCCTAGGCTTCACAAAATAGAGTTTGAGATTGCCAATTAGCATATCTCAACACTCAATTCTCAACACTCAAAAGTATGCTAGAATTAGGTCAAGTCATTATATTGATATATGCACTGATTATCTTTTTGGATGATTCTTACTATGCTTATTTATTGACTTGTGGCTTGGGTTTGTCCCATTGCTTATGGGCTCTTCTATGTTATTCTGGGATATAAAGGGTTCTGAGCTGCTATGCAATGATAACTCTATGGAAAATCCATTGGGAAAAAAAAAACAGTGGTCCTGGATCTGGGACAGTCATTATGTTTCACATTTCTTAAACCAAAAATTTTCAGCTCTGTGACTTGCATTTAAGCTTTGCCTTTACTGTTGGATAATTTTCTTCTTTTCCTAATTTCCATGCATTTATTGTTAACTTACTAGGCTTGATTACATTAATAGTGTCTCATCAAGACATCAGGGTAGAAACAAAGAGCTAAGTATAAAAGGATCTTCAATGTGAAAAACAAACGCAAGGTGTTGGAGGGATTGCTCTGGCTAAGAGTGCTTGCTGCCCAGAGGACTTCAATTCCAGATCTAGTGAATCTAATGCCCTCTTCTGGCCTCCGTGAGCAACTGCATGCACACATACATACCCCTCTCCCCATATAGACACATAATTTAAAATCAAATACAATCTTCAAGAATGGTTTAATAAAAAGAAAGAAAACCAAATGCAAATAAATATAAGGTGCTTGCAATAGCTCCATTTCAAGCACCTTATAGGTGCTTGTAGGATACTTATAGGCAACCAATGGGATGTTTGTGAGAATCTCAGTTTCCCTGGCTACCAGAACTCTATAACAGCTGGAGCAATTACTACCATCTTTAATAACTGATTCTTATAGGAAAAAGGGAATTGCAAAGGAGATCATTTCATGAGGGTCAATATCATACAGATTGGTACTTAAAGACGCTCAGTGTATCACCAACGTCGCAGACGCCTTCTATAAATGTTATAATAATCACCTTCAACATTTCTTGTGTGTGCTTCTGGGGAGCAAAGCCAGGACCAGGCTAGGCACCAGCTCTATGACTGGGCTAAGCATCTCCAAGCTAAGCTCTTAAATTTTTATGTGATGCTTTATTGTCTTTAACATTGACCATGCTTGTTGCCATATTCTCCTGGGGACATGCCCATCTGTAAGGTGAGAGGTTAGGTGTACCTGTTTCCACCAATGTATCCTACTCTTCTAGCCCCACAGCAGAAAGATTTACAGTAGTTCTCAGTCAGTGGTGGGAAAACTTTCTATGAAGGCAGTTTGAACCCAGGAAGAAGAAAATCATCTATGGTAACAAAAGAAGAGTGCAGTCACATAGTTCTTGTGACATATTGGGAAAAAATACATCTATCAAGATTTCAGTCCATGAAGAACAGATGCTTATTATAGATAAGACTGTGTGTCAGGCTCATATTGTGCACATCTGGAGTGACTGCAAAGGAAGAGAAAGGCTTAAAAAGAGATAAATAGGAAACCATAGAGGAAATATAGGAAGAGGGGGAAAAAAGGAAAGAACTAGGAAATGAGGAATCCAGTAGTCTAACACGTACTGGTGAGCATCAAGTCATTTACACAACTGATTCTTGAAGCTATATGTCTTCTTGGGATTGTGCTTCGAGAATCAGCCTCTTAGATGCTCAACTTAAGCATCATCACCACATAGAAAGTGAAGTATTTTGAGATGGTTTTTTTTTTAAGCTTTCAAATTTCTCAAAGAACTTACAGTTCTAAGCATTTTCCACAGTCCTGGGAGTTGAACTCAGGACCTCACACATGCCAAGCAAGGGCTGTACCACTGAGTTATACCCCCACCTTCCAGAGTCCTTGCTCAGCCTTCTACGATTTATGCAGCTCTTCCCAGGTTAGACCTTCACCGTCCGCACAGCCTCCCAATCCTTGCCAGGAGTCTTCTGAGAGCCCCCTTCACGTCCTTATTCCTCAAGGTGTAGATGAAAGGGTTGAGGGTGGGGGTGATTATGGAGTAGAAGAGGGAGATAAACTTGCCTTGTTCTTGAGAGTAACTGGATGGGGGCTGCAGGTACATATAGATGGCAGGTAGGTAGAAAAGGGAAACCACCAGCAAATGGGAAGAACAGGTCCCAAAGGCCTTGTGTCGTCCCCTGGAGGACTGGATCCTCAGCACTGCCCGAGCAATGAAGCCATAGGAGAGAAGGATGAGGGCCAGAGGGACCAGCACAAAGAAGGCCACCAGCACAGCCAGCGTGGCATCATTCACTGTGGTATCGGCACAGGACAGCTTGATCATGGCTGGCACCTCACAGAAGAAGTTGTTCAGCACCTGCTGCCCACAGAAAGGCAGCTTCACTGTCAGGATGACCTGAACAAGGGAATTGCCAAAACCGCTGAGCCAGGCCATCGCCACCAGCTGCTGGCAGAGCGGGCGGTGCATGATAATGGCATACCGGAGCGGCTCACAGATGGCCACGTAGCGGTCCAGAGCCATGGCGGCCAAGACAATGCACTCAGTGCAGCCCAGCCAGTGGAAAATGGCGTACTGCACGGTGCAGCCACCATAACTGATGGTCTTCTGGGAACTGCCCATGTTGACCAGCATCTGAGGGACGGTGGTGGTGGTGTAGCAGAGGTCCAGGAAGGAGAGGTGGCTAAGGAAAATATACATGGGGCTGTGAAGCTGGGGGTCCAGCTGGGACACGGTGATGATGGCGATGTTTCCCAGCATAGCCAGAACATAGGACACCAGGAGAACTACAAAGAGTGGGAGCTCCAGCCATGGCCTGTCTGAGATGCCCAGGAGAATGAAGTCCTTTGGGGGGTCCCAGAAGTAGCTCTGGTTGTCACTTCTCATGATGAGGCATCTTCTGGCAGCCGTGATGAGTCAAGGGAGCTCGAATGAGTAACTGTCAATGGAGAGAATGAATCATTTCCTTATTCCATGTCTGCTCTTTCTCAGACTGCATCCTGTCTGCCCCCTCTTTATGCAGAGACCCCTGGACGGGGAGTCAGAGCAGCAGGATGTACATCTCACACCCCTCCGACTCTGACCTCCGCCAAGCCAGCCGCCTTCCTAACCTTCCACCCCTGCGTGTTACAGTGGGAGCGGGGAAGGAGGCTGGCTTCAGCTGCAGACATTGCAGGAGACAGAGGGGCTTATGTGCCCAAGTTCCACACAAATTCAAATTCGGTCATGACTACCACAACTCCCACTGAGGGGACGTGTCCACTGTCTGAGGCGCTTTTATCTTGTCTTCTGGAGATAGTGGTAGGGTAGAAGAGAGAAGTGACACAGAGCAGGAAGAGCTTTGTAAGCAAGGAGGGACTCTCATGATAAGATCACAGCCTTCTCACCTCTGAGAAGTGGCTGAGACCTGTCCCTGTGAGGATATGTTGTGTCTCTCAGGACTATGGAAGCCCTTGTCCTATGATTGTTCTCGATGGCAGATCTAACACTCACTTAGGTAGTAAAAATAGCAGAGTTCCAGGCTCTCCAAACACCTGGAGTAGCCAAGAGATATGCTACTTCAGTTCCTGATTTGTTCTGATGCCTAGTGAGACCCCAGAGGACGCAGTCGTGAGCATGGAAGAAAGCCCTTGGAACTGTTTGATGAAAGATCAGAAGTGGGACAGGGAGCGCTACCGCACAGCCAGTTTGATTTCTGGGTGCCATCACTAGCAGGGAACACATGATCTGCCGTCACTGATTCATGGGACTGAGGTAGGAGACCAAGTGAAATTCGGCCGTTAGGAATAGGTTCCAGTAAGCCTCTGACTGCCTGGGGACCAGAACCATCTGGAAAAATTCCTCCAATGACAGTCAAAGCTGCTCCATGGATCAAAGCCCCCCTGTGTGCAGGTGCTGCATGGACCAAGGCTCTCTGTCTCATGAACTCTGATAACTGTGATAGCTTATGATGGAGCTCCAGTGCTAGGGAGAAATTTGTCATCTCTGCACCAGAAGAAAAGCCACCTTTTTACTTCCTACCCACTTCTGTTTCCCCTGTCTGTAACTATTTAAAACACAGTTCTTGCCACTTAAACAGCATCCTCTCTAAAAAAAAAAAAAAAAAAAAAAAATCCCCAGTCTTCAAGGGTTCCTATTATTTTCTCTAATAGTGTTGGTTGAAGCGCTCAACTCTGGAGACCATGGTCTTCATTCCCTGTTGTCTGCAAGACATGATCCCAGGGTCTAAGTAGTCTGCAGCTGCAGCCATGACAGCATGCTGCCTGACCTACTGAAGGATCATTCTAGAGTTCCAGCATCCTGAGCTTCCCCAAGTACTGTATATATGCCTTTGAGTTCATGATGGGGATGCAATGCTTCAGGATAAGCCTGAAAATCAATCTCACATGTGGTTAATTTATAGAATATTCATCTTAATTCTTGGTTAGGTGCTCTGTGCACACATCCAAAAAATTAACAGAGGTCTCTTTAATTTAGATGTTGCAGCAAGTTTACCTCCAGCTGACATACCAAAGAACTCTGCTGTTATTTGAAAACAACCCAAACTCTAAAGTTTAGATAGATGAATGCCAATTACTTCTACTCTGTATATTGTTTCAAAACCAGTGTTCTTTGCCATAATGTTCTCAGTAGGCTCGTGAAACATTCAATTATTGCACAATTCTATCAACAATCCTTAAAAGCATTAACTTCAAAGAGCAGGATTTATCTCTAATGAGCTCTGGAACTTCATTTTAGCACAGGGAGCTATGAAAGGGCACAGCACATTTAAAAAACCCATGTTTTAAGGCTCACACTGGAGACTGAGGCTAGATTCATCTGCATTCACGGTGGTAGTGGTGGGATAACAGCCCTATAGTGTCCTCGGCAGCCTCCTTGGGGGCAAAACAGCTGCATTCCAGGCCACCACTTACGCTGCTATCCGGCTTTCTTTTGCTCGATTCTCTACTCATTTAGGCCTCTACATTTCCTGGCTTTCCTTCTGGAACGCAGCTATCCGGTCACTATACCACCAACACATGCCCCTCGGTCACAAGTGTTCTCTGAGGTCCAAGTTCCCTCCCAGAGTAAACACATTAATTTCCGGGCATAGTCACACTGGAGCAGAGTTCTTCTAGACCTGTGCCTCCAGTTGTGATTTTGACAGTGTCTTCCCCTCTTGCCTGACACTGTGAAACTTCACCCATCAACCATGCTCCCGATGCTAATACATCTTTTCCTCTTAACCCCCATCTGATTTCTCCCTGGTCACCATGACTCAAAGCATCCAGGTCACTTCTAATGAGGTTCTATGCACTCCCGCCTCCAGCCGTGATCTTGCGTTATTGGTTCTGTCTGCACAAGGCTGGTGTGCAGCGTCTCATCTTCCTTTCTGTCCTGGGTAGCAATGCCTGCCTAGACCTCAGAGCTTGCAGACTTGCTCTGCAGGCAGTCTTTACTCCCCCACCTTGCACCCACACACAGTGATGTCATCTTCCTAAGACTTGGGTTCTAAGAGCAAAATGCCTTCAAGCAATCCAGTTTCCCAAGTGATAAGGACCATGTCCTTCAATGGCTGGAAACACAGTGGGTGTTTTGATGACAGTGCTTGGACTATGCCTGCTGGAGGGCGAGGATATGGACATGCAGATACACCCTTATTACATGTGTCATCCTTCGTGTGATACAGACCTCTGATTGATCTTGATTTTTATCTGTCTATCTACCCACCCACCCACCCACCCACTCATCCATCCATCCATCCATCCATTTTTCTACCATCTATTAAATCATTTGTCTACTTATCTATCTTATCTCATCCTTAACAACTGCTGTTGAAATTCGCTTGGAATCTGATAGAATTGTGACTTACTCTACCATTAGAAAAGGAAAAGCAATTCAGAGCAGTAAGTAAAATTTCCAGAAAGCAGCTCCTAAGATGGGCAAACAGACTCAGCCACAAAATTTTATTTCTTATTAACTCTTTCTTCAATCTGAAAATTTAGTTTAAAATTTCCTCCATCTGGGCAGTCAAGACAAGGCCCCAGTTCCTGCCCTCTTAAGTAGGATTAAACTCCAGGGCTGAGCCTTGGCGCTAAGTACGGATGGCAGCATTCTCCGTAGCTGATGTTAGTGGGTGCTCTTTCAAGACAAGGGGGGTGTATGCAGGGGTGTGTCCTGGCTCAGTGGCAGTCTTTCTCTTAGAGTTCTGATTGGTGTATTATGCCGTTCCCAGTATGATGAGGCAGTAAATACACACTCACCATTACAGTTTTTGGCTGGCATCACTCTACTAAGTGAAGCAAAAGCTTCATTCTACAAGTTAGCCCCCACCTGTAATTTTATCCTAAAGCAGATGTCACAAAACCTCTCTGTGATACAGACTCCATCTTGTCCGGAGTCCAGGACTGACCCTTACCTTCCATGGTTCTCTGGCATCACAGAGGACCTGGCTTAGGGAAGGAGGATTCTTTGCAGCCTATGCTGGTCTGCACTGGGAAGGGGTGCTTAGGAAGGCAGTCACTGCAAATGCAGACGTGTACTAGGAGAATGCTGTCTGCTTGTTCTGATGAACCTGCAGAGACCTCATGCCTACCTGAACCCAGCCCTCAGCAGGTGCAGAGAGCTCATTCTTGGCCTGGAGGTGGGAAGGACTCTTCCTTGCTGCTGGTTTGCTGGGAAGACTCAGGGCCATCTGTGCTTTCCTCTGGCCACAGGCGGGCTACAGAATCACAATAACCTTGTGCTGTGGACACTTGGATATGGTGAAGCCAATTCTGCACTTATACAGACTGAACACCTTATTGCCGAAGCCAGGGTGTTTGGGCAGCAATGATCACACTTAGTCAGCTCATGTCACACTTCCCTGTGATTTCACAATTATTCCCCAGGTTGAACTTGACCTCATCCTCTGCACTCTTTTCCAGGAGGGCTCTGCTCTTTGTCCCCAGACGCAGACAGCATAGAAGCTTGCTCTCCTCTGGCTGGGAAGTTATCCCTGATGTTTTATTTAATTAGTGTCTAAGGGATTAACTGATCATTGATGTAGTGTGAGCTATAGTATTTGCAATTAATGGTAGATCCTAGAAGACCAGAGGAAATGGAGCAGTCATGGGGCATTGAAGGGTCCTCCTCCTCCTCCTTCAATTCTTTAATGTTGGGGAGGAGGTCACTGTAAAGCTAGCAGAGGACTGACTTGTGTAGCCTGTGGTTCAGGTAGAGAACAAGCTGAGCTGGCTTCAGGACCAAAATCAATCTCTGAGTCTCTAGGCGGTCACCTAGTTTCACTGTACCCCATTTCTATTGACAAAGCATAAGAAACACTAATCTTGCCCTCCAACGCCTATCACAAGGGAGAAACAAGTTGGTTTGTAAAGTACGGAGAACAATGGCCAGCACAGAGGAATCCAAGTTCATATTTGTTCCTAATTACTAATGTTGTCTGAGCTACTTGTTCTATTTGTTGCAATGAAGGGATGAAAACTCTGGACAGAAATCAACATGAAGGGCAAATCCTTAGTCATGAGCAGCAAATCGTGTGAACAGAAGCTAACTGTGGAGCCATGGTGAATGGGAGTGCTTTTAGACAGTTACCTCTTTTCTAGTTAACAAACAAACAAACAAACAAACAAACAAAAAACAAACTGCAGGGGCTGGAGAGTTGGTTCTGCCGTTAAGAGTGCTTGTTGCTCTTGTAGAGGACTCAGGTTTAACCCAGTATCCATGTGGTGGCTTACAACTGTCTCTAACTCCAGTTTCAGGGGATCCAACACCCTCTTTTGACCTCCTTGGTACTAGGCATACACATAGTACACATACATACACACAGGCCAAAAAAAAAAAAAACCCTCAATATAAGAGGATAAAATAAATAAAATCTAAAAAAGTGTTATATATATTTGAATCTTTTCTCTCTTTTGCTTAATTAGGCTAAGGATTTGTCTATCTTTAAAAAAAACTACCTCTTGTTTCATCTCTTCTTGGTATAGCCCTTTTATTCTATATTTCATGAACTTATCTCTTGATTATTTATTGTAGGGAGCATTGAGGTCCTTGTGTTCACAATTAAGCACCAGGAGAACAAGGAATGTTAAACACACAGGGGTTTGTATGTTCCTTAAAGGGAAGGATATATAATCTGTTATTCCCTTAGAAGGCTGGGAGTAGACATGGTTAGTAGCCTGGTGGCCTCAGTGCTATCTGTGTGGCTGAGACCATACCAGATCCTTCCCCAGACACCCTTGTTTCTTTTTTTCATCTATGTATCTATGTATCTATGTATCTATCTATCTATCTATGTATCTATCTATCTATCTATCTATCTATCTATCTATCTATCTATCTATTATGTATACAGTGTTCTGCCTGCATGTATGCCTGCAGGCCAGAAGAGGGCACCAGATCTCATTATGGATGGTTGTGAGACACCATGTGGTTGCTGGGAATTGAACTCAGGACCTCTGGAAGAGCAGTCAGTGCTCTTAATCACTGAGCCATCTTTCCAGCGCCAGACACCCTTATCATGAGCTTGTTTTCTCAGTCAGTCTGTAGAGCCTATCTTTATGGAAGGTGTCACATGTACTTTACAAAGACTTTCCAGGTAGTCACATCTGATCTTTATTTAGCTTACTTTGTTCCTCAAGGAGATTTATGTGTGCTTTCTTGTGCACACAGGATTGAGTTAACTATCACCGGAAGGTCTTCACCAAATTGTCCTGTGCTTAAATATCTCTAAAATAAACTACTCAGGGTCAGACTCCCAAAGTTTGAACCAACACTGGCTATTTAGTCCTGTTGAACTGAACTGCCTGATTGTCTCCCAAGGATCGCTACTCTTCCGGCCGCGGTGGTCACAGAGACCCCCCCCCCCGCCACCCCCCCAGTTTATTGCCATGTGATAATATTTTTTAACTGTTTGTAAGACCTTGAGCTACATCTTCAGACTGATTGGAGGTTTCTCTGAGTTTTGATATGGGCACTCATCGTTATAAACGTTTCTCTTTGAATTGCCTTTGCTGCATACCAAAGGTTCTAGTAAGCTGTGTTTTCGTTTAATTACAGGAATTTTTAACTTTTCTCCATGATTTTCTTCAATGATGGCACAGGCCATTCAAGAGTGTGATGTTCAACCTCTATGTGTTCATGTAGTGTCTATCATTTCTCTTGTTATTGACTTCTAGCTTTATTCTATTATGATCTGATAAGATTCAGGGAATTATTCTTTTATATTTTTTGAAATTTGACTCATGGTCCAGAATGTTTTCTCTTTTGGAGAAAGTCCGTGGGAACTGAGTGGGACATGCATTCTACAGGCTTTGGGTGGAATGTTCCACAGATGTCGGTTTCACCTGTTTTATGTATGATACAGCTTAAGCGTGAGGGTTTTGATTTGGTTTTGATCTGGATCATCTCTCTTCTTCAGTTACCCACTATTATTGAAGCTGGCTTTATCTATGCCTTTATGACTAGTGTTTGTTTAATGGAATTAGGTATATTAACATTTGGGCATATCTATTCACAATCGTTGTGTCTTATTGATAGTCTGCACCTTTTATTAAAATGCACTGGCTTAAAACAACTCTTTTGACCAATTCTGACTTGATATTTACTGTGTTCAATCAAGAATGGTTACTCCTTTTTGTTTCTAGCCTCTGCTTGCTTGGAATACAGTATCCCACCCTTTGACACTCATTCTGTGTGAATCTTTATCAATTAGGTGTGCCACCTTCAGGCAACAAATAGTTGGATCTTGTGCTTACATCTAGTCAGCTTGTTTTCATGTCTTAATTGGAGAGCATAGAGCATTAACATTTGGATGATTATTGAGAGGACTTTGATAATGCCTGTAGTTTTACTTATTTTATCTGGCAGGTTCATAAACTATTCATCCTTTTCTTTCTTCCATATTTACGTTAGGGATTTATTGAATTGAATGGTGTCTAATCTTCATTAGTTCTCATTTATTAGTCTATTCCTTGCGTGAGATTTGTTATTTCATGGTCTTTTGTTCTGTGGCTACCTTTCTTCTCCTCCTGTGTATAGAATTCTTTTATCTATCTTCTGAAGTGCTGGCTTTGTGGTATGACTTGCTTTAGTTTGTGCTTATCTTGGAAGATTTTTATTTCTTTACTAAATTAAAAAGGTATCTTTGGTAGGGAGATGTCTCAGTGATTAGAAGTGTTTGCTGCTCTTCAGAGGACTTGAATTCAAATCCCAGCACTCACCCTGAGATACTCACAAGGGAATATAATATTGCTTCCAGGGGATACAACACCCTCTTCTGGCTTCTGCCAGACCTGCTCACATGTGATAAACATAGACACAGACACATAAATAAAAATAAATCTTTAGAAAAGAGAGAGGGAGAGATTAGGGATGAAGATGTGCCTCAGAGGTTATGAGTATTTGTTGCTCTTTCAGAGGCCCTGAATTCAGTTCACAGCACCCATATCAAATGCTCACAACTGCCTATAATGCCAGATCCAAGGGCTCCATCTGGTTTCCACAGGCACCCAAATACATGTGGCTCATGTAGCACATACATACAAATACTTTTTTTTAAAATGGGATATTATTGCTGCTGTAATAATTTTGTTTGGCAGTATTTACCTTCAGGGCTTGAACTGCACTGTCCAATACTCTTCTAGGTTTCAGAGTTTCTGCTGCTACTCTAATGTTATTATTATTATTATTATTATTATTATTATTATTATTATTATTATCATTTTGGTTTTTCAAGACAGGGTTTCTCTGTGTAGTTTTGGTGTCTGTCCTGGATCTCACTCTGTAGACCAGGCTGGCCTTGAACTCACAGAGATCGGCCTGGCTCTGTCTCCCGAGTGCTGGGATTAAAGGTGTGCGCCACCACTGCCCGGCCTGCTCTAATGTTATTTTGATGAATGTTTTGTAGCTGAAGTTTTCTGCAGTCCTGCCCAGGGGCCACAGCTGCTCAGACCCAAATAAACACACAGAAGCTTATATTAATTACGAACTGTATGGCCTAATGGCTCAGGCTTCTTGCTAGCTAGATCTTACATCTTAAATTAACCTATTTCTATAAATCTATACCTTGCCACATGGTTTGTGGCTTACTGGTATCTTTACATTTTGCTTCTCATGGCGGTGGCTGGCAGCGTCTTCCTGTTGCCAGAATTCTCCTCTCTGCTTATCCCGCCTATACTATACTTCCTGCCTGGCTACTGGCCAATCAGCATTTTATTTATTAACCAATTAGAGAAACACATTCACAGCATACAGAGTGATATCCACAGCACTTGTGTTTTTATAAATGAGTTGGCTTTTTTTTTTTTTTGGTTTGTCTTAATCAGTGTTCTATTGCTGTGAAGAGATACCATGACCACAGCAATATATAAAAGAAAGCATTTAATTGGGACTGGCTTACAGTTTCAGAGGCTTAGTCCATTATCATCATGGCAGAGATAATGGCAGTATGCAGGCAGACATGGAGCTGGAGAAGCTGAGTTTTACACCCATATCTGCAGGCAGCAGGAAGAGAGACTCTGGGACTGGCTTGGGCTTTTGAAACCTCAAAGCCCACCCCCAGTGACACACTTCCTCCTCCAACAAGGCCACACCTCCTAATCCTTCTCAAGTAATGCCATTCCCTGATGATCAAGCATTTCAATCTATGAGCCTATGGGGGCCATTCTTATTCAATGCCCCCACAATAAAGCTCCACTTTTCCTCTGGAAGAGAATCCTGCCAGGTTCCTTTTTGTGGGTGGGGGAAGTCTTTTGAGATTTCCATGGAGCCTTAGATGGGCATCAGATCCCCTGGAGCTGGAGTCACATGCAGCTGTGGGTGCTGGGCATGGAACTTCTGTCCTCCACACAAGCTGAAAATACTCTTACTCTGACCCGTCTTCTCACTACTATTTATTGCCTTTTAAAACATGTTTTTGCCATGGGTTGTTTCTTCCTTAGCATCTCTATCTGTTCCAATAGGCTCTTTGTTATTCTGTTGTTTCATTTGCTGTTCTTAATATTTTCAGCTTTATGGTGTTTCTGTTTACTTAAAGAGACTAGACAGATCATGAGCCCTAGGGGAAAACCTACTACTGTAATTCTACTAAAGGAACACAGCAATAAAATGACTCCTGGTGACATATTGCTGTCCCTATAGGTCAGTGCATCACTCAACCCTCTCCAGAGAAGCTTCTTCTTGCAGGAGATGAGAGCTAACACAGAGACCCACAACTGGACTATGTGCAGAGAGTGAGAGACTTTGGAGCACTCAGCCCTAAATGGGATGTCTCCATCAAACCCCTCCTCTTGAGCCTCAGGGATCTATGCAGAAGAGGAGACAGAAAGATTGTAAGAGCCAGAGGTGGTGGAGGACCCTGAGGAAACAGTGCCTTCCAGACACAACAGGACTGATGCACATGTGACCTCAGAGACTGTGACGGCATGCATAGGGCCTGCACAGGTTCAAACCAGACACAATCTGCCACACCAACTCCAGTGTCGTCCGTGTGACATGAACAATTATGTCAATAATAGCAGACGGGAGATACGTGTCCCATGGGACTAAGCTCCCTGGAGGTCCCTGGCAGAGTGCCCATGTTATGCCTCCTTCTTGAAGGAGACGTGCTTCACGGATCATGAGCTCCTTGGGCTATGGGTTGTGTATAATTGCTTTTCTGATAGTGTTCTAATTAATCTATAAAACACAGCCAAAATTAATGAATGCTTGGGTTGTGAACTATGGAGGAAAGGGGAAGCTGGACATGGACCTTATTTAGATACAGCAGAATGAGCTATTCCTTAAAGACCCCAAACCGCTAGATAAAAGAAAGTATAATAGTTCAGGCACTTCTAGGGAATGAACACTCACCCACTAGGAATCCTTTAGGAATCCCAACTGAAGTGATTTATGGCAGAAAAATGTTATCTCATAGGAGACAGATGGTGGGCCCCTCTGTTGAGGAAGTTCAGCATGGGAAACTTAAGGACTACATCAGAACCCCTTCCCCTTACAGGCATAAAAGTATAAGAGTCCGTATTTCAGCAGGTAAAAAGGTTTTATATTAAAAGAGATATGTGATAAAAGAACTAAAGAAAGACTTAGGGAGGATCTGCAGCATCCAAATTGGCTAAGTGGGTCATGAGAACCAGAAAAGTAAAAATGACTAATAAACTAGCGAGTGGCTGAGATAAAGATGAAGGACACAGCTGCAAGAAGCCTACATAAGTCTAAGGACTATACTAAGTTTAAAAAACACAGACTGCTCTTTGGGTCATAAAGTTCTTGTGGGTGAAGGGATATGTCTTGTGTCGATTTATAATTGTGTGCTTGCTGTTTTTTTAAAGATGATGTAATTGAATTATTGCTAAGCTCTTGTTGTTCCTTGTATGACTTGATAGTTTTCTGTATATAAACTACTGATTTGCAGAAGTAAAATTGCAGCAGATTCAAACCACTTCTGAGTGTTTTGTCTGTCTGTCATTCGCCAAATCCTTGCCTTCCTGACTACCCAAGCTCTGGTCTCCCTACGGTCGTGGTACCCCCGATGGGCCAGTCCGTGGCAACAATCCCAGCACTGAGAAGAGGAAGTGGACACAGTCCTACCCCTGACCAAGAAGATATTTGCAGCTGATACCTACCTGCTGAGGAAAGGAAAACCAGTGTTCTCCAGCGGGCTGTCACTGGGGATGTCAACCACACCCCATGACAGAGCCCATGCTTAGGAGCTGGACAGCACAAATGAGCTCCTTTTTTTAAAAAGTGGGCTTTTTGTCCTTGTTTTGTTCATTTTCTTGCTGACTTTTTGTTTTGATTTTTTGAGAGAGAGAACATGAAGTTGGGTGGTAGGGGAGGAGCTAGGAGGATCTGAGAGAGGGGAAAACATGATAAAAATATAGGATATGAAAAAAAAACTTTGATACAATATCTCTCTAGGTAGCCCTGGCTGTCTGGAAACTCAGTATATAAAGATCAGCCTGGCCTAGATTTCACCTATATCTACCTATTTCTGCCTCTGGAATGCTTAAAGGTGTGTGTGTGTCACCATGCCTGGCCTGAAAAAAAAGAAGAGATGGCTGTGAATAGCTGACAAATTTGGGTTATCACAGAACTTCATGCCAGGTTAGACCCAGCCCACAGAGACCCCATAAGGAGCCCTTGAGCTAAGTCAATACTACTAAAGGAAGTCCAGGGTTTGGAGCGCTAGCATGCCAACTAAATATACCTGCTTTTTCCTGCAGCTTAGTGAATGAGAAGTAAGTTTGGATAAAATGAACCATCTATTATGTGCACTCACGCCACTGAGATTAGCTTCATGACACAGATTTCTTTCATCACTGAACCTGTACCTCAGATGTTGACTTTGTTTTTGTTTTTGAAGACCAAGATTCAATATTTTTCATGTTTGTATCACCAACATACAGCAGTCTGGCATGCATTAAGGACTTTAATAAATGACTTTTTAATCATTTTTAACAATATATTTTGCTTACATTCTTTTCCCTCATTCAACTCCTCCTAGGTCCTCCTTACCTCCCTACCCACCCAACTTCATGTTTTCTCTCTCTCTCAAAAAAAAAAAAACCCAAAAAACCAAAACCCTGAAAATCAAAACAAGCAAACACTCAAAAATCCCAATAAGACAAAAAAAAAAAAAACCCAAACAAGACAAAACAAAAAACACACAAAAAATATGGAGCCTGTTTTGTGCTGGCCAGCTCCTGAGCATGGGTCCTGTCATGGGGTGTGGTTGCCATCCCCAGTGACAGCCTGCTGGAGAACACTGGTTTTCCTTTCCTCGGCAGGGATCAGCTGCAAATACCTTCTTGGTCAGGGGTGAGACTGTGTCCACTTCCCCTTCTCAGTGCTGGGATTGTGTCTGGTTTGAACCTGTGCAGGCCCTATGCATGCCGTCACAGTCTCTGAGGTCACATGTGCATCAGTCCTGTTGTGTCTGGAAGGCACTGTTTCCTCAGGGTCCTCCACCACCTCTGGCTCTTACAATCTTTCTGTCTCCTCTTCTGCACAGATCCCTGAGGCTTGAGAGGAGGGCTCTGATGGAGCTATCCCATTTAGGGCTGAGTGCTCCAAAGTCTCTCACTCTCTGCACATAGTCCAGTTGTGGGTCTCTGTGTTAGTTCCCATCTCCTGCAAGAAGAAGATTTTCGATGAGAGTTAAGTGATGCACTGATCTATGGGGACAGCGACATGTCACCAGGAGTCATTTTATTGCTGTGTTCCTTTAGTAGAATAACAGTAGTAGGTTTCCCCCCGGTGCCTGTGACCTACTTAGCCTTAGGTTCTTGGCATTATTAGCAGTGTCAAGTATGGGTCCCATCTCTGGAGTGGGCCTTAAACATAATTTTAAATGTGGTTGGTTACTACCACAACCTTTGTGCCACTCTTGCACTGGCATACATTGCAGGCAGGTCACTGTGGTAGGTCACAGGGTTTTTGGCTGGTGATATTGATGGTTACTCTTCCTGTAGCGGGCAGAGTACCTTACATCCCATGAACATTAGTTAGTAGGGGCGGAGCTTCTAGTTAGACACTAGCTCAACTTCTATGTCTTTGTGATGACATAAGTGTTGTCTTCAGCAATAGGGCTCTACCATCAGTGTGTGGAGAACATCCAACAGCCTTGGCAGCAGTCTGAGATGTTTGGGGGTTTCATGGGATACATTTGGCCAATGAGTCAACAAGATACAACCATTCCTGGCATTGAAGGTTTTACTCCATGGCATAAAATGTCCAGTTGGGGCACTGACTCCACTATGATGTGGTAACTCCAATTAGATTCCTTTCATATAGGTATACATTTTAAGAAGCTTCTACAGTAGTAGGTTTCCATATGGCTTTTTGGGGAGGGCAGGGCAAAGGAGGGAATGTGGGTAGGAACAAGTAACAGTAAAGGACTCTTGAGACCCTACTCTTCTAATTTCCTTGATCTGCATTCAGGTTTATGAACTAGGGCTGCGAGAGGCGCTGTCCAGGTGCTGAAAAAAAACTGCATGCAGCCAGAGGCTCTGGATTTGTTTCTGCAGAACACTGAGCTTCCCTCTCAGTCCTGAAATGATGCATGCTGGTGTTTTGTTGCTGTTGTTTTGAGACAAAGCCTTACTCTATAGGTCAGGCTGGCCATAAACTCAGCATGTAGCCAGTCTAGCCTCAAATCCATGACAATTTTGCCTCAGCCTCTCAAATGCTGGGATTACAAATGTAAGCCACAATACCCTGCTTTTGTTTTGTTTTTGAGAGAGGGTTTCACTATGAACTGGAACTCCTTATGTAGACCAGGTTAGCCTCGAATTCATAGAGATCAGCCTGGGGACTCCCTGAGTGCTGGAATTGTGGGTGTGAACCACCATGGCTGGCTGCTGTGTTCTTTAAAAAGAGAAAAAGAAAAGAAAAAAAGAAATGAAACAAAACACACACACATAAATCAAACATTTGTTTGTTTGGTCAGAGATATGTGTGTGTGTGTGTGGGCACGTGTGAGCCGTGGTGTGTGTGGGCCCATGTGAGCCTTGGCGTGTGTGGGCACGAGTGAGCCTTGGCGTGTGTGGGCACGTGTGAGCCGTGGCGTGTGGGCATGTGTGAGCCGTGGCATGTGTGGGCACATGTGAGCTGTGGTGTGTGTGGGCATGTGTGAGCTGTGGTGTGTGTGGGCATGTGTGAGCCGTGGTGTGTGTGGGCACGTGTGAGCCGTGGCGTGTGCAGAGGTTAGAAGGCCCTTGAGGGTGCTGGTTCTCTCCTGCTGTGTTACTCCCAGGATGGAAGCAGGTTGTCGGGCTTGGCAGCAGGTGTCTAAACCCACGGAGCCATCTCATTGGTCCTGCACTGGCTTTCTTGAACAGTGTTCTCCGTGACCACAGAAGCACACAAGTATGTGTATGGAAAATACGTGTTTGCTTATGTGACACATTGCATTACATAATAGAATTACAAATGGTGTGTATGAAGATCTAACTGCTCTCCATTTCTCATTCCTCCACAGTGTCTGTTTTAGGATTAGAATCCAGACTCGAGGAGGAAATCACAGAGATTCATATTTAATATGCTTACTTAATAAACATGTAGCCGATTTTAAGATGAAAATTTCGTAATAAATAACTATATGTAACTATAAATATATATATGCACACATATATACACATATATGGACCCACCCTTTCCATTTCACAAAGTAGTTTTTTCTTTTGCTGAAAATCTAACCAAAAGTAAGTCTTTTGAAAGGCAAATTTGGATCTCTTTAGTAATAGTTTCCCAACTAAAGAAGAGTCACGGGGCTGGAGAGATGCTTTAATTAGTAAAGTGCTTCTGTGCAAGCCTGGGGACCTGAGTGTGGATTCCCAACACCCATGTAAAAGTTTGGTTATGGCAGCATGTTCCTGTAAACCTTGCTCTGGGAGGTGAGAAAGGGGACTCCCTGGGGCTCCTTGACCATTTCAAGTCATTCTGTAGGTAGAGACTATGGTGGCAGAAGAATGTTTTTGCTTTAGAACATTAGTAAATGTCCTACTGTGTCTTTGTTATAATGATCAAAAGTTGACAATACTGCCGGGTGGTGGTGGCGCACGCCTTTAATCCTAGCACTCGAGAGACAGAGGCAGGTGGATCGAGGCCAGCCTTGGCTACAGAGTGAGTTCCAGGAAAGGCACCAAAGCTACACAGAGAAACCCGTCTCGAAAAACAAACAAACAAACAAAAAAAGTTGACAATACCTATGATGATTAATGTCAATTGTCAGATTGATAGGATTTAGTCACCATGGAAACAAACCTCTGGGCATGTCTGGATATATCAGGGCATGATATAGAATTAAAGGCTCCACCTTTTGAAATTCAAATTCATTTGAAAGGGGAGAACCTAAACTGAAAACGCCCCTGGGTTCTTTGAGGGGTTCTTTGCTCAAAAACAGCGTCCAAGGAAAGTGTTTCCCTAGGGCAGCACACAGGCTGACGGAAACTGTGGTGCAAGGTAGGCAGATGCCATCCAGAGGAGGCAGCAGAACTTGGTGATGTCATCCATGTGGTAATGGGTTTTCAGATATGAAAGACGCAAGATTGAGAGCATCATGGATTTTTCTGCCAGGGTTTGAGAAAACCCCCAAAGCCAGGCAATACGTGACCGGGTTAGAATCATTCAAGGACCATATTGTGAAGGTGTGAAGGACAGTGTGAAACCCAAGTTGCAAGCAATGGAGACCTCAGGGTGTTGAAAAAGCAGAGAGACGCTGCAACTCTGGAGTAGCACTGGCCCAAGAGAGAAGTTATGTCATGCTGCAGGTGGCAGAGATGGAGGGAAAAGACTACCTAAGTCTTTTGAAGCCAAGAGGAGTCCATCATGATTCCCAGATGCTTGATATGGAGCTGCAGGATTTGATGTTCACCCTGCTGGGTTTCAGTCTTGGTCTCACCATTCATTGCTAGGTTCCCACTATTCTGGTTTGAAATGGGAGTGTTTATTTTGTACTATTATATATTGGAAGCATGTAATTTGCTATATTATTATTATTATTATTATTATTATTATTATTATTATACAGAGATTCACAGTTAAGAGATCATGCTGTGTTTCAGATGAAACTTAGATTTAGGACCTTTAAACAATGTTGAAACTGTTAAAGACTGAGATTTTTGAAGTTTGACTGAATGCATTCTGCTTTATAAGATGGCTAAGACAAGAGGTAGAAAGTTTTGGCTTACAAGTGGTGCGTTTGAAAGTCAAATGGGCAAGGGATGGAACTGGGATGGTTAAGCTTGACTGTCACCCTGGCAGTACATAGACTCACCAGGAACAAACCTCGGGCGTATCTGCGAGGGATTTCTAGATTGGGTTAATTGAGGTGGGAAGACCTATTTAAATATGAGATGTACCATCCCCTAGGCTGGGTCCCTGGACTGAATAAAAAGGAGAATGTGAGCTGAGCATCTGAATTCCTCTCTCTCTGCTTCTGCCTGTGGATGTAACATGGCTGGCTATCTCAAGTCCCTGTTGCCATGACTTCTCCACGGATTTCTGAGCAGAAGTAATCTTCTCCTTAAGACGCTTTTGTCAGGTGTTTTATTGCAGCCGCGAGACAAGTAATTAATACAACACCCCAAGGAAAGGAGTCATCCAACACGCTGGCATACAGCTGAAGCTAATTCACTAGGGGCACACCCATGCTCTCTCTTAGATCAAACCCCTGTCCAACTGCTGCTGCTCGGCAGGTATGTGTTAGGTGGGTGGGGCCTCATGGGTATCATATATGTACAAAAAAGGGCCTCTTTCTAGTCTGTGAAAGTATAGTGAAATAGAGAAATTAAGTGGGGCTAAGTGACAAAGTATAAATAGTGAAATGTCACATAAAGGCACTGAGTGATGTTTGTCGTAAATGATTTGAGGAAAGTGAAGCAAATGTATTTTTTAGATTTATTTATTTTATGTATATGATTGTTCTATCTGCACGTATGCCTGCAGCCACCATGTGGTTGCTGAGAATTGAACTCAGGACCTCTGGAAGAGCAGCTGGTTCTCTTAACCTCTGAGCCATCTCTCCAGTCTATGAAGTAAATTTATATTGATGACGTTATAATGATTATGTCACATAGACAATGACGTTTAATTGTGTTAGCATAGATGAGGTAAGGATATGATTACTTGTAGGTTGGCAAAATGTTTGAGGAAAAGGGGAGATATGGGATTCTCAGATAGGAGAGTTTAAAGTAGTTTGAGTAGGTGCCTGGAGAAATCTTATTAAAAAATCTGCTTAAAACTCTTACTTAGATCTTTTTCAAAAACTTTTAGTGCTTTATTACATATATTAATTACATATAATTATTATATATTATATATAATAATGGATTTCATACATGCATTTAATTTATTTTTAATAATATTCATGTCCTTATTACCCTATTTCTATCCCTCT
Organism: Peromyscus eremicus; assembly: GCF_949786415.1. Classification (NCBI taxonomy): domain Eukaryota; kingdom Metazoa; phylum Chordata; class Mammalia; order Rodentia; family Cricetidae; genus Peromyscus; species Peromyscus eremicus. The sequence goes on from NC_081423.1 coordinate 42,732,532, forward strand.
CACTTCCCAATGGTCTTATTCTTCCCAACTGGTCCTCTTCTATTTTCGTGTGGTTTTTTGTTTGTTTGTTTGTTTGTTTTTTGGTGAATCAGTGAGTTCAGTAGGGTTACTAACAGGAACATAGACTATGGAGTATTGACAGGGGTATGGATGACTTACCAGTAGCTACATCACTGAAGAGAATGTATCTGTTCCAAATAATTTCAGAACACATTTTTTAGGGCATATGGTCAAAGAGAAATTACTAGAAGGGTTTATAGACAATGCTTTTCTTTCAGTATTCAGAAGATCTATAGACCATTTCTCCTCTGCAGATAGAAATGTCTGGGAAGGGTCCAGAAAAAGTACCATGACCTTGTCTGAGATTTTAGAAGACAAAGGTTTCTAGTCAAGAGTCTATGTTGTCCTCAGAATGATTTTGAGAGGTGAGAATTCCAACCTAGGCACTGATCTTTTTGGGGAAATAAATCTGCAGCACTAGCTTCAACATGTGGCTGTTCCAGGAGTCAGGCAGAGATCATCTGGCTTTCAAAGACTTCCCCCTACCCCGGGAGGATATGATCTTCCTCCACGTTTCTTTCACATCCTTGTTCCTCAGAGTGTAGATGAGTGGATTGAGCAGCAGCGTGAAGACACAGTAGAAGAAGGAGAGGAACTTGGACTGAGTGTTGTTGCCTGGAGGCTAGAGGTACGTGTACATACCTGGTCCAAAGAACATGGTGACGACTAGCAAGTGGGAACTGCGTGTTCCGAATGCTTTGCGCCTTCCCTCGGCTGAAGGTAACTTCAGCACAGCCCTGGCAATGAAGGTGTGGGAGATGAGCACTGTCAGAGGAGACACTATTCCAAAAGGAAGAGCTCCCAAGGCTAAGGACAGGTCATTTGTAGTGGTGTCACTACATGCCAGTTTAATCAAAGCAGCACCCCACAGAAGAAGTGGTCTAGTGTATTTTCTGCACAAAGGGTGAGGTAAAGGGTGAGTGTACCTTGAACCAGAGAATTGGCCAGGCCACTGGCCCAGCATACAGCTGCCAGCCACACACATGTCCAGAGAGGCATGATGAGAACATATCAGAGGGGACAGCAGATGGCCATATATCGATCAAAAGCCTTGACTGCCAGCAGGGCATATTCAGTGCAGCTGGTCCAATGGAAGAAGTAGGCCTGTGTCACGCAGCTCCAGGAGGCAACTGTCTTTTCTGGGCCCCAGAGATTGACTAGCAGTTGTGGGACAATGGTGCACATGGCACAGAGGTCCAGCACAGAGAGGTTGTCTAGGAAGAAGTACATGGGTGTTTGGAGTCTAGGCTCCACCAGGGAGAGGAAGACAATAGAGCTGTTTCCTATCAGGGTGAAGATGTAAGAGACCAGAAGCACTCCAAAGAGGGGGATCTCCAGCCGTGGATGATCGGATTCACAGAGCTACTGTGAATGTGGTTCTCCAAACGCCATTTTGAGGGTTAGCTTTTAATTCTTTTGAGTATGTGCTCAAAAGTAGAACTTCTGGATTTTATTATATTTTTTTCTGCTGTATTCCAGAATCTTGGTACAATTTTACTTTCCCACCACAAGACAAATGTGCCGGGGAAACTCACATTCCGCCCTTCCATCTGCATTCCATATGCCTACACGGAAAAAGAAACATTTGGAAGGTAAACAAGATGCTTCCTTTTTAATAAGCCCCAAGGCAACAGCTTTGAAACGCCCACTGTATTTGTGACACTGTATTAGTGAGATATTGTCCATAACAATTCCATATATTGCTCAGTAGTTGATTTTCAAGTCCTGTTAGAGTGAAAATATCCAAGATCTGATGAAAATATCTACCCAAAGCCTGACCGAGTCAACTAGGATTCGTGTAAATTTTTTACTCCGCCTCTTTCTCCCCTATTCCTTCTTTCCTCCTTTTAAAATTAACCTCAGCATTCTTCTGTCCTTCAGCACAGTCAGCAAACCCGGTGCTATAACTTCATCTGGAAAGGGTGATGCTTCCCTTTCATCTGGCATATCTCTTTCCCGACCATTTTCGAGGGAAATGCTATTGAACATTTCCTTTAAGTGCAGGTAAGCGAGGAAGGGTAACATATGCGCACAGCTCTGAGAACTCTTCCTACTGGAAGAGGTTATTACATTGGTTATTAAACTGAGTTTATTTTTAGGAAATCAGCTCTCATTTTTACCCCAAATTTTATCATGGCAACGTGAACTTGACACCAAATTCATTTCAGTACATTTCAATATATAATTTTGTTACATTAAATGCATTTATATTGTCATTTAGCTATTTCCACCACCCACCTCTAGAGTCACTACCACCATCAAATTCAATCAATACCGATTGAACAATACCTATCTTCCTGTCTACCACAGTCCCAGAACCCGTCATCAGCCGTTCTAGGTACTTTTTGTGTGATTCCAATTAGTCTAATTATCCTAGAGAAATTTCATTGTATTTGTAACTTCGTCATTGACTTACTTCACTCACACCATCTCATCCAGATTCATCTATGCTCTAGGCTAAGTCAGGACTTCCTACCTTTTAAAGGGCCAATTAACACTAATTATATGTGTTTGCTATACCGTCTTTTGTATTCACCCACACATTCTCCCTCGAGTGTGTCTATATCTTGCTCATTGGAAACAGAGCTACTGTGAATGTGGTTCTCCAAACACCATTTTGAGGGTTAGCTTTTAATTCTTTTGAGTATGTGCTCAAAAGTAGAACTTCTGGATTTTATTATATTTTTTTCTGCTGTATTCCAGAATCTTTGTACAATTTTACTTTCCCACCTCTAGGGACTCTTTTCCCACATTCTCATTAATACTTGTTATTCTCTCATAGCAAAAATATGATGTAAAATCTACCAATCTTTTATTCACAAGTGTCTGCTCTGCAGAGAAACGCCTAGCTGGACTCAGGAAGGAGGCCTCAGATGTCCCAGAGCAAGGTTCAGGAAGTTCCACAGCATGGAATGGAAACCACAGACACAAGGAGGAGGCCGGAGATGACCCAGAATAGTTCCTGACCCTAAGAGGAAGATTAAAGTTGAAGCCTCCAGCCCCAGTACCAGGCCAACAAAGGAAAATGATTTCTCAGCCCTCCAACTTAGTCCTCTCCTGAACATTGTAAATGCCTCTACTGAAGGAAGAGATAGGACTCAACCAGCCAGCTCCAAATGTATAAGCCCCAGTGCAGAAACAAGCAACATGAAACACCAAGATAACATGTCTTCCCCAAAAATTACTAACTCCACAGTAATGCTCCCAGTGAGAATGAAGTGGGAGAACTTCCAGATGAAGAACTCAAAAGAATGCTTGTAACCATGTGATGATATATTGTGTACCCTAATAAACTTGTCTGAGGATCAGAGGACAGAGCCAACCACTAGATTAGACATAGAGGCCAGGCAATGGTGGCCAGTATTGGGAAGCACACTTGCCTTTAATCCCAGGAAGTGACAGCAGGGCGGAGAAAGGTATAAGGTATAAGGCGTGAGGAAACAGGAACTAAGGCAGTTCAGCAGAGACCCTTTCGGGTGAGGACTCAGAGGCTTTCAAGTCTGAGGATTCCTGGAAATAGGCTCGGCTGAGGAGTTGGCGAGGTGAGGTTGGCTGTGGCTTGCTCTGCTTCTCTGATCTTTCAGCTTTCACCCTGATATCTGGCTCTGGGTTTTTTGTTAAAAGACCATCTAAGATTAGAATAACATAACTATGTTCAAAACACAAAAAGAAGCCATGAAAGTACTCTAAGAGAACAAAAACAAAGCTGAATGGAATTTAAAAAATCAACCCTAAATCTAAAAATAGAATCCAACAAAGAAAATTGCTGAAGAAAAATCAAGCTAAAATTATATATATTATATATATTATATATAATATATATATAATATATATGTATATCAGAATAAACGAAAGCTCATCAGAAAATCCTCACCAACAGGATGGACCAGGTGGAGAACAGAGTGTCAAGAGAGCTTGATGACAAGGTAGATCAGCATCCTTCGGCAAAGGTCAATGGTAAATGAAGGAAAACTAAGGTGGCACCAGGAATCAGATTCAACTTAAATCCTTTTCATCATGTATCCACATTAACCTATTTGAATACTCTTTAGAAATTCCAGTCCTCTATCATTCTATCAGTCCATTCTATAATTCCATTATTTTTAAGGTCACATGAACCTTTCAAACCTCAACATATGACACTGGGGCTGATTCTGGTCTGGCTTCTTTTCCCACAAATGAATAGGTAGGTTATATATGGGGATACTCAGATTGGGATCTATAATTAACTTCCATAATATCAGCCTAATTATTTCTCTAAACACCGCCCCACATAAGTGCTCAGGTTAGGATGACCTAGTCTACCTCTTCATAGTACGTGCAGTGACTGCTACCCAGATTGACTTCTAAGTAATACTTTTTTCTATACTCTAAACTTCTTTTTCTTTCTTTCTCTTCCTACAACTACCCAGCACTATCGACTTAGCCTAGATTTTGATTTTTTTGAAGTTATTTTCTGTATCACCATGAAATATATGTCAGAAATTTTATTTCATTGGCTTGTATATCCTAATACTTATTGTGCGGTGACTTAATTTTCCTTGAATGGTTACTGTTCTGTTTTGGTCTGTTATGCATGCTTATGTTTTTAAGTTGACATTTTATTTACCCTGGCTTCTTACAGTACACAAAATCCTACATCCTAACTTCTTGGATATGAAAACCGAATAAGGTCATAATTGGGTTGAAAAGCACAGCCTCCTAGATGTTCTTACATTGTTTTCCTTGATTAAAAAAAAATATATCATTTCCTATACTAGCCCACACTCAGTGAGTGAGAATGTTCTTTATGATCCATTGTGGGACTTGCTAGAGGATAGAAAAATTTACTACAGACAGAAGACCTCAGCTGGCCACTCTTACTTACCTTGAGGGTGAAGGAGGAAGAGGTGCAGAGGGCGGAACCAGCCGTGAGAAGATTGAGGACCGGGTCTAAGAATTCACTCTTAGACAATGAGGGGTTCAAGGAGTAGGAGGCAGACTAGGCAGAAGGCAGGAACGAGAGTGAATTTGACGACACTGGGGGTCTCCTGAGGTTTATCCCTGAGCTCTTCTGAGGCCTGAGTTGTCTCATGGAGATAATTAAGCCAGGGGCTGTGTTTGTACAGAGAAACATTTGGGAGGAGGGAGGGTTCTTTTCATTTATTTTCTTTAGAATCATCATTGCCCTGAAGAATACACCTGAGTAAGCTGCATGCAACAGGACTGAAAGTCTGTAGCCTCCTCACATTGATGGGTTTCCCATCAACGAATGTGACTTGGAAAGTCTGATGTCCACTATAGTGAAGCTCTCTGGAGATATTTCTTGATAGTCCCTATATCAGAAACATATTAGGAAGTTCTTTATTGGGTGAATTTTTATTTTGTCACCATGGGGTAATTTTCTGATATCTTGATGATATATTTTGTTTCACGGTTGTCCTGGATGGTATTTTTTATTTTTGGGCAACTTGACATAAGCTAGAATTGTATAAGGAGATGAACCTCAGCTGAGAAAATGCTTCCATCAGATTGCCTGGAGGCAAGTCTGCAGGGACATTTTCTTTGTTAATGATTGGTGTGGCAGAACAAAGTCTGTTGTGGGCAATGCCATGTCTGGGCAGGTGGTTCTGGGTTGTATATAAAGCAGGATGAGCAAGCCATGAGGAGTAAGTCAGTAAGCCCCATTTATCTGTGGCTCCTGCTTCAGTTTCTGCCTCCAGGCTCCTGTTTTGAGTTCCTGCCCTGACTTCCCTCTGTGATAGAGTGTGACTTGAGAGTTGTAAGAAGCAAGAAACCCTTTACTCCCCAAGTTTTTCATTTGTTTTGTTGGTTGTTTTTTTGTTTTGTTTTTTTTGGTCATGGTATTTTATCACAGCAACAGAAACCTAAGAAAGATAGAAATTGGTACTAGAGGGCTAACTACTGCTGTGGCAGACCTGACCATGTTGTTTTGGGGGAGGATTGTGGAAGGAGTTTGGAACTTTGAGCTAGAAAAGCCAGTGAGTGTTCAGAGCTTAATGAGCTGTCGTAGTAACTTGGAAGTTAATGAGAGCAGCGTGGACAATGGAGACCTGGCTTGTGAAGTTTCAGAGAGAAGCTTGAGAGTCCCCTAAAGATTCTATCAGTACCCTTTGATATTCTGAACTGAGAATCTGTGGTTTTGGTTGGCTATGGCTAAAGATTGTCTGTGATTTAAAAAGAGACCAGCATCATTTAGGCTAAATCTTCTGGGAAGGGTTTCTTCAGGGTCATCACACAGACGTTGTGGCCCAAACAACAACAACTAGCATGATGTGATGACCGTAAGGATGCAGTGGTAGCATGCACAGCTTGATGGTAACCAACAGCCCTCTAGTTGGACTTAAGGCCCACTCAACAAGAGGATAATCATACCTGATATTGGAAACCTAACCAACCACCCAGGACTAGTGAAGCCACTTTACTAGACCAGCACAATCCTTAACTATATTCACAATATTTGTCCTTCTACCCACAGATAACTGCAGTCTTCACCCATCAGGGAAACGTCTCTTTTCAACAGAAGGAGACCACTACAGAAAAACACAACCAATCAAAATGCAGAGGTGTGGAGCCCAAGTGCCAATGGATACATCTACAAAATGACTCCCGCGCCTAAGGCTCAGGTATCATTGCAGAAGAAGGGCTGGAAAGATTGTAAGAGGGAGAGAATCTTGGAGCTTGCTGTGAGTCTCCTGTTAATGTCTGGAGCTAAACACATAAAGTCTCACCAGCCTGACCACCGAGACAGGAGCTGAACAAGGACACCGATAGACATGCCAGAGCAGACAGGGCAAAGCCCACGAGGCCTCAACCCCAGACAGAGAACTACAGGTAACTAAGGAATGCTGAGAGCGGGAGAAATAGTCTTCCCCAGGGAAGAGCACAGCAATTGGCTATCCAAAACCAAATGGTCAGCCCTGAAAGCATATATATAAGTAACATTTTTTTTTTTTTTTGGTTTTTCGAGACAGGGTTTCTCTGTGTAGCTTTGCGCCTTTCCTGGAACTCACTTGGTAGCCCAGGCTGGCCTCGAACTCACAGAGATCCGCCTGGCTCTGCCTCCCGAGTGCTGGGATTAAAGGCGTGCACCACCACCGCCCAGCATAAGTAACATTTTTAAGGCTTATCACAAACAAGCAAATTCAATAAGATTTTTGGCCTATTTTTTTTTAGATTGTGTAATGTATACAGGAATTATTTTATTTTATTTGTAAATCCATCAGAGGACAAAATACTTCACCAAATAGTCTTGCATATTGTAGAATCTGCTTATTTTATTTACTTTTATTAAATTATTTATTGACAGACAATAACCACACGTTCTCATGGAATACAGTATGTTTTCATAAATGTATGTACTTTGTGTTGGTTTATTCAAGCTGAATAGGCTTGATTGAATCAATTTATGATTTAAAAAAATAATTACTTTAAAAAATGTTAAGTGTTTTGCCTGCATGTATGTGTATGTACCGCATGCATGCAGTGCTTCAGGAAGCCAGAAGAGGACAGTAGAGTCCATGGAGCTGGAGTTACAGATGGTTGTGGGCTGCCATGAAGATCCCAAGAACAGAACACAGGTCCTCTGCAGGAGCAGTAAGTGCTCTTAACCTCTGAGCCACCTCTCCGTTCCAATTTATGATTTTTTCCATGATAATATTCAAAATCCTTTTTAAATGATTTATTTATTTTTATTTTACGTGCATTGGTGTTTAGCCTGCACATATGTCTGTGTGAGGGTGTTGGATCTCCTGAAATTGGAGTTACAGACAGTTGTGAACTGCCATGTAGGTGCTGGGAATTAGAACCCAAGTCCTCTGGAAGAGCAGCTGGTGCTCTTAACCACTGAGCCATCTCTCTAGCCCCCTCAAAATCCTTTTTAATAGCTGTTTTGAATTGTAGGTTGCACTATTGCTGAAAATACATCCTCTGTGTTCTAGGATATCAATATTCCTCCCTTATCTCCAGCTGTAGCTACAAAGAGCGTCACGTTTCTTTCTTTTTCCCCAGTTTTCTCCTTTTTCTTGACTCTAGGAACCGCTGCTCATTAAGCCTACAAGCCCAGATTTTCTAACTTCCACATCTGAGTTGATTTATGTAGTTCTGCCTCTCTCTGTGCCTGCCTCATTTCACTTTTGAGTAGAATTTCCGGTCATACCCATGCTGTTCTCTCCATGGCTGAAGAGTACCCCATTGTTTGTATCTGCCCCACGTCCTCCTCTACATTGATCCATCAATGGGCACCTTGTTTGATGGTGAGTCTTGTTCATTGAAGGGAGTGCAGCAAGAAGCACCAGAGTGTTGGTACTTTTGATGTACTTAGTTTCTTTCTGGTAAGTACAGAATAATGGGATTGTTGTATTTTAAGGTACTTCCATTTAAATTTCCTTGGGAACATTTCCATAATTTCTGTGTTTATTTACATTTCTACCAACAGTCTATGAGTGTTTCCTTCTAGTGTTTGGGTCTGAAATGTTCCCTAAAGTTTGTATACAGAGAGTTTTTTTGTCCTCAATTCATCAATATTCAGATGTGAGGTCTTGAAATCTGATTGGATCATAAGGACGATAACCCACCAACGGACTGAATGGATTTTAACTAACAATGAACCAGAATGGACTTTTAGGAAGTTTGGTCTTTGGAGGAACTGGTGTATCTGAAAGTATATGTTGTTCCTGGCCCATCCTTTCTTGTTCTATTCCTCATTGTCATGAGGTAGGTGGCTTTGATCAAACATGCACTCTGCCAAAATGTTAAGAATCATTACAGGACCAAGGCAATGTAGTCAATAACTGTGGACCAATCATCTTTCACTTTAGCGCCTTTTCAATGTGTTTTATAATGTGATGAAAATCCATACAGCACATGCCCGTCTTCCCACCTTCGTCGTTTTTGTCTGTTTGAGGACATTCTTCCTCTTCCTGTGTAGCCCACATTGACCTGGAATCTTCTTGCCTCTGCTTTCTGAGTGTCTGGATTATAGGTAGGCATCATGTCCAGCCTTAGAGAGACATTTAAAGTACTTATTTAAATAAGAAGGTCTTCAGATGGAAAGTAAGTCTATGAGCCTGACTACTTGGAAGATGAGAACCAGATTTGCTTATGGGCTTTGCTAGAGAAATTCCCCTAAAATTGAATATACCCAAATTATGTTTCCTGAGTTTGATAACAATGTAGTAACACATACATGGTGCACAGTGGACCTTAAACTAATCAAGAGTGTCTCTCTAATTCAACCCAAGCTTGACAACTTTTCACAATTTCTCTAAGCTCAGGCATCTGGTGATGACTCGCACTGTTGATGAGCCTATTGTCTTACGTTCCAAACAATTAAGGACACAGTGTTTGCTTTTCTGTGTTTAGCTTATTTCACTTGACCTTGTGTTACCTAACTCCAGCCATGATGTCACAAATGGTAGAAATTCAGTTTTATGGGAGAATATTTACCCATTTTGTATCCTTACCACTTTTTCTTCTTCCCTCTATCCCTTGATGAATGCTTGCTGCCAACTGTGCTATTTTGAATAGTTTAGTAAAGAACAAGAGTGTGCAGGCATCTTTTCTACACATTGGTTTCTAACATTTTTGGCACGGTAAATAGAGCTGACTGTTGAGTAGAACGTGGCTTGAAGGGTCATCTCAGAGGTCTACATCATGAACTTTGCAAATGTTTGAGATGGTGAGTGGATTGTTTGAATCTTGTCATTCCACGATATATGCAGAAGTCATAACATCACTTTCTACACCATAAATATGTAGAGCTGCAATTACTATACATGAGATAAAATGTAAGAACCACATGGAATAACATGGCTTACTGGTTTCAACTGTGTCATTGAAAAGTGTGACTGAAGCTGATTGAAAAGTGGGCGAGTAGGCATCCTTTTCCCCCCAATTCTTTTAGATGTCTAATTTAAAACATACAAAGATTACTCTCTTGCTGCCCTCTGCTCTGATCATTTACTTCCATAAGATCATGGAGCTGGAAAAGAAATAGATGGGGGGGGTGTTGTTCTTCGTTATTTCTCTCTTTAGAGTTTATCACTCACCTTGTTTAAATGTTGACTCTAAGCTTAGCTATTGCTGTTTATTTACTGTGCCAAGAAAAATCTCCTGTCATCCGGCTCTAGTGCACACACAGTCTAATAAATTCTAGTGTCTGTAACCATCATGACAATCTCATGGAGCCAATTTATTACAATACCTATGACATGCCCCATTTATCTGTTTTCTTTGATCTTCATGCTAGCTTGGGTGTTTTTTTGTGCTTTTGGAACATTCCAGCTATTTATTTCTTCACAAAATTCAAAAGCACTTCAAAAGTTCAGCTCAGCGCTTGCTTCTCACCCCACTTCAATCCCCAGCTTTCTGTGGAAGGAAGACCGCCTCGAGGGTACCATTCTTCAACTCGCTGTGAACGCCCTTCAAGTTTAAAGCGTTACAGAGGATGTGTGGACACTGTTCTGTGAAGCTACAATCCCTGTCTCTACAAGGACACCTTCTTTACCTCCCACCAGTTGTGTTGAAGCCCAAGGGTCTCTGCATATTTGTTTTAGGAGCTTTAGGATTGCGAGCAGAAAATTCTATATTATCTTTTTCAAGACCCTATGTTGAATCTCTGTGTGTCTGGGGAGCGGTATTGTCTGTTTTTTGGGATGCAGAATGTAGATTTCAAAATTATAGGATGGTAAAGTGTGGTAGAAATGAGCAAAATCACTCAACACTAAGGCATCAAGGTTGCTGTTCAACGAATGAACTGATTTTATTTTGGCAGCATCTAAGAACTATGTAAAATGTGAAGTTATAATTTTTAAGATTTATTTATGTGTGTGTGTGTGTGTGTGTGTGTGTGTGTGTGTGTGTGTGTGTGTAAAACAAAAGTGCAGGGTGACTCTGGAAGAGCGTCAAGTGCTTTTAACCATTGAGCCAGTTCTCCAACTCCAGAGAGGTCATCGTTTTTCACAGTGTAGAGATTTGTATAAGGATTTCACAAACCCAAATGAGGTTTTGAACACAAGCATATTCACATGTCAAACTACAGACCATTATATATTACTTTGGTACATGTTGGTCACTGAGCCCCAGCTGAACCATACACTGGTACCCTATCTTCTCATCCGTCTGTTAGGGCTCATAGTGTCTCCTGATACACTGCTCAGTGTGCAAATAGTTCATTAAGGGATATTCATTCCTCTGTTATGGCTCACAGTGTCTCCTGATACATTCATTGCTCAGTGTGCAAATAGTTCATTATGAGATACGTATCAACTTGAAGACTCCTTATTATCCCAGTGAGGGCTGCATATCTTGCCTTCTCTGGGGTGGGACTACTGTGGAGACAAATCCTGTTGAATATGTTCCACACTTCAGTATACAGCAGGCTGCACTCCAACAATGAGGGTGTGGGAGACTAGCTCCCACCTCTTTAAGGGTTCTTATGAGGAGGAGAGAGGGATAAGAAAATATTGGATAGAAAGATAGCGAAGAGGAGAAAGACAGAAACACAGGATAGCTTTGGGACAACCTGGGTCAATAACCAACAGCCTTTTCCGTTTATTCAAAAGAGCTTTTTATAACAATGCCAAAGGGCGGGGCAAAAGACACCCCCCACACACACACACACACACAAGATCAAAGTACACTGCACAGCCAAGTGTAGACCTTTCCAAACACCTGGTAACCACGCCCGAGGTCAAATCATCCCCTTATGCAGCCCTGCTGGGTAAAGCAAGCTCAGGTTTTCGGACCCTGAGTAAGTTCCCACTAGGAAACCTCTGTGGGTGTCCACACGAGGGAAAGAGGCATTTCTGTGTAGTGTCTTCCTTCTCTCAGCTGTCATTACAAGTGCTACACACTTGGTAGTTTAAACAACGGGTGTTTATTTCTCATAATTCCAACAACTAGGAAGTCCTGTTGGCTTGGGAGAAGTGGTTTATTTTCACAACTCTTCTTTCTGGTTTACATATTTTTACTATTTCAAAAAATTAGATAGATAGATAGATAGATAGATAGATAGATAGATAGATAGATAGATAGACAGACAGATAGAGATAGATAGATAGACAGACAGACAGATATCACAGATACCTTATCTTTCTTGCTTCTCTTTCTTCAAGGGTCTTAATCTAATTATGGAGAATATGCTGTCAGGATCTAATTACTTATTTAAGACTCACTTACAAATGCCATCACACAGAGATGTGTGTCAGGTGGGAGAGAAGGAGGTAAATATTCAGTCCATAGCAGGTATCCAGAGCATAATCAAATTGTTTTCTAGATGAAGAGAGGTAAATCCAAAGAGCATTCTAGAAAATCCATTGACCTGTCTGTCTCAGCAGGTCTTTCTTCAATGACAGGTCACTGGGAGGAAGGATCACGGGAGGAGAAGAGAAAGAAGACAGTTAAGCTGGATTCAGGAGGTCTTACACAAGCTATATCTATGCCAAGCAAGCTTGTTAAGAAGTATAGAGTGTTATATACAGGCTTCAGGGTGGGGAATGAGACAGAATTAGCAGAAAACTATCATACAATGGAATGAAATCAGCAAGAAGCTAATCAAACAATATTGTACAAAAGGAACACAAGATATCTCAAGTGTGTCACAGACCAAGAACATAGCTGCCTTGGGACTGATAACCAACACCTTTTAGGGGAGTGTATTAGGGTTTCTATTGCTGTGAAGAGACACCATGACCATGACAAAATCTTATAAAGGTGGTCCTGGGTTCAATAAGAAAGCAGGGGCTGAGCAAGGCATGGGGAGCAAGCTAGTAAGCAGTACCCCTCCATGACCTCTGCATCAGTTCCTGCCTCCAGGTTTCTGCATTGTTTTAGTTCCTGTCCTGACCTCCTTCCTGTTAGGTCTCAAACTGAAGACAAATGGCTAATTGAGGACCCATTATCATATCAAAACATATGCTGGATTCCAGGTTCTCCCAGCATCCCTCAGTATCTACCTGTGCAGGGCCCTCCTGCCCACCCCCTACCCTGTGAACTCTTTCTACCTGGGGAGGTCATGAAGTAGAATTTTTTAATGTATGCTTACATTAAATTCCCTGTTAACTGTATATAACACAGAGTTTAATTGTATTAAGTGCATTTATATGCTTGTTCAGTTCTTGCTGCCATCTATATCTAGAATCTTTGGATTTATCAAACTCAAACTAGACCCAATAAATAATCTCTCCATGTCCACCCCAATCCTAGATCTTGGTACCCATCATTCTTGTTTTATGTGAACTTTGACTAGTTCCAATGCCTTAGAAAAATCCCATAAGCCAGTGTCCTAGGGTTTTATTACTGTGAAGAGACACTATGACCATGGCTAGCCTCATAAAGGAAAACATTTAATGAGGGCTGGCTTACAGTTGCAGAGGCTTAGTTCATTGTTATCATGGTGGGAAGCATGGGGGAGGGTGTGTGTGCATAGACATGGTGCTGGAGAAAGAGCTGAGAATTCTACATCCAGATCAGCATGCAGCAGGAAATGAAGTGACACACTGACCAGGCTTGAGCTTCTAAGACCTCAAAGCCCACCCCCCCCACCCCCATGATGCACTTCCTCCAACAAGGCCACTCCTACTCCAAAAAGGCCACACCTGCTCACAGTGCCACTCCCTATGGGGGGCCATTTAATCAAACCACCACACATAGTATTTAAAATTTTGTCATTGACTTGTTTCATGTACATTATGTCCTTATGTATCAGCTAAAATTAGAGAATCCATTTATCTACATTCTCAGTCAGGCTCTCTCTTTAAATACATTTTCATTTTCATCAGTTAGAGTCTTTGATGATGGTGTCTTGTCCCTAGATCTCCCTTTATAACCCTCTAATGCAGACCTTGATGTTTCTGTACTGATCTATCTATCAACTGCAGCTGTGAGACCACGGAAACTGTCTTTTTCTAAACATTTTAGTCAATTTCTTTTAAATTTAACCTCTCTCAAATTTTCAGGACATAGAAAAAATACAGCCAGAGTCTTCACCAGAACGTAGCATGAATGGCCTCCAGTCCTACTCTCCCAGAGTCATTTTTCCCTCTGAAACTTCATGCTTCAGACCTCTGTTATCTTCATTCCTCTTAGAATTCTGGTATTGTCCTTCCCCACCAGAAATGACAATTAAGTTCTGTTCACAGCAGTCTAAGACACCAAAAAGTAAACACACAGCTTTTACATCTTCTTTCAACAACCCAGTTTCAATAGCCTACAAATGGCCTACTTATCACAGCATCAGCCCCAGGCCTATGTAGGAATATTCTGCATCAGCTACTTTTCTCATTGCTTTGATAAAATGCCTATGAAAAGCTACTGACAGAGAAAGGGTTTACTGGGACTCACAATTTGAAGGTGCAGTCTAGCATAAGCAGAGAATGAATGACTACAAAAACGGTAATAGCTATAGCCACAGGAGTATAAAGCAGCTGGTCACATCGTGTTTAGAGTCAGGAAGCAGGGTGGTGAGGTGAGGGATGGGGGTGGAGTGACAGGGATTGGGGGACACGCTGGTCTTCCATTTTTTCTTTTTTTTTTTTTTTCCAGCCTAGTGTCTAGATCTTTGGATGGGACAAACCACTTTCAGAATGAGTCTTCCCCATGTCAACCTCTCTGGAAGGCCCATCACAGACAGGATTTAGGTAATTCCAAATCCATTTAAACTGACAATGAAGATTAATCACCACACCTTGAAAACACAATTCTTCCCCTTTTCCATTCTTCTGTGATTTTTCTTTCTGTGTGTTTACTTTTTGGTGTCATTTTGTCACCATGGAACACTGCTTCTTTGCTTGGTCTGCCTGAAGTGTAAACATAAGTACTTCTTTTGTATTTTCTGAGACTGACCCTTCTTCTGGGCATATACCCTGAATAACTTTTAAAATTTTTGTTTACATATATATTTATCTTTTAAGTAACACACCTATATTGCATATATTCCTGAGCCTGGCCTGGTATTTTGGTAAATGCTTATATTGTGTAATGTACTAATTAGAATAAAGGTATCTAGCTTCTCAATCACTGATTCCCTTTGAAAACACTCAAAATTTTACTATTATTATTGTTATTATTATTATAAATGCATCACTTAAGAAAGGACTTTCTAAATAAGGCTTCATTTGCCCGAGAATTAAGGCCAACAATAGACAAGCAAAACTTTAATAAAACTAAAAAGTTTTTGCACAGCTGAAGAAAAAATACTGTATGAAGTGGATGCCCAGTGAATGGGAAGGAATCTTTGTCAGTTATACATCTGACAGAATCTATAAAGAACTGAAAAACAAAAAAAATTAATCAGGCAAACAAAAAAACCCACCAACAACAAAAATCCAAACAAACAATAAAATACTCTGTATTAGTTAGGGTTATCTAGAGTAACAGAATTTATATATATATATATATATATATATAAAGGGGACTTATTAGAATGACCTATAGGCTATGGTCCAGCTAATCCAACAATGGCTGCCTGTGAACAGAAATTCCAAAAAAATCCAGTAGTTGTGCAATCCCTGAGGCTGGATGTCTCAGCTGGTCTTCAGTATGTGCTGGAATGCAAAAAAGTAAATCTTAATGCCAGTGAAGGAATGGATTTGCTAGTGAGAGTGAGGGTAAGCAGGCAAAGAGCTAGACTTCTTTCTTCTGTGTCCTTTATAGAGGCTTCAAGCAGGTGTGTGTCTTCCCACCTCAAAGATGTGGATTAGAAATGGATTTTCCCACTTCAAATTAAGCAAAAATCCCTCACAGGTATGCACCCTCCATTTTTTGGTTTTAATTAATTCCAGATGTCGTCAAGTTGACAACCAAGAATAGCCATTACGGACCCATTCAAAAAATAGGTTTGGGGACCCGAACAGAGAGTTCTCAAAAGAAGGGAAAAATGGTAAATAAATATCTGGGGAGATGGCTTAGAGGTTAAGAGCCCTGGCTGCTCTTCCAGGGGTCCTGAGTTCAATTCCCAGCAACCACATGGTGGCTCACAACCATCTGTAATGAGATCTGGTGCCCTCTTCTGACCTGCAGGGGTATGTGCAGATAGAACCCTGTATTCATAGTAAATAAATAAATATTAAAAATAAATAAATAAATAAATAAATATCTCAATTAATGGAAAAAGAGGACATGAATTTGAAAGAGAGCAAGGAGGGCTACATGGGAGAGTTTGGAGGAAGGAAAAGAAAGGAAGCAATATTGTAAATGCATTATAATCCCCCCAAAATTCTCTAACCAAAAGGTAAGTATCTCAAAAATGTTCATAATCTCTTAAAAAATAAGGAAATTCAAGTGAAAACAACTTTGAGGTTTCATCTTACTCCAGTCAGAAGGGCAAAGGTCAACTGGCAACAAATGCTGGAGAAGATGTGGAGAAAGGGAGCCCTCATTCATTGTTGGTGGGATTGCAAACTGCCTCAGTCACTATAGAAATCAGTGTGGAGAATCCTCAAAAAGATAGTAATATAATAATCTATCATATGACCTAGTAATACCACTCCCTGGCATATGTCTACAGGACTTGACATCCCACTTCACAGATACTTGCTCAGCCATATTCATTGCTGCTCTATTCATAGTGGCTGGAAAATGCAAACAAACAAATGTCTTTCAACCAATGAATGGATAATGATATATATACATATACATATATATATATTATGAAATACTATTCAGGTATAAAGGAAAATGAAGTCATGAACTTTGCAGGTAAATGGATGGAACTAGAAAGGATCATATTGAGTGAGGTAACCCAGACTCAGAAGGACAAATGTCACATGTTCTCTTTCATTGGAGGCTTTCTAGCTCCAAATTTTCAGTACATACCCTGTAGCAATCACAGAAAGTAAAATGGATCATTGCCAGTGCAGGAGTGTGGGGAGCAATAGAGAGGGGAATAGAAGGGTACAAATGATCTGATAGGGGAAATGGGAAAAGGGGGGCTCTCATTAGGGAGGGGAAGGAGATAAATATAGGAGGGCAAACAACAGTAAGGATGTCTGAAAAGAAAACATAACGAATCATACTATTAACTATCTACCTTAAAAAAAAAACCTATAATAGACTTAAGTCTATATGTAAACATACACAGTTAAATGAAAATTTCCCATCCAGACTGACAACGCTTCTTCCAGGAGCCGAAGACCTCTTAGCAAAAACCCCAACACTAGGCACAAGAAACCTTTTGAGTTGTTGATCAGGGTTGTCCAAGAGACTCCCAAAACATTACAAATTATTTTGCTTTTGTCCTTGGTTGCCCTCCAGAGATGGAAGGTAAGTTCTTTTTTGTTGTTGTTGTTCTTTTTTTTTCAAGACAGGGTTTCTCAGTGTAGTTTTGGTGCCTGTCCTGGATCTGGCTCTGTAGACCAGGCTGGCCTCAAACTCACAGAGATCCACCTGGCTCTGCCTTCCAAGTGCTGGGATTAAAGGCGTGCACCACCACTACCTGGTGGAAGATAAATTCTTATTGCTGAAGACACCATGAACACAAGATACAAGGCCCAGAGGCACTTGAACTGGAACTGACCTGAATGCCTCCTCCCTGAAGACTTTCATGGTACCAGAAGACTCAGGCAAGCTTCCAAAGGATGAAGCAACCAATAGTCCTACCCAGCTATGAGACCTGTCAACCAAAAAAAAAGACCAGCATGACACAATAACCCCAGGAGTGCAGCGGTGGCACCCATACCTTGGCTGCAACCAATAGCTCTCTTATTGTACTTAAGGCCTGTTCAGCAAAAGGAGAATAATGCCTGAAAATCTAGCTACCTACTCAGTGCCGGTGAAGTTATGGTTCCTGGAGGAGAACCTACAATGGCCGCTTTACTAAACCAGCGTGGTCCCCGACTACATGCTGAATATTTATCCTAATGCCCTGATCAGTGTAGCCCTCACCCCTCATCAAGGGAGACCATGACAGAAAACCACCACTAAGAGAAATGCAGAGTTGTGGAGCCCAAACACCGATGAATACATCTACAATACATTCCTGCATCTATCCAGCCTAGGGAACATTTTGGAAGAGGGGATGTAAAGGTTGTAAGAGTCAGAAGATCAGAGGGTTTGCTATGAGACTGTGTCTCTTAGGAGTGTCAGAAGCACACACAGAAAGTCTCCCCAACATGCTGCCTAAATATCAGCTGAACAAGGACAAGAACAATGGACATGCCAAAGTTGATGGGGGAGAGCCCTGGAGGCCTCCACTCTACACAAAGAATTATAGGCAACTCAGGAACGCTGAGATTGGGAGAGCTAGTCTTCCCCAGGGAAGAGCACACCAATTAGAAGTGACTAGGTTTAGTGGTGTGGTGGTACAAACAGAAGAATCCTTCATGAACTCCAGGAATAAGTTAATGGTCCAGTCAAGAAGTCACTTGTTATCTATCACCTCGATGACCCTGCTTGCACAGGCGCCAGCCTAATGCCTTATCCACACTAATCTGCTTGAGCAGGCCTCAGAAGCTGCAGTCCTTATCTTACCACTCCTTGTGAAGGCCCGTAAGGACCCTCAGAGCATCACCAGGGCCCGTGTGCTACCCCTTACCTCCTCTCTCATCAGTTACTCTCTCCATCTCTGTCAAAACCTCAGAACAAACCACTGACTTCCACCTGCCTCCTTTGCTTGTGTTTCTGTCTTTTTTTTTTTTTTTCACATTTGCTGGGTGTGGACTCTTGACCTTTGTGGTTCCTAGGTCAAGTATCATTTTCTCTGTGAAATTTCCTATCATCTGCCCTTGTTTATATATTTTTTGGGGTTCTTCTGCCATGCCAGTTACTCTCAGGCTGTCCCTATGCCTTAAGAGCGTGTTGGGAGTTTGCACTTCCCTGAGACTTAGTTTTGGCCGGTAGCAGCTTTTTAGCGAATGCACGAATAAATCGTTATATCCCAGGATTAACCAGAGTGGAATATCCAATTAGTGCCTATCATATTAATGTAATTATTTCTCTAAGCATTGTTTCACACAAATGTTGACATAATGATGATCTTGCCAGCCTTTCTTTCTTTCTTTCTTTCTTTCTTTCTTTCTTTCTTTCTTTCTTCCTTCCTTCCTTCCTTCCTTCCTTCCTTCCTTTCTTTCTTTCTTAATTATTTCTTCTTGCCTTCCTTCCTCTCTTTCTCTTTCCCTCTCCCTCCTTCCCTCCCCCCCACTCTCTTTGCTACAATACATGTAGTTGTTGCTACCCACAATCATTTTCAAGTGATATTTCTTTTACTTATAATTTAAATTTCTTTCCATTTGTTTTCTCAAATACTACCCATCATTTTAGACTTGGTTCATACTTTTTTTCTAGATGGGGTTTCTCTGTCTGTTCTGGAACTCTCTCTGTAGACCAGACTGACCTCAAACTCAGAGATCTGCCTGCCTCTGCCTCCCGAGTCCTGGGGTTAAAGGCATGCACCACCACCACCTGGCCAGGTTTTTTTTTTTAAATGAAACTATTTTCCTGTATCATCATGAAATACGAGATGACAGAAATTTTAGTTTGTTTCCTTACAGTTTTTATATAAATATGTGGCCTAAGACATAAGAACTAGAGACTTAACATGTCCTGAATTCATTGTACATGAAAGGAGAGAATGATTAGTGGAAGGGCAGTCTCACAAGAGTGTTTATTTTTATAATTTTTTTATATCCTATTGCTAGAGTGGCCCCCACTCAGTGACCGAGAGAATGTTCTTTTTGTTCCTTTGTGAGATTCACTAGGGAAGAGGTAGTCTTGTTACACACTGCTGAGCTGGCCATCCACTTACCCCAGGCTGAAGAAGGAAGGGATGTCGAGTAAGGAGCCAGCAGTGGGAAAGTTGAGAGCTTAGTCAAAGAGCTGTAATTCTTTTTCAGAGGATCGGAAGGTAGAGTCACCACAGTCCAGCCAGGAGAGAGGATTTGGTGATCCTGACGGTGGGGGGTAGGGTGGGGGCTTCTGAGGCTTGTTCCTTGCCTCCTCTGAGACCTAAGCTAACCGTCGTGTGTAGATCATTAAGTCTAAGGGTTTGTTTGTAGAGAAGAGTGTGCTAGTGGGATTTGGGCTTCCTTTAATTTATTGTGTCTAGAATCATCTTTGCTCTGGGGAATATGCCTGAGTGAACTACACACACAACACCAACCAAAAATATATCATAAGACAGGATCGAGATAGTCTGTGACCTCATTATGTTCCGGGGATTCACAACAAAGAGTGTGACACGGACAGTCTGATGTCTACCTTAATAAAGACGGTGTATTTTAAACATAACCAAATCACTTCAACATCACACTGAGAAGGATTTTTTTTGGTTGGGTAGATTTTTATTTTCTTGCTGTAGGGGCAACTTTTTGACATCTGGATGAAATATACTTTGTAATATCTCTTTCCTAGAAATGTCCTTTCTCTACATTGTAAACTCTATTTGCTCCAGTCTTCCACTATTTCTCTCTCATCAACCTTCAAAGAACTTTGAAGGTCAGCTGCCTGGTCTCTTTTTAAAAATACCTTGGACACCATGACTATCCTACCCAGGTGGGCTGGTGCTGAGCGATGAGAGTCCCACTCCCAATAAGAGGGCACGACCCTTTCTCTCAAGCCTCAGGCCACCTTTGAAGCACATCCATCTCTTCTTCTATATTCTTCCTGTTTCCTTAAAGCATAAGATAGATTTTCTTCACCGCAAAGTCCAGTACATTCCTGTGCCCTGCAGGTCTACCCCCCACCTTTCCAATATTCTCTGCATCATACTAGATTGGCTGGTTATAGAGACAGCGAAGGTCTAGAGTTTTCGGGTAGAGGAGTGTGTATTCCAATGGTAGAACCAGTTCTATCAAGTTTAGGGATGATGGGTGGGAAATAGCATATGGTAGAAAGTTGAAATCGAAAGAATGTAGAAAGAACAAAAACTGTCAATGAAGCATATCTCTTTAACAAGAGAAGTGGCCATTCTTGTTACAATAAAATAATTTATTGGCTTATACTACTCTTTATATACTGCTACACGTACCAAGTTTCTTTAAATGTGGGTTTCCTGTATCTCGAGGGTCACTATTTTGTAGGATCACAACTTCTGTATGTGATTAAAATATTGTCCTATTTAGAAAGACATGAGCAAGCTTGTTTTTCTTAATTTTTTAAAAAGGATTTATTTATTTATTTATTTATTTATTTATTTATTTATTTATTTATTTATTTATTTATTTTTACTTTCTGTGGGTATGTGTTTTGCCTGCACATCTGATGTGCATTGTATGTATGCCTGGTAACTGTGGAGGTTGAAAGAGGACATCAGGTGCATTGACACTGGAGTTAGGGACAGTTGTAAGCTCCCACTTGGGTTCTAGGAAATGAATCCAGGCTCTCTCAAGACTGCTGAGCAGTCTCTCCAGTGCCCAAGCTTGCTTAGATATATTAAAAATGAAAATGTGGGCGGCAGTGGTGGTGCACGACTTTAATCTCAGCACTCAGGAGGCAGAGGCAGGCAGATCTCTGAGTTTGAGGCTAGCCTGGTTTACAAAGTGAGTTCCAGGACAGCTAGGGCTACACAAGGAAACCCTGTCGCAGAAAAGAAAGAAAGAAAGAAAGAAAGAAAGAAAGAAAGAAAGAAAGAAAGAAAGAAAGAAAGAAAGAAAGAAAGGAAGGAAGGAAGGAAGAAAGAAGGAAGGAAGGAAGGAAGGAAGATATTTACCAGGGTGTGGTGGCACACACTATAATCTCAATGACATAGGGTATTATAGTAGAATCCTAAGTTGAAAGTCAGCCAGAGTTGTTTAGTAAATTCCAGACCACCTGGGGTATATATGTAGGTTTATTGAAAAAAACATAAAGTCAATATGTTTGGCCCTATTTTTTTGTTTGTTTGTTTGGTTGGTTGGTTTTTCGAGACAGGGTTTCTCTGTGTAGTTTTGGTGCCTGTCCTGGATCTTGCTATGTAAACCAGGCTAGCCTTAAACTCACAGAGATCTACCTACTCTGCCTCCTGAGTGCTGGGATTAAAGTTGTGCACCACCACCGCCCAGCTGGCACTATTTTAGATTGTGTATTCTGCATAGATTTTATTTTACTTACTTTGTAAGGTTATCAGTGTTGGTTAAACGGCGCGCTGCTCGTGGCTGCTCGGCCATGCCAGTGGAGGAGAGTGCTATCAGAAGAATCACAGCCATGGTTACCTTTTTAGACCTTTATTAGGAGGGGGGAGAGGGGGGAGAGAGAGAGGGAGAGAGAGGGAGAGAGGGAGAGAGGGAGAGAGGGAGAGGACAGATGGAAGGAAGGAGCGGAAAGGAAAGAGAGGGATGCACAGAGGGCCCACCCGCTGTTGTAGGCTGATGACATAATTCAGGACAGAATCCTTACAATCAGGATACAAAATATTTTGTTCAATATTTTATATACTGTATAGTTCATATTTTATTAAAATATTTATGTCATAAATTTGTGCATTTTGTGATATTAATTCTAAGTGCTTAGGTTACTGGTTCGGTCAATTCATATTTTAAATCATTTAATCAGAGCAAATAGACATAGACTAAGGTTTCATAGAGCAGGGTTGTCCAAATGGTAAGCTTTTCATTTAAATGATACTGATTAAAAGTAGCAGAAACATTAAAAGCATTTCACTGACCATTTTATGTGCTGGTGGTCTAGAAGCATTTTGAAGAAATGCCTCACTGTGAGGAAAATACTCGAATACATCTACAGACCTTTCCGGAGACACTGTCTACGCTCTGAAGGAATATACATAAAGCAGAGGTCTGAATCATTTTTGGTAAAAACATATTTTTTTCTTTTTCTTTTTTAGTTTTTTCAAGATAGGGTTTCTCTGTGTAGCTTTGCACCTGTCCTGGATCTCGCTCTGTAGCTCAGGCTGGCCTCGAACTCACAGAGATCCACCTGCCTCTGACTCCCGAGTGCTGGGATTAAAGGCATACGCCACCACTGCCTGGCCCTGTTTCTCCGGTCCTGTTTTTCTTGAAAAAAGGGCTTAACTTGGTTATTATAGCCTGGAAGATAGTAGTTTGAATTATTCCTTAGTTATTTTCCATTTCAGTAAGTTTCAGTTCTGTTTTATCTAATTTAATGGGAAGTGTAAAAAAGATAGTCTAAGGACTGGTTCTACTTTGGACAACCAATTGGCCACTAGCTATTTGACCTTAAGCATGTCAGTATCACTGGAAACTAGTTTCTTCATGTGTAAAACATTGCAAGTCAGTTGTGGTGGCACACACCTGTAATTCCAGTACTCGAGAGGCAGAGGCATGTAAATCTCTGTGAATTCAAGGCCAGCCTGGTCTACATAGTGAGTTCCAAGTAAGACAGGCTGCATAGTGAGATTTCATTTCAAAACGCCCCAAACCAAGCCAAGAAAAAAATTAAACATGACTTGCAATCAAGTTAATTTTTTGGCACCTGTGTGGAGAGCCAGGGCTCCCATATGATGACTGCCTTGTCAAAGTTGAGACTAGTCCATTTTGGTCCCTGGAATTCACACACTGTGAGTGGAAGGGAGGTGGGGTACCTTGTATGGTGGCTTGTGGTCATTGCACCAACTGTGAAGCATACTCTTGGTTGGTACTGTTCAAGCAGGAAGGAGTTAAATACTATCCAGTGTACAGAGAAGGAAGTGTCCCCTCAGCTTCTCTGGAGTACCCCATGCCTGTCGCCCTCACCCCATCCTTCCTATGGTGGGGGGTATATGTCCAACTCACTACTCTACTTGTCTCCCCACACTTAAAAATTATTTTATTATTATTATTATCCCTTACATGCCTGATTGTTTTCTAATGAGAGACAGAAAGGGGGTGGATCTGGTAAATAAGAACTGGGAGGAGTTAAGGGAGGGGAAACTATAATCAGGATATATATACATAATATATATAAATTTATATATAATATATATTATACATACATAATATATACATAAAAATTTTCATATATATGAAAAATTCTGTTTTCAATAAAAGGTGAAAAATTTGTGAATTCAGGCCATTTTTTTTTTTTTTTTGGTTTTTCAAGACAGGGTTTCTCTGTGTAGCTTTGTGCCTCTCCTGGAACTCACTTGGTAGCCCAGGCTGGCCTCGAACTCACAGAGATCCGCCTGGATCTGCCTCCCGAGTGCTGGGATTAAAGGCGTGTGCCACCACTGCCCGGCCAGGCCGATATTTTTTACATACAACCCAGAAATCAGTTTTCTCTTATGGAGCCCCCTGAGACACATGCTGAGGACTTGCCACCACTGTTAACTTGGGAGTTCTGTCTTTGAAGGGAGGAGGGATGGGGTGAATCTCCACAGGAGAACATAATTCCCCTAGGACTTCACTCTGTAGACAAACAGGTGCTGATTTTCCTTGTGTCTCCAGACTGCTCCAAATCTCCAAATCAGCAGGTTATTAAAATTTCCTCCTATTTACCTCATATGAACCAATAAAATGATGTTGTTTATATTCTCCAAGCTGTTAGAACTAAGCATGTCTCCCTTTATCCCTGGGCCAGTCTTCTGGCTTCTAAGCTTAAGGTGTCTGTGCCCAGTGGTGATTTGAACAATGCCATGCTGCCCACACAGCCATAGTAGAAGATGCCATCCCTGGCCATGCCTGCCCATAGCTAGTCATTTCTTTTCCAAACTTCACTACTGAGTTGTCCAGCATGTCAATGGGTTGGTGAGTCCCATAACGATTCTGTGCTTATTCTTCTATCAAAATTCACTGGAATTTCCAAAAATTAAAAGTGTCCAGAACTGGCTGCCTTATTTCTAGGAAAACTCCTGGCTGGCCTCTGGAATTGAGTAAGGAGAGAGAACAGGATCTTAGGTATTCTACTGTGGGAAGAACAAGGATGGAGACTTTGGCATGAGTTTGGCTGTGTTGATGAGTCTAGTAGCTGAAGTTTTGGACCATCATATGTAGATATACAATTACTGCTACAATTTCCCGTTGTTGGAACACCAGGGAGGAAGGTCCCAGCACCAACTTGCAATCTGGAATTCTGTCTTGGAAGACAGCAGCAGTATCCAGCTCAGAAACAAGCAAGTGCATTGAGCTGAGCACAGTGAGTCTGAGGTACATTAGTTTGTGTCTTTTTAATGCCCGTTTCTTTATTCCTGCTGAGACACACAACACACTACTCCTCTTCCTCTCTTAAATAAAAATAAAACTATCCAATTTGAACAGTAAACCTGTGTATGGGTCTGTCTGAGCCCAGGGACCCATCAAGTGTTCTACATCAGTAGATTTTGAGATTTGGCTTTTTTTCATTGATGGTTTTACTGAAAGGTTGCAAAGTGCAGTCAGTGGAAATGAGATGCTAACGGTCAGTGTTTACCACCGTCCTGACGGGTGAGAGTTAGACAGGGCTACTGAAAGAATAGAGGGAATTAACCCTGAGCTAGTGGTTCTAATCGGTGCATGAATCTTCCTTTATATGGAGTTGTCATTACATGCTCACTTTTCCTCAACTTTTTTTTTTTTTTTTTTTATCTTGGAGGATGCTCTTCTCTCATAGGAAAGAGTTGTGATGACTCTGTAAGTGACGGGTCTGTAAGTGTCTGGCTTGCAGTTTAGCTCACTTCTGGGCTGACTTTTCTTCATGTAAGCTCTTGTAAGATAAATAAATTCTGTCTTAAGCAAATGACACACCCTTAAGGAGTTTCCTGATGTGTACTTCCCCTGGCTTTAATCATCATCTGTGACTGATAGGAATTTTATATGACTGATAGGAATTTTATATCTCTTAGCATCACCCATGAAATAATTGGTCCTTTATGCCCTTGTACATACTACTTCATTTATATATATATATTTCTCATGTCTAGAATTCTATAATGCTTTAATGCTTTCTCTTTCCTGGGATCTCCTGATCCATTGGGAGTGAATTTTCAAACAGCATTTTAGTGAATATTATTATTTTTGTTTTGTTTTATTTTTTGAGTCAAGGTTTCTCTGTGTAACAGCCCTGGCAGTCCTGGAACTCACTCTGTAGACCAGGCTGGCCTCAAACTCACAGAGATCCACCTGGCTCTGCCTCCCGAGTGCTGGGATTAAAGGCGTGCACCACCACTGCCCAGCTAATGAATATTATTTTAATGGACTTTATCTTTTTCCTCCTCTCTTTGTCATTATTTATACACTTTTTTTTCCTCCAAAGAGGGCAACTGCAGAGTCCTCTCTCCCTCAAGGGCTTCTGTTACACAACTTTGCATATTAGTTAAGCTCGTGCTACAGAAGAAAGGAGGGTCAGATAACTGTCTTATCTCATTCTTGTGTGTTTCTCCACAACAGCTGGTAAAGGTGATGGGAAAGAACAATGAGAGCTACCATCAGGCCTTCATCCTGGTGGGGTTTTCCGACCGGCCTAGACTGGAGATGATTCTCTTTGCTTTTATCTTAGTCTTTTATGTCCTGACTCTGGTGGGCAACACTGCCATCATCTTCTTGTCAGTCATAGACTCCAGGCTCCACATGCCTATGTACTTCTTCCTCGGGAACCTGTCTTTCCTGGATCTTTGCTTTACTACAAGCATTGTTCCCCAGCTGCTGTGGAACCTCTGGGGACCAGACAAGAGCATCACCTACCATGGCTGTGCAGCTCAGCTCTACATCTATATGGTCCTGGGCTCCACTGAATGTGTTCTCTTGGCTGTCATGTCCTATGACCGCTATGTGGCTGTCTGCCGGCCCCTGCACTACACAGTGGTCATGCATCCACGTCTCTGCCTACAGCTGGTGAGTGTTGCCTGGTGTTGTGGCTTCCTAAACTCATTTGTCATGTGTCCTCAGACGATGCAGCTCTCCCGCTGTGGACATCAAAGGGTGGACCACTTTCTCTGTGAGATGCCTGCCCTTATTGCCATGTCCTGTGAAGACACTATGCTTGTGGAAGCTTGTGCTTTTGTCCTGGGGGTGGTCCTTCTCCTGGTGCCCCTCTCTCTCATCCTTCTCTCTTATGGTATGATTGCTGCCGCGGTGCTGCGGATTAAGTCAACGGCAGGGCGCTGGAAGGCCTTCAACACCTGCTCATCCCACCTGATTGTGGTCTCTCTCTTCTATGGGACCATCATCTACATGTACTTGCAGCCAGCCAACAGCTACTCCCAAGATCAAGGCAAATTTCTCACTCTCTTCTACACCATCGTCACACCCAGTGTCAACCCCCTGATCTATACTCTGAGGAACAAGGATGTGAAGGGGGCAGTGAGGAAGTTCCTGGGACGGGAGAAAGGGGCTGGAGACTCTTAAGTGAGAGGGACACTTGACCAGCACAAGGTGGCCATAGCAGCCTTGTCCAAAGTCCTTGAGACTAGAACTGCCTTGGATCGTTGTTATAATGTGTTTACATGTATGTGATGAAATAACTTGGGGAAGAACCTCTAAGCTAAAATGAAGTTCATTTATATTTCATAAATATCCTTTATACATAATCTAAAAATAATTTTATACAGTATTTTTAGTGCACCTGTGCTTTGCCTATGGTCTATTTCATGAGGTCAGAGGTGAAATTTTCCACTTACGGTGAGTGTCATGTTGGTGCTCAAAAAGCTTGGGATTTTGGAAATTTAGATTTTGGATTTTTCAGATAGAGGATGCTCAACCTGAAGAGGTGATTTGACTTACATTGCTATCTTGGGTGTGTAGGTAACTGTGTGAAGAACTTGTCATCAAGGAGAGATGACAAGCATAATGCCTTTAAGTTTGAGACTGAGCTGACCCTGCATCTTCAGATGGGAAGTTTCTTTCCCCATCTGTAGGCATTGCTCTGGGATGCCTTTATGCTTATCAACTATCCTCAACTGCAGGGCACCTACAGACCTATTTTAGTCATAGTAAGACACTAAACAGCCTGCACACAATGTAGTGGACATAAAAAAAGTGACACAACACATGTGGCCTTTGCTCAAAGCTGTCATATTTATGACTGGTATTTTTCAGATTGGAAGACATCAACATCAGTAAAAATCATAGCCTTTTGTTCTGGGCATGGGTAGGCTCCCCATAAGAGGGGCTCGCCTTTTAAGCTATTGTCTGAATAGGAATTGCTGAGTCAGTCACCTGCACCTTCCCCCTTGATGTTTTCCATAGCAGAGTGCCTTTAAGAAGGCTGACCACAGCAAAGGACACACACTCGGAACTGATAACTTTGGTTTTTGTAAGCAGGTGATCATAAACAGCTGTGAATCTCCCTCTCCAAAGTGAGTTCTCCTGTGTTTGCATTAATTATCACCCTCATCAAAAATTACTGAGGACCAAGCTTGTAAAAATCAGTGCATCCTAGAAGTAGAACTTACTATGAGTCACAGACTTTCCAAAACTTGGCTGGGGATCAGAATTCTTTTTCGTTTTTTTGAGACAGAGTTTCTCTGTGTAACCACCCTGGCTCTCCTGGAACGTGTGCCACCACTACTACCAGGAGAGGTCAGTATTTTTAACATACACTTTTCCAAGAATTCCCAAACTTTCTACATCAACCACGCCTCCTGAGTACTGACATTACAGGTGTGTACCACCATGTTCAGCAAAAGCAACAATCTCTCTTTTTTTAATTGAAAAAAATTGAATCCAGTATATTTTGATCACATTTTCCCTCCACATCCAAATTCTCCCCACCTCCACCCACTGAACTTTGTTTGCTCTCTCTGTCTCTGTCTATGTCTCTGTCTCTCTTTTAAAACAAAGGAACAACAACAAATAACCCACAAAACAAAACCAAAAATAAATAAGTATCACTGCCTGGGGACCAGCCTCTAAGCAGCACAGGGCTCAAATGGAAATCCACAGCATCAGCTCATACTAGACTTTTTTATCTGAGGGGGTTAGGGAAAAAGACACTCACATTCTTTTGATGTTTTCCTTTTTTATTCTTTTCTGTTTTTCTCTTTTCTTCTCATTTCTTCTACTGCATACTTTTTTCTACAGCTTATATACCCCAACAAAATCTTTCAGGCAATGCAGGAATCACAATGTGGTTACATTCTATTTTTCAAGTGAATGATTATAATGAATATAGGTAAAGACATATTTTTCATCTCCCTTATATGATTAAAAACAAAGTCACCCCCCCATAACCCACATACATTTACATCTAAGTAATTTGTTACAGATTAACAGAACATGAGTAAGCAAGGAGCATTTTTTCTTAGCCAACTCTTTTGTTGGCAGGCTTCATATTGTGGTTACAAAGAAAGAATCAATCATTTTATTATTTATCTTGAAGGGTAATCTTATAAAAGAAGGGATCTTAAAGGAATCACAAACCTAAACTTTTATACATAAAAACAATCAGTCAGCTCTACTTTAAATCTTTGAGGTGCATATCTACTCATCAATAGTTTCTTATATCAGGAGATTGAGGGCAGGAATGGATATAAGCAATTAATCATCACCTTTGATCACTAATCAAACCTAGCAAGGAAAGTAAGTCAGCTAACAACAATTGGGTTGCTTTGTATTTTTGACCCTAATCTAATGAATCTATAACTCAGCTATGTGTCTTGGTGAAGTTCAGATTGTTTCCTGGGGTTTTACATCTCAAAGCTGTTATCCAAACATCTAATCTAACCTGAAGTTATTTTAAGGCTTTATTTCAGCTAATGATGCACTCTGAAATCTGTGAACACAACTCTCATCATTAAGATAAAAGGAATTTGAGCCAGCTTGGCTCTTGGGACTCAACTGTTTTCCTTAATCATTAGCCTAAGCCACAATCTATATGGCTCCTCAATAGAAACCCATGTGTTGCAGCAGTATGACACTTCCTTGTTCATATTTTTATTCATCAAAAATCTGTATAAACCAACATTATTATTATCCATTAGGCAGTAAAATCATCTTCATAATAATCTGCAGGTAAAAATGCCCAGTAGAATGGTATGTTTCCCTGAGATAAACATACTACATTACAGGCAGTGGGGAGCTCCACACACACATTCACACCACGCCAGATAACAGAGAAAAATGGCAGCAGCAAACATGGAAAGGCACAGTAGAAGCAAAAAGACACTCCAGGGTCTGTGGTCTCGGGGCCTTGCCTAACCAAGATTGACCCATCAGAGAGTTTCCTCCTGGTGGGTTGACATCTTGAACTTTAATTGACACTTGCTGCTCCTCTGACAATGGCCACTGGCAAATAAGCAAAAGACCAATAAAACAGAAAATGTCCAAACAAAGCAAAATGAGACAGAGAGTCAACAAATGAACCACTGAGTTCATTTTGTGTTGGCCAACTACTCCTGAGAATAGGCCTGCCCTGAATTGTGATTGATATACCCTGTGAGACTCCATTGGAGAAAACAGGTTTTTCCCATGCCAGGAGATATCAGTAGCAGATAGCTTCTTGGTTAGGGATGGGAGCCTGTGTCCACTGCCCCATCTCAGTGCTAGAACCACTATAGGTTTGAACCTGTGCAGATCTTGTGCATGTTGCTACAGTCTCTGTGAATTCCTATATGTATCAGCCCTATTGTGTCTAGAAGACACCGTTTCCTTGGAATCATCCATCACCTCTGGCTCTTGCAATCTTTCTGCTTTCTCTTCTGCACAGCTCCCTGTAGCCTTGAGGGGAGGGGTTTGATGAAGACATCCCACTTAGGACTGAGGGCTCCAAGGTCTCTTACACTCTTTGCATTGTCCAGTTGTGGTTTTCTGCGTGAATCCATCTACCACAAGAAGAAGCTTCTCTTCTTGATACAACCTTCTTGAGAGTTGATTGAGGCAGCCTTCATTTAATGCCATGTTCTTTTAACAGAATAATAGCGATGGGTTTTTCCCTCGGCCTCTGACCAATCTAATCTCAAGTTTTTGGCCCTAACAGCAGTGTCAGGTATGGGTCACATCTCATGGCGCGGGCCTCAAATCCAATGAAAAAGTGATTGGTGGCTCCCATCACATTTGTGTCATGATTGCATCAGCTTATCTTCCAGGATGGTCACTGTTGTAGGTCACGGAGTTGTGGCTGGTGATGTTGATGATTACCTTTCTCCTCTGGTAGCAGGCAGAGTTCTTTCAAGAATCATAAATACTAGACAGCAGGCGTGAAGCTTCTAGGCACCAACTCAACTTATTTGCGTTTGATGCCATAAGGAAGTGCTGGATTTGGCAATAGGGCCTTACCATCAAGTTGTGGAGAGTAACCAACAGCCAGGGCAATAACATGTGATGTTTGGGTTTCCATGGGGCCCCTTTGGTCAATGACTCAAGGAGATGTAACCTATTTTTGGCACTGGATGTCTTACTTGATGGCAAGATATCTAGTTGAAGCACTGTCTCCCATAAGTATATGGTGATTCCATTTAGATTCCTTTTATATAAGTATGTATGTTAGGAAGCGTCTACAGTAGTAGGTTTCCATATGGTTTTTCAAATGGCCTTTAGTGTTAATTTTCCCTCCCCATATTTCCTCCTTTACCCCTCTTTTCCGTCCCTTCTCTAATACTTCTTTCCTAGTTTCCCCTTTATCTCTCCAAAGCAAACTATTCTATTTCCCTTTCCTTGGGAGTTCCTCTTCCCCTCCACCATCCTTTACTAGGTACCTAACCTCTGTGCTTATTTTAGTTGTGGCACACATACTGAAGATTTAAAAGATAATATCCACATGTAAGAGAAAACATACAATATTTGTCTTTTTGTGTCTGGGTTATACCTTACTCAGGATGATTTTTTTTACTAGCTCCACCCACTTACCTGCAAATTTCAGTTTCATTTTTCTTAGCGCTGAATAATATTCCGTTGTGTAAATGTACCACATTTTCATTATTCATTCATCTGTTGATGTACATCTAGGTTGTTTCCAATTTCTGCCTATTATACATAGAGTAGCAATGAACATGGATGAGCAAGTATCTCAGTAGAAGAGTGTAGAGTCCTTTGGATATATGCCCAAGAGTGGTATAGCTTGATCTTGAGGTAGATCTATTCCTAGCTTCCCAAGGAACTGCTACACTGATTTCCATAGTGGCTGTACAATTTTGCACTCCCACCAGCAATAGATAAATGTTCCCCTTTCCCCATATCCTCTCTTGTACGTGCTGCCATTTGTTTTATTGATCTTGGCCATTCTGAATGGCATAAGATGAAATCTCATAGTAGCTTTTTTGCTTGTTTGTTGGTTTGTTTGTTTTGAGACAGGGTTTCTCTGTGTAGCCCTGGCTGTCTGGAACTCACTCTGTAGACCAGGCTGGATCTGAAATCACAGAGATCCTCCTGCCTCTGCTTCCTGAGTACTAGGATTAAAGGTGTGCATCACCATCGCCTGGCCTCAAAGTAGTTTTAATTTGTATTTCTCTGATGGCTAAAGACACTGTATATTTAAGTATTTCTCAGCCATTTGTGTTTCATCTTTTGAGAACCCTCTACTTAGTTCTGTACCCCAGTTTTTACTGGGGTGTCTTCTTGATGTTCAGTTTCTTATGTATTATAGATAACATAACCCTCTATCAGATGTATAATTGGTAAAGATCTTTTTCCATTCTGTAGGCTGCTGATTTGCCAGAATTATGGTGTTCTTCACCATACAGAAACTTCTTGGCTACATGAGGTTCATCCTATTCATTAATTGTTGTTCTTAGTGTGTGTGCTATTGGTTTCCTGTTCTGAAAAGTCTTTTCCTGTGCCATGAGTTCAAGACTAGTCCCCATTTCTCATCTATAAGATTCAGGATGTGTGGTCTTATGTTGAGGTCCTTGATACATTTGGAGTTGAGTTTTGTTCAGGGTAATAGAATGTGGATCTATTTTCATTCTTCTACATGCAGCCATCCAGTTTGGCCAGTACCATTTGTTGAAGATGTTGTCTTTTCTCCACTGTGTGTTTTTTGTTTCTTTGGAAAAACAAACAAACAAACAGGTGTCTTTAGGTTTGTGGACATATGTCTGGCTTTAAATTCAACTCCATTGATCAGTATGTCTGTTAGTGTGACTATACCATGCTGGTTTTATTACTATAGCTCAGTAATACAACTTGAAATCTGGGATAGTGATACCTCCAGCAGATCTTTTTATTATTCAATATTCTTTTAGGCTATCCTGAATTTTGGTGTGCATTTCTATATGAAATTGAATTTTTTCAAATTATGTGACAAATTATGTTGGAATTTTGGAATTTTGATGAGGATTAAATTGAATCTGTAAATTTCTTTAGGTAAAATGGCCATTTTCACAATTTTAATTCTACTGATCCATGAGCATGGGAGATTTTTCCACATTGTGGTGTCTTCCTCAATTTTTTTCTTCAATGTCTTAATTTTTTATTATATAAATCTTTCACTTCATTGGATATATCCAGGAATATCTATAACATGTATGTCATATCATATATAGAGATATAGATAGACAGGTGAATAGATAGATGATAGATAGATAGATAGATAGATAGATAGATAGATAGATAGAGGTACTGTTGTGAAAGGTACTATTTCCCTGATTTCTTTTTCAGTATGTTTATCATTTATACATAGGAAAGCTATTAAGGATGAGATTTTTCTTTAAATTTCAAAGTATTGACTTATTAAATATAATTAATGTAGTTCAAAAAAGTAGTAGAAATAACAATCTAAGTTTTTCTTTGTTATTGTTAACAATTTTTGCCAATGGTGCTTTTTACAATCTGATTTTCTGATTATCTTTCTACTATATATAGTCAAGGCATCATAATGTACTCCAGAAACATGCATAACAAATATTTATCAATTAAAACAAATTAATACAGTTGTACAAATACTGTAGTATGTTTCTGTGCAAGTCAGATCATTTTAAGGTTTATTTACATTGTTTACTAAGTGATACACTCTTTTTCTTTCCAGAAACAGCTCGATGTTTTCTATCTAATGAACCTCTCTTATCAATTTTTACTACTTTCTTCAGGATCCAGTTAAAAGTTAGTTCTGACTAGGAAACTTCCTCCTTGTTGGCTGTCTTTTACATTACCAGAGGTGTTATGCAGATTGCTGGGGGAGAAAAGTCCACAACATTCTTTTTCTTTAAAAAAAAAAAAAAAAAGAACTTTTATTATGTATACAGTGTTCTGCCTGCATGTATGCCTGCAGGCCAGAAGAGGGCACCAGATCTCATTACAGATGGTTGTGAGCCACCATGTGGTTGCTGGGAATTGACCTCAGGACCTCTGGGAGAGCAGCCAGTGCTCTTAACTGCTGAGCTGTCTCTCCAGCCCTCAACAACATTCTTAAACATCTGTGAACCCTGTGAGGTACAGTGTGCACTATCTTGACAAGATATTCACATGGTGTAATAGTGTAGGAATGTTATGGGGCTAACCAACTGATTCGTTATTGGATTAAAGCTCACTCCACAGAGGAACATAAGCCAGATAAGATACTGTGAATCTGACCAGGAATCCATGGCTGGGAAGCTAATAGACACCAGACCAAAGTAGTAAACATTTCAGAATGGAGTGGGGAGGGACACATGAGGCCCACCCTACCTGAGTAGCTATTGATAATTGATGGCTGCTGGCGGGGGGTGGGGGGGGTCAGTTTTCCTTAAGGGTATGACCTCTTGTAGGGCAATCATGTTCCTGAGGATGGCTCCACACCCATGTGCATATGGGCAACACTAATTGGACTCAGTGGTGAGAGAGAGAGAGAGAGAGAGAGAGAGAGAGAGAGAGAGAGAGAGAGAGAGAGAACACAAATTGAGAGGGGTGGAAGGAAATAGATGTGAATCTGGAGGGAGTTAGGAGGAGAGAGGAGGTGAATCTGATCAAAATGCATTGTAAGTATATGTATAAGTGTATGTATATGGGATTCTCAAGAAACTAACAAAAATGCTATATTAAAACTAGAAAAGGGCCGGGTGGCAATGACACATGCCTTTGATCCCAGCACTCGGGAGGCAGAGGCAGGAGGATCTCTGTGAGTTCAAGGCCAGCCTGGTCTACAGAGTGAGATCCAGGATATCCAGGGCTACACAGAGAAACCCTGTCTCAAAAAAACAAAACAAAACAAAACAAAAAACCTAGTATTCCAGGCAGTGGTGGTGCACACCTTTAATCCCAGCACTCAGGAGGCAGAGGCAAGTGAATCTCTATGAGTTTGAGGCCAACCTGGTCTACATAGTTCCAGGACAGCCAGGGCTACACGATGAAAGCCTATCTTGAAAAACAAAAACAAACAACACCAAAAACATAGAAAACAAAAATATGCATTTTGATGTATGTAACACCTCAACAAAAAAAAAATTTAAAAAGCATCAAACCTTTACAGATTTCCTACCCGACAAGAATGAACTACACACACACTGGGGTTCGACTTCTTCCTCTTTACTCCCTGATCTCCATACCTGAGAGCAGACGTTGATGTGAAAGATGCTGTCAAGGCTGGGGGCACTGATGTTAATGAACTATTTTGGAAGGAGTCTTTGAAATGTATTTTTTTAAAATGTATTGATTTTCTTTTAAAGTCTTTTAATAGTTAAATACCATGTAGCAGGCTTCATTATGGCATTTGCTGGCCATAATGAACTCTGCATCCTACCCTAGAGATTCTTGTACCTCCACATTAATCGTTCAATATTCACAAAAGCAAGGAGAGAAAATCAGCCTAAGTGTCCATCAATGGTCAGATGGATAATGAAGACATGGCACATATACACAACTGAATTTTATTCAGCTATGAAGAAAACCAAAATTACAAAATTTCAGGAAAATTGATGTATATAGAAATTATTACATTAAGCAAGGTAATTCAGACTCAGAAAAAACAATTAATGCATGTTCTCGCTCATATGTGTCTGAGCTTCTAATTATTCCGTGTGTGCATTTATGTAGGAGTGAGTGGGTTTATGTCATGAAAGCAGAAGGGGACCATGAGAGATGATGTGGAGGTTTTAAGGAAGGGGTGGGGAGGGGAAATGTGGGAGCCAGGAGAAGTTACAACCAAACAAAGTATGTATGAATACGTCATAATGAAACCTACTACTTTGTATGCTAATCAAGTCTCTTTGGAACAACAAAACGTTGCTGAATCATTGACAGTTTTTGTTTTATGTTAGGTGAAAATTGTGAGGTCTGAAGGAAACTAAAGGCATCACTTATGTCCAGAAGTGACAGGTTTGGCTCCGCTCAAGTTGGACTATAGAAGAGTTGCTAAGTGCTACAACCAGCATTTCTCAGGAACCTGTGAAATGGGTTTCTGCCAGCCAGAAAGGGCCACTTGGAGTAACACCTGTGGTTCCATATCAAAGCCCATGCTGGCCTCCGGACACCTGCAGTCCTTAGTCACACTTTCTCCAGTAGCCCTGGCCATGTCCAGTCGGCTTCTTCTTCCCTGTGCTCTGGACTCTCCCACATGCCTCTGGCCGTTCTCTCTCTCTCTT
Organism: Peromyscus eremicus; assembly: GCF_949786415.1. Lineage (NCBI taxonomy): Eukaryota > Metazoa > Chordata > Mammalia > Rodentia > Cricetidae > Peromyscus > Peromyscus eremicus. The sequence goes on from NC_081423.1 coordinate 42,768,860, forward strand.
ACCTACAATAAGACCTCTCTAATCATGCAGCAGACATTTTAGTGACTTCTTTCTTAGGCTCTCGCTTATAGAAATGATTTTTGTAATGAAATTCACATTTATTCGACATTTTAACCTTTATCATTTGTATTATACTCACTATATTATGTTGATACCTCATTTATTTCTAATTTTACTAGAAAAATACATATATTTATTCATTTTAAAAAATCTATCTTTTCATGGCACTGTTTGGCTCAAACTATGCTCACATTTTCTCGATCATTTCAACAATATGGACAAGTTTGCAAAATGTAATTTGTTTATTCTGTCAGTCTTCTTTCTAACTGTTGCCAGTATTTGAGTGATATAGGTAAGAATCTTCCACAAGCATTTCTGCCCTGTGAGTTTCTTAAAATCATAGTTTGAGGAGGATTGGGTTGAAATTAAGGATCATTATGTAAACAGTTTGTAATCTGAAATGTAGCATATTTTAAAGATAGGAGAAACTAAAAACAATGTCTTAACAACTCAAAAAAAGTGCTCAGCCAATCTACTATTATCAAACAATTAATACTCTTAGGAGAAATGATTTCTCCTCTCATTTCGGAGTTTGGCTCATTTCAAGGGATGTGTCTTAAGTGAACTTACTGTTGAGACTAATTAATTACCTTTTTCTATACCCACTACAAAAAAATCTCCCGAGAGTTGTTTCTCTGAGTTAGTCCTTCCAACTCTTGGGAATGGGAGGAAGGGACCCAGGGAATTCAGTATTGTAAATAACTTATCGTCTTATGAAGAACTCCATAGGAGCTTCCTGATTTCCTAAGAGTCTGAACCCTTTAAAAGTCTCCCTAGTTCAGTATGGGAAAGAAATACTAGGGTGGGGACAGGGTATCTGTGTCGCCCCCTTTCCAGGGAGCAAGTGGAAGGTGATTGTTTCTGTAGTGGGGGAAGGTTGCTTGTTGCAGTTAACACAGTGTGTTCACCATGTCCTGAACAGCTGAATACCTACTTCCAGGTCAGTCTTTGGGAGAAAATCAATGTTTCTCTCTCTCCTCATTTTTAAGTTTTACCGGGCAAGAGATAGCAAACACCAAGTCAATGTTTGATCAAGCAGCTCCTTGGACCATTCTTGTCTTTGTTCTGTAGATATTCGCTGTTTAGCTAGGTTTCCAATCAACAGAGAATCATTTTTCTCTTCAGAAAACCCTCTTTAATTTTGTCACCCACAAAGCTACTGCTATAATTTGACTCTGCTTCCCAAAGTTCACGTATTGGACACTGACTGCCTGGTGCAGAGGTGTTGAGAGTAGGTACTGTTGAAAGGTGAGTAGGTCACGAAGTCTCTCCTGAGGCACTGGGTTAGCGCTGCTATTATCACGGGGTTGGGTAAGCTATCATATAGGTGAGTTCTGAATAAAATAATGACTGACCGCTCTTTCTCTCTGTTGTCCTTCTACTATGGGATGGCAAAGCAAAAAGGTACTCACCAAATATGTCCTCAGGATCCCAAGCCTCCACACTGGAAAGAACTGTAAACCAGACACATTTCTGTTTGTTACAGATCACCGGTTCTTAGGTATTTAGTTGTAGCAGCATGGAACAGACTATAGATATGTCCCCGCCTTTTCCTGAACACTTAAGGGCTGTGCAGCCCTCAGCTTACGCTACATACTGCTATAAGCATTATCAGAATATGAGATTTTACTACTGGTAGTGAATTAAACCTATTAATTTATTTATATCACAAGTATTCTGAGAGTGCCTTGGAAAATTGACAAATTGTTATAAAAACCTGTCTCCAGTGATTTTGAAGCCGGGTTTTCACCAGTGAGCCGTAGACCAAGGCATTTCTTTGGCCAAGAAAACAGCCTTTGACCTTCAGTTAAAGAATGTGGTCAAAAGAGCTTTCTTTTTGCATCTTTGAACACGTGATATTTAATTTCTACTGCATCTACTTTTCATTTATTAGATTACTGGGTTCCCTTCTCTAAAACTGGAACCAAGGCACGGTTATAGTGTAAACACAAGACAGATAACAGACTATTGGCTTGCAACATCTGGGGAGTGTGGGAAGACAAGCACTGGCTTCTGTAGCCCAAGGACATGGCTGCAACTCTTCTCGGGTGAAAGGCCAAGCACTGAGAGCCAGCTCTGGGAGTATTTCAACCTTTGGGAATTGTTTTTCTCTTGGGAAAATGCCCTGGCTCACCTTTCATCATCTTTAACAAGGGAGATGACTCTGAAGGGCCCCATCTGGTTGCAATAGCTCAATCCCAGACTCAGTTTCTTCTGACAGCTCTTCCAGATGCAGGTCGTTATGAGTAGAGGGAGCTGCTGCAGGGAGGGGGTATTCCTAAGCAGACTGCCGGCAGGTGAATTCTGGGCTTGCAGAACACTAATGCTTCAGGAAGCTTGAAAATCCAACTAGTCTCATTTATGAGATATTTTGCTCTTTTTTTTCTGTGTGCCATGATTTCATAAAAACTCTACATAATGAAAGCTGTTTTGGGTCTCTTAGGCAATGTCACTTGAATTGCTAGGTCAAGAGATGAGACCAAATCATTAACTTCATGGAGGCCAGAACGTTTAGGGCCATGGGCTCTTAATTTCCTGGAGCATAGTTATTGTGAGTAACTGGTAATGTTATGCTGTGCTTTGTTCCTGTCTAACCTGTAATTCATAGCACAAGATTGTAAGAACAAGAGACAATGTTTTTTGTTTTGTTTTTTGTTTTTGGGGTTTTATTTTGCCATTGATCTATGATAATTGAAACACAGACATGAAATGAGGAAACGGGAGACCCAAGCAAATTATTTGAAACAATTTTTTTTTTCACAAAGTTCAGGTGATTGTATCAAATTTTTGAAAAGCGCTGCAATGTTAGAAGGCAGACAAAAGTGACTTTTTAAAATGTGACCTTATTTCTGAAAATATTGATAAAAGCTTCTCTTCAAAATAAAAGTTTTTTGAATGGTTATCTAGTTACCTTAATTGGCACTATATAGGGGAGAGTTTGAGCTTCCATCCATGGCAAACACACATCTTCTCCCAGGACTTCACATCACAGGCAAGCATTAAGCAAGTCGCTATAGTTAACATCTGGATGGTATGGTGCAAGGTGTCCCTGCTGGGGACCGTTTGTGTCCAGATCAACTTGGCTATTTTCTAATACTTGTGTGTCATGCTTTCTAAACAGGTATGTGAGGTCACGGCTGATGGAGAACAATGAGAGCTCTGGGGACTTTATCCTCCTGGGCTTCTCCGACCGGCCCAGGCTGGAGATGGTCCTCTTTGTTGTCAATATGGTCTTTTACTTTCTGGCCGTCACAGGCAACTCAACCATCATCTTCCTTTCCCTGGTGGACCTTCGGCTGCACACACCCATGTATTTCTTCCTCGGCAACCTGTCCCTTCTCGACCTCTGCTACACAACAAGTAGCATTCCCCAGCTGCAGGTTAACCTCTGGGGCCCTCGGAAGACCATCAGCTTCGTAGGGTGTGTCATTCAGCTCTTTGCTTTCCTGTCTGTGGGGGGCATTGAGTGCATTCTCCTGTCGGTGATGGCCTACGACCGCTTCATAGCTGTCTGCAAACCTCTGCACTACCTGACCATCATGCACCCACAGCTATGCCTGAAGCTGGCAGCCTTTGCCTGGCTCAGTGGTATTGCCAATTCCATACTGATGTCCCCATTGACCATGTCTCTGGGGCGATGTGGGCATCGCCGTATCAACCACTTTGTGTGTGAGATGCCAGCCATCATCCGAATCTCTTGTGTGGACACAAGCCGGGTAGAAGGCCTAGCTTTCTTCCTGGCCATCCCCATTGTCCTCGTGCCCCTCACCATGATCCTGGTCTCCTACGGCTACATTGCCGCTGCCGTGTTGCGAATCAAGTCTGCAGCTGGTCGGCGCAAGGCCTTCAACACCTGCTCTTCACACATGGTGGTGGTGTCTCTTTTCTACAGTACCATTATCTACATGTACATGCAGCCTGGGAACGTGGCAAGTCAGGACCAGGGCAAGTTTCTCACCCTGTTCTACTGCCTGGTGACGCCCACACTGAACCCTTTCATCTACTCGCTCAGAAACAAAGACATGAAGGCGGCCATGTTGAAGGTCCTTGGGAAAGATAGAAGCCTGCTGGATGCTGGAGGGCACTGATGGGGCGTGGAGCTCACCTCAGTTGTTCATCTGTTTCAGAACCACAGTGATATAATAATAAGCTGACGGTGGTGAGGAAGCGGGGTCTTGTAGCCCAGTGGTCCTAAATCAGTGATATTCTATTCACTGCCTTCAGTGAATAGAGCCTTCATGTCAAAAGACAATAACCTGACAGAAAGAGACACTGGCTTTCTCTCCGCACACAGCGGAGATACTGACTGATTTGCAGCTAACCCGTGGTGCTGTGATGCTAAAGAGCAGTCAGATACAAGGGGCAGGAGACACCGCATGGCAGAATGTGTGTGCACAGGTGCTGTGTATTGGCGAGGGGACGGCAGAACCTTTGCTCTTCCCCATAAGACATCGTTCCTTCTCACTTTCCCAGCTCTATTGCTCCACCCTGTGGAAACTACACAGCACTCCCTCAGGCTGTCACCAGCCAACCCTCCTCCCTGCACGGCACCTTACAACTTAACCGTTTGACTAAAAGCACTGCTTATTTTAGATCTGAGGTCACGGGCCAGGCATAGGTCACAGAATGAGTTTAACAAATGCAGCAAGCGTTTCAAAGTGTGCTAGAGTCGCACAAAACAGAGCGGGCTGATTCGGGCTGGGGTGAGTCGGCACGGTATTTTGACGTGACAAATGTGCTTTTGGTTTTTTTCTCGTTTGTCGCTTTTGAGGCAGGGTCTCCCTGTGTAGTGAGTGCCTCTCCTGCCTTAGTCTCTCAAGTGTTGGGATTGCAAATATTTGGATTACCGTGTTTAGCTTTGCTGCTTTGTCTTGGGTTTTGGTTTGGTTTGTTTGTCTGTTTATTTGTTTTTTTTTCTTTTTCTCTTATTTCTTTTCTATCTTTTGTGGTGCTGACATGGAAGCCAGGGTCTTGCACACCCTAGACAAGCACTTGACCTCTGCACTCTACCCTCTTCACTAACATATTTCTAATGGAGGATACAAAAACTTGAAGCCCCTGTTCTAGAGTTCCCATTGGAACACGCTGCCGAGAACCGGTGCTTCTGCATCAGGGAAAGACCCGGTGGCGGAACTCTGAGGACAGCAGTAACGTGGGGGCATGTGGGCAGGAAATGTACAGGAGCAAGGTCACAGCTGCTTATGCAGGAAGGTCAGCTAGGATGAACAAAGATGGAAGTATCAATGGCAGTGATGATGATGACAATGATGCTAATCACGGGGGAAATAAAACCATTTTCAACTCATCTCTCACCTTTGGACAATTATGAAGTAGAGCTGTCTTAAGACCGAATAACAAGTCACAGTTTACTTCACATTTCTCCTTAAATTGACAGTGCAGAACAGAAAGAGAATCTTGGACTTTGTTGTGAGTGCAAATAAACTGTCTTTTATTCTTTTCTTTTTAACATTTTACGTGAACACGAGTTGTTCCCATCAGTGGCGTTTACTATGCTATCTGCACACTGTCCATGAATTCAGTGTGTACTGATCAAATCCAGACTCCCCTCCTCCTCCTCCTCATGCTCTTATATTGTAAAATAAATGAACAGTTAAGTATTTATGGTTTCTGGAAATGACGTTGTCTCTGAGATGGTTAACTTTGCATGTCCATTTGGTGAGGACATATGGTGTAGATGTTTGATCAAACATCCAGCCGGGTTTTGCTGTGAGGGCAGCCTTGCAGCTAATACTGGGATTTCACTCATCAGCCTTTAGGTAAAGCCAATTATACTTTTACAGTGTGTGGGCCTCTTCCAAAAGAGGAAACCCCCTGAAGGAAGAGGGAAATTCTGCAGTCTTCTTTTGGACTTAGATGTAGACTTACCTCATTTCTAGTCTCCGTCCTGTTCCATGGATTTTGAACTGAATCAGCTCTTAAGGTCTGTCTGTCTCCTCTCTTTGTCTCGGTTCTGTTTGGATACCTCTGACTAGTAGTCGTTAATCTTCCTTACCAATTTCCAAAAAGTTGTCGAGATTCACCTGTTTGAATATTTATGCAGGTGTTTGTTTGCGGTGCTGGGGAATTGACCCAAGGTCCTGTGCATGCTGGTTAAGAGCTGTACCACGAGCTGTGCTCCAGCACTGTTTGTTTTTTTTCAAAATCCCTAAACTCCTTAGGTTATACAGTTCTCATATCTCTTTCTCATGTTCAAATGGCTTTTTCTTCAAACAGTGTGACCTTTGCTGCTTGCCCAGTTAAGATCTTGCCACTAGTCTGTTACAGGTTGAAATTTGTGGGTAGTGTCGTGGGGAGCAGTCAGGTCACCGACACACTGCTCTGCTGTTTGGTCTCCTAGAGCTATTTATTGTTCTCAACCTTCCTAATGATGCGACCACCTCATGTCGTGGTGACTCCCCCAACCATAAAATTATTTTCGCTGCTACTTTATAACTGTAATTTTGCTACTGTTATGAATCATAGTGTAAACATTTGTGTTTTTCAGTGGGGTCTTAGGCGACCCCTGTGAAAGAGTCATTGGACCCCAAAGGAGTCGAGACCCACAGGTTGAGAACTACTGCTAAAGAAAGGCAAACTGGCAGGGTCCTTTCTCTTTATGTTCCTTTTGCTTTTCTTTCCACTTATGGTTTTGCTGCCTTTGTTCTGTATCCACTGGGCATCGTGAGCTGCTGTTCAGGTACCTGCTCACCATCTCCTCTAAGCGGCTTTTCACTTACCTGTCTCTGCGGACTGGGTCAACTGGCTGCGTCACAGTGCATTTCACATTATGTTGAAATAAATCCTTTAGCATTAGAATTTTTCTCTTACAGTTTTTTTTCCAAAGTGGGGGACAACTTTCTAACTCTTCATGGAATTCTTCCAATTTCTGTATGCTTGGAGTATTCATTATAACAATATCGGTAAGACTGTCACAAAATTGCAAGCAGTTTCCACTGTGTAAAATTTAATTTACAACTTTTAATGCATACACTTAAATCTTCTAATAAAATTTCTGAAGCTGTAGCTTCTGTAGCTGACCCAGAAAGCCTAGCTTTAGGAGATGTATATGAACTGATTGGTTTAAAAAGAAGTGCTTTTTTTCAGTGAATAAATATAACTGTTACAATAACACAGAAAAGAAGAATAGGTGAGGGGCTTAATGGCTCTGCCTCAAGGTTCTCTCTACCCCTTTGCTTTCCGAACAAAGGGAACCATTAATTCCACCCTTTTCCACCATAAAGGCTTTATGCTTCATAATTTTATTAAGATTAACTCTTAAATATGATTGAAGTTTCTGGATGTGTTCCAAATGGAATTTTAGCGAAAGATGTATACTGATTTTACTACATGTAAGTTCATCATCCTCTTTTTTTTGTTTTACTTTAAAAAAATATTTTGTGTGTGTGAGTGTTTTATCTGCTTGTGTATCAGTGCGTGTCTGTTGCCTGTGGAGGTCAGAGATGGCACTGATCCCCTGGAACTGCAGTTACATATGCTTTTGAGCCACCATGTGGGTGCTGGGAACTGAACCTGGGTCCTCTAGATGAGCAGCCAGTGCTCTTCACTGTGGAGCCATCTCCCAGCTTCTGTTTGTTTTCTTAAGGTTATAAACTTGTCTGAATTTTTTAACTCCACTCCACTTGTTTAATAGATACAGTGCTGTTCAGATGATCTCCAATATTTTTAAAATGTGTTATGGTATTTTGGGATACCCCCATATATTTTTGTCTCTATATAAATCATTATTTTTATGGGTAAATATTCTTTTTAAAAAAAGACTTTATTTTTAATTAAAATATAATTACATCATTTCCCCCCTTCCTCTTCTCCTTCCAATTCCTCCTCTTCTCCCTCTCAATCCGTTTAAGAGAACTAGCCCCTGGTGAAAAATAGAAAGGCAACTTCACAGAGAAAAAGTCTAAGTATCTGTTATGCTTGTGGACACCTTTCCAGGGTGGAGAAGAGCCTTTGGTACCCCGAGGGAGACTACTCTGAAAGTGGACAGAACTCTATTACATCAGATTGTTCCTAGGTTCCGGCTGCCCTGTCAACTGAGTCAGATAATGGACCTGCCTTTACCTCATCTATAGCCCAAAGCGTCAGTAGGTCTTAGATGTAACCTGAAAGTCGCACTGCATGTACAGACCTCAGAGCTCTGGACAGGCTAATGTGTGAACTTGACTATAAGCCCACCCCCTCTAAATTAATTTTAAATACTGGTGGAAATTGGTCCAACCTTTTTTTTTGTTTGTTTGTTTTGTTTTGTTTTTGTTTTTGTTTTTGTTTTTGTTTTTGTTTTTCGAGACAGGGTTTCTCTGTGTAGCTTTGCGCCTTTCCTGGATCTCTCTCTCTCTGTAGACCAGGCTGGCCTCGAACTCACAAAGATCCACCTGCCTCTGCTTCCCAAGTGCTGGGATTAAAGGCGTGTGCCACCACCGCCCGGCCTGGTCCAACCTTTTACCCCTGGCCCTTCTTAGGGCAAGCTATAACTCCTTGGAAGGGAGGATTCCTCCCTATGAGATTATATTTAAGAGCCCTCCCCTCACCCCTCACCCTGTTTAAGAGACCATCATTGGCAACATTACTAACTAGTTTTTCTGAAGTATCACCAGCCTCTTCAACAGGTCCAGACTGTAGTTCATTCTAGGGTTCGGGACACCATTCCGGTGCCTTCCTTGGTGCCTTGTCATTCATTCTGACCTGGGGACCAAGCATACATCAAAAAGTTTCAGAAGAAAGAACTGACACCTTCCTGGACCTCACACTATCATCCTGACGACAATGCTGACTGACTGCAGTCCAGGTTGACAGGATCCCTGCGTGGATTCACCACTCCCATGACAAGCCAGTTGCAGACCAGAAATGGAAACCAGCTCACCTGGACTAGGTCCTCTCAAACTAAGACTGTCTTGCAAACAGGACTCCTGGTTGGTTATATATTCCCTCTCAGTAAGGCTAGACCATTTACTTATTCCTTTACTCTTACTGCCTTCCACACTGTGAAAATCCTGACAGAGACTACATTTACACTTAAAATATAGACTGTTTTTAAAATGAGCCTATGTTTAAAATTGATCTCATAAAACTTTCTTCTGTTTCTTTGTTTTGTTTTTTTTTGTTTTTTGAGTGAGGGTTTCTCTGTGTATCTCTGGCTGTCCTGGAACTCACTCTGTAGACCAGGCTGGCCTCAAACTCAGAGAACCGGGCCTCTGCCTCACGAGTGCTGGGATTAAAGGCACGCAAGGTGTGTGCCACCACCGCCCAGCATAAAACTCTTAAACCTTCTCACAATCAAGGCTAAAGTTACCTTCCGACAGGCTTGGGGAGAATGCTTTCTAAAAACTCACAGGATTATAAAAACATTAAAAAGAAACTTTACAAAAGATTAAAGATAATTTAGATAAGAGACAACAATAATTCCTGGTACCACAAAATGTTTGACTTAAACCCATGGTTTACAACCCTCCTCGCAGGCCTGAATGGCCCTTACTCCTCCTTTTTATAGGGCTTGGATAGTAAATTGCCTTTTAAAGTTCATCAAAGAATTGCCTCAGTTAAGCTAATGATCCTCAGGACCCAATATTCACCCCTTAGCCAAGATTGGAAGATTTGAAAGTAACAAAAAATGGGGTGGGGAGGGATGAAATGACTAAGAAAATGCCATCTCATGTCTGTGCCAACTTTATTTTGTGTCTGCCTAGATGCTTCTCAGCCTTCCATCCCCCAACGACCTTGGCAATGCTTTTGGAGACAGTCCATGAACTTGACCATGGTCCAAACATATTATGTAGTGTCTGGAATATACTACTGAGCGTTGTAAAGAAAGGAGATGTTTCTAGGCCACTCCAAAGCCCTCACTAATGTAACCCCCACATCAAGCACTGATGTAATTGTGGCTTTGTCTTTTAAAATGCTGTACAGCTGACCTTGGGCACCAAGAGACTTTGCAGTGGCACAGGCTGCTCTTGGTCTGGCCATTAATAAAAAAGGACTCCAAACTTTTAATTAACTTAATCACCATGGTTGTGAATAATTATCTCACCTGGATGATTTCATGGTAACAGTATATCAGTGTATAGGTGTTCTCCTCCAGTGTGTTCAGATGTGCTTGTAGATGCTTGGTCTCACAGATCACAGGATAACAGTTTGAATTGTTCTACCTCTGAACTGGTTCTTCAACATCCAGGTGTGCTGCTATAATAATATTCTTATGTGTGTTGCTTTCTCATAAATCGCTTATCAGTTTGGTTCCAGTGTATGTGTGTGGTGTATAACTAGTACAGCCGTTCTTGCTGCTGTAGCTTGACTTTCTTTTTTTTTTTTTCCCGTGTACAGGTCCATCTCAATGCTCTGCTGTAGTCCTAATAACATATGGCCTGCTGTTCTAGTTCAGCATGATCAGAGCAGTGCAAGTACCTCTGTCTGCTTTGTTGCAAATGCACATCCATGTATGCTGCAGCAATGGGTTTTGAAAACTTGTAAATGTGTAATTTTTTTTTCTACAGAAAGGGGTACAAGCTGTCCTGTTAGCACATTGATATGCATTGGTGTGGCAGCACAGCCTTGTGTCTCCTGTGCAGCAAGTCCATGAGTGCAGACGTCCAGCATCCCTGAGCTCGGCTTTACTTTTACATTTGTGTGCGTTTCTGTAACAGGCATCTATGCATGGCTGTTCTCATATGACACATTCAGATGCACTTGAAAATGCTTGGTCTCACAGATGCCAGGACATCAGTTTGAATTACTTGACCTCTGAACTATTCTTAAATGTCCAGTGCACTGATGTAATAAAATTCACAAGAATGCTGCTTTTTAGTGAATGTCTTATCTCTTTTGTTGTAGGGCGTCTGTGTTTGCTCTGTGAATACTATAACTGTTCTTCATGCTCTAGGGTTAGTTATTTTTCCTATGTATGTGTCTGTCTTGGTGTGCTGCTGCACTCCTCAAAATGCATGTGCTGTGGCTCTAGTTCGGGCGTGCTTAGAGCTTGCAGCTTACAGCGTTCCTGTAAATGCACCTCTGTTTACTCTCTACTAGGAGGACTTCAGTTTTTGCAAACATTCGACTGTGTAATCTTTCCATGAGAAGAGGATATGAGCTGCTAGGACATTCATGTCCATTGATGTGGTAGAACATCCTTGTATGTGCTATACAGTAGCTGCAAGCCTGCAGATGTCTTACATCCATGAGACCTGCTTTAGGATTACATTTCTGTGTATTTCTGTAACAATACATGTGTGGATGGCTGTCCTCATACAAAGCATTGGGATGTGCTTGTAAATACTTGGTCTCACAGATATGAGGACATCTCACAGATATGAGGACATTAGTTTGAACTGCTCAACCTGTGAACCAGTTTTTCTTTTTAACACCAACGTACGCTGCTGTACTAAGATTATCATGTGTGACTCTTTTTGGTAAATCTGTGATCACTTAGAGTACATCTGGGTGTGGTGCGTGGCTAGGACAACCACACTTGCTGCTGGAGCGTTACTGATTTTTCCTGTGTATCTGTCTATCTCAGTGCACTGCTGTACTCCTAAAACCGAATGTGTTGCTGTGTTAGTCCAGGACATTCAGCGCAGTACAAGTACTCCATCTGCTCTGCTGTGAGTGCACATCTGTTTATGCTGCAGCAATGGAACATCGGGCTTTGCAAAGACTCAAATGTGTAGGGTTTTTGTTTGTTTGTTTTGTACTAAGAGGGTGTAAGCTGTTCGGCTAGTATATTTATGTCCAATGATGTGGTGGAGCAGCCTTTTGTCTCCTGTACAATAGTACGATATGAATGCAGATGTCCTACCTCCATGAGGCCTGGTTTATCACTACATGTGTGTGCTGCTTTCTAGTAAATCTTTTATTGCTTCTGTTACTGTACATCTGTGTGTGGTATATGACTGGAACACCCAGGCTTTCTGCTGGAGCATCCCTTGTTTTTCCTATATACATGTCCATCTCAGTGTACTGCTGTACTTCTAAAGATGTAGGCTCTGTTGTTCCAGTTCTGTTGTGTACAGAGCAATATACAGATCTTCATCTGCTTTGTTGTAACTGTGCATCTGTTTAGGCTGCTGCCGTAGGACATCGGTTTTTGCAAACACGCAACTGTGTAGTGTTTTCATACAATGAGGGCATGATCTGCTCTGCTAGTACATCCGTGCACAGTGGTGTGGCAGTACAACTTTGTGTCTTTTGTGTAGTGCTTTCATGAGTACAGATGTCATACATCTGTGGGTCCTGCTTTAATATTACATTTACGTCTGTGTCTGTAACAGTACATGTGTATACCGCTGTTCTCACCCAGTGCATTCGGGTTTGCTTGTAAATAATTGGTCTCACATATACTAGGATATCAGTTTCGATCATGCTACCTCTGAAATAGTTCTTCAGTGTCCAGGCAGTTTAGCACCAGCATAGTGCCACACTCTACCAACCCCATGGCTGCAACAACATGCAATTTTTTGTTTGTTTGTTTGGTTTTTGTTTTTTCGAGACAGGGTTTCTCTTCATAGTTTTGGTGCCTGTCCTGGATCTTGCTCTGTAGACCAGGCTGGCCTCAAACTCACAGAGATCCGCCTGGCTCTGCCTCCTGAGTGCTGGGATTAAAGGTGTGCGCCACTGCCACCCGAGCATGCAACTTTTAAGGTTTGGATTAAAACTTTCTTCTAGGATGATGTGATTTTTATTTTCACCAGGAAAAAGGAAAGTGACAAGGTATAGGAAGCAAGACTGAAAAACTGTGGCCGTTCTGACACCAGATGACGGGTTCATCTAACCCTAACCCTAACCCAAGGTGTTCATTATTGTCCCAGTCTCTTCAATTTGTGCATCTGAACTTCTACATCATAAAAGATTTTAAAGATATTGTTTCCCTCTAATTAGTAAAATTCATGTTGAAGTACTTGGAGAAATACATGTTGATGGTCTTAACCTATTCTGAAATTTGTGGAAATGATATGATGGAGGGTAGAGAGGGAAGGGGCTGGGTACCAGTTGCTCAGGTAGAGAGAGAAAGAGGCCAAGGCACAGTTGCTCAGGAGGGATAAGATCCAGTATTCTGCAGCATAGAAAGGTGATTGCAGTTCACCATTTATTATGCTTTTTTCTTTTCTTATTTAAAAAGTTACATACAATGTATTTTCATCACATTATTCCCCTCCCCTCAACTCCTATCAGATCCTTCCCAGCTCCCTACCCTCCCAACTTCATGTTCTTTTTCTCTCTCAAAATAAAAAGAAAAACGCCTTCCCAAAGGTCAAAACAAAACAAACAACAACAAAAAAAATACAAAACAAAACAAAAAGCACACAATACAAAAACATAGTCAGCTTTGAGTTAGCAAGCTCCTCCTGGGCATGGGGCCTGCTCTGGAGTATGGTCCATACACCTGGTGATACTGCATTAAAGGAAACCGATTTTCCCTCCAAACCCCTCCATTCAAGGCTTACAGGTCTATGTGGAAGAGGTGACAGAAAGACTGTAAGAGGCAGAGATGATGAGGACTCCGAGGAAACATCATCCAGACATAACAGGACTGACACACATGAACTCCCAGACACTGTGACAGCATGCACAAATCCTACCCAAGTTCAAACCACTCAAAATCCCAGCACTGAGAAGGGTGGGTGGCCCCAAAGTCCCACCCCTAACCAGGAAACTATTCATGATTTATCATGTGTTTCAAAAAAGAGAAGAGAATGGGGCTGGAGTGGTGGCTCAGTGGTTAAGAGCACTTGCTCTTTCAGAGGACTTGGGTTCAGTTTCCAGCACCACACGGGGACAGTTCATAGCTAAACTACCTGTAACTTCAAGAGAGTCAATGGCTTTCACAGGCTTCTGCATGTATATATACTCAGGTACATACATGTTGTTGTTTGTTTTTGCTCTTTTGGGGGGGCCCATCACCCAGCTCCCAAATAAATCACACACGGAGGCTTATTCTTACTTATAAATGCCTGGCCTTAGCTCAGCTTGTTTCTTGCCAGCTTTCCTTAACTTTAAATTAGCCCCATCTGTCGTTTACCTCTGGGCTTTTCCCATTCTCTTACTTCTGTAAATCTTACTCTTATTCCATGGCTTGCTGTGTAGCTGGGTGGCTGGCCCCTGGGTCCTCCTCCTTCTCTGGCTACTTCTTCTTTTCCTCCAAGATTTCTCCTATATATTCTCTCTGCCTGCCAGGCCCACCTATCCTTTCTCCTGCCTTGCCATTGGCCTTTCAGTTCTTTATTAGACCATCAGGTGTTTTAGACAGGCAGAGTAACACAGCTTCACAGAGTTAAACAAATGCAACATAAACAAAAGTAACAACACCTTAAAATAATATTGTACAACACATGCACATAAAATAGGTAAGAAATAAATAAACCTTTTTTTAAAAAAAAATTGGAGAGTTCACAGGCTCCCAACACAAGGAACCGACGTGTGTGTAAGGAGACAGAGTACCAAGCACTCTTTTGTCACTGTGCTTCGTGTGCATCAAGCCATTGCATTGCTCTTTGGGCACAGGAGAAAAACAAGTCAACGGTGAGCAGAGTCCTGCAGAGATGGACAAAGCTGGGGGCCACAGAGGGAGAACGGGAGTCTTCCGGGATCTAGACAATGTAATGGGAATTCTCTGTACAATTCCTTCAACTGTTCTCTATGTTTGAAATTTGTTCTAAAATGTTGGGGAGAAGGTGAGTATTTCTAAGTGACGGGCTATCTCCCTGTGTATTTTTCTGTGTTTCTAAAACTTCTATGAGGAACGTAAGCCACTTTGTTTCCTATTTCTGTTGTATGTTCAGGAGTTCAGGGGCTCTATGGCTGCCCAAGTGTCCTGCCCTGTGGAGAGAGGCAGGGATCCTCTTGGTGGCTCTGTGGATGGCCCTGGGCCTGGGGAAAAGCATTACATCCTGGAGTATTGAAAACTAGTTTCCACAGACAAGAAGACAGAAGGTTTCCCTGGAACTGAGGACAGACACACTGTTGATGAGGACTGACCCCTTCTTCCTCCATTTATCCCACCACAGTAGCCCGTATCTCTTCTTGGTAGAGACATCCTCAACTCGTTGGGCCAAGTTTGGGGGTACTGTGTGCACCCATTGTCCAGCATGCTCAGTGCCAGCCCATGGAGCCTTTCAGAGGTAAGGCCTACAAAAAGGACATTAGGAATTGGGGGGGGGGCTACCCTTGAAAGGGACAGTAGGACCTCAGCCTGTTCTTCTTCTCTTTCCTTCTTTGTCGTAAGTTGAGTAGCTCTGCTCCACCACACATCCCAACACAGAGTCCTGAAAAATGATGGCATGCTGGTCTCCTCCAAGGGCAACTGGACAAGTGATCTCTAAGACTGTGAACCAGCCTGGTCTACAGAGGGAGATCCAGGACAGGCACCAAAACTACACAGAGAAACCCTGTCTCGGAAAACCAAAAAAAAAAAAAAAAAAAAAAAAAAAAAAAAAAAAAAAAAGACTGTGAACCAGAGCCAATCTTTTCTTTCCTAGATTGTTCCTATCACACTAAGGAAAGGCTAACCAGTGCACTTCAGTTAACCCATCTGGAAAATGGGCCTTCTGAGAGCTAACCCATAAAACCCTCACAAAGGGCTTCCCATGGCTCCTTCTCAGTGCTTGCTGAGGTCCTAGTGCCAAGGACTGCAGGACAGAAACACTGCATAGTCCACGCATATCAGTGGGCAGGTTTTGCTGTCATCAAATGCAGTTAGCTCCTGAACTGCTCCCATGTTTGGGGACTAATAGGTAGCCCAGGAGCGACAATGGGGACAGTCAAAAGTGGCCCAGAGCCATCTGATTTCAAGCCACAGCTCGGGTGGATGCAGGGGACTTGTACCCTAGAGCTCATCACAAGGACGCTGAAGACAGATTCCTCCTAGGATCCACACAGTTGGCCAGGCCTTGAGGAGATGGAATAGTCCAAGTTCAAGTTCAGGCTCATCCCCTGGAGAGCTGACATCCCCACAGGGTCTCCAGTAAAATACAGCTGCTTCTTCCTCTTCTTTCTTGAACCTCTCTCCACCCCGGTTTGTTCTGAGTGGGCTTTGTTTTCCCTCGCTGTCTTGAGAGGGTCTCAGATTCCACTGCTGCCCCACAGAGCAGAGGCATTGAGTGGTCAGTCCACAGTGACAGGCCTCTTGAAGAGAGCCTGCTGTGAGTGGTGGAGGCTTCTGGATGATTGGTTAGCAAGGCCAGTCGGGAAGGCAGGGCCGAAAAGGAGCTGTGCAGTTGGCCCCTTTCCTAGCTTTCTCGTGAATTCAGAGGCAGGCAGAACCCGGAGCTGTTAGCGCTTGAGTCTCAGGGAACCTACAAGGTCTCTCGCCGTGGTTTTCAAGGTCATAGACTGCAGTTCTACTGCGCATGCGGTTGACATCCACTGAGCTGGCTTGAGACCCCAGCCCCTTCCCACCCTGTTGTAGGGGGTTCCAGGTTTTGTGGAGGTGTACCAGAGCTGGTGTGTGGTATAGGCTGGGAAGGCCACACTTGCTCGGTCTTCAGGCTCTTCCTTTCACAGATGGGTTGTTTCCAGGTAGTGACCCCAGGTGGGACTGGCTTCACAGAATCTTCCTTTCCTTGGTCAGCTGGACACCAGGACACACATGCTGGGCTAGGAATGAGGGGCGGGGTCATACAGCAAGTGGAAGAGGATAGGATTGAAAGGCAGTCTGTCTTTCCTATGATCCGTACCTGTGCCCCCCAGCCATCCACAGTTCTAACCCTGATGGAGAGCCCAGCAGCTGAGGAGGCTGAGCCAAGTGGGCGTTCCCAAAGCGGTACAGAAGCAAAGCCAGAAGCAGGTTCCTTCCCATTCCCCCAGGGCGCTGCTGCTCCCGAGGCTCAGCTCTCCTCCGGGCCCACTTCTAGTCCCAGGAGTCATCCAAAAGTGGGATGTGTGCTTGTGAAGAGATGGTTGCAAAGGAGAATCTTTTAGAAAAGTCGACGATCTTCCCTTCCTTGGCCTGCTCTGAAGATTCCCTTGTTCCTCGTTCTTGGAGCGTTCCTCTTCTGTGAGTATGAGTTTGACACGGAGCTGGTCTCTCCGGTAATGGAATCATCCACCACTTATTTTTTTCATGTGCATTTGCATTTTGCCTGCATGTATGTCTGTGTGGAGGTGTCAGATCCCCTGAAACTGGTTACAAGCAGTTATGAGCTGCCATGTGGGTGCTGGGAATTGAACCCTGGTCTTCTGGAAGAGCAGCCAGTGCTCTTAACTACTGAGCCATCTCTCCAGCCCTCATCATCCACCACTTCTAACTGATCCTCACTGAGCCTCTGTTCCCTCACCCAATTGGTAAGACTGACTATGCCCAGCCCTGCCTTACGCCTGCACTCAGAACCTGCTTGCAGGTTGGAGCAATGGGGATGGGAGAGGCCGTAGCTCATTTCCTTTCCTCCTCTTCTCTGAATTTGTATTTAGAGAGGGGCTCTCGCTTTCTTCCATGGAACTAATTGGGCCAAGAGTTTGTTGGGCTCTATGCTGCGGAAAGCAGACATTGGATCTCTCTTGAAATTATAACAGAATTTGTGAGGCAGCAACTCCTTAAGGATGTATGCCCAAGGAAACAGGCAAGAGAATGAAGATCCAGTGGGAGAGGGGCCACACAAGACACAGTCCTGCAGAACAGGGCTCCATTGCTCCCTGGGGTGGCCCTAGAGGGCAAGTCCCACGGCAGGACCCCAGCCTGAGCTACTGGGTTTCCATCCTCCTCTCCTGGCCTGTCATCAAGCAAGGGTCCGTCTGGGGATGGTGGCCCTGCCCAGCCCTGCAGGTAGTAGAATCAAGGGAGCCTGGGAGGACGGTGACCATCCTGGAGAGTCATTGGTGTGCACGGTGGAAGCAAAAGCATATTTAGGCCAGAAGCACACAGGGAGTGGCATAAGGACTCAGAATGCACCCAGCAAGGACAGTAGCCACAGACAGATGGGAATAGTCCCAACAAAAGACACGGCACCGAGGCTTTAAGCAACGTGTACATGTAGTTAGTCTTCTGTCCTTTCCATTTAATAGTACATCTAGGCTATTTCAGGCCCCAGATTATAAACCTTCCTCTTTCTATTTGGCTTTTATTCAGCGTTCATCACTGGATACGTTATCGTGAATATTACCCACCTCTGTTGGTGGGTGTTTGTCCTCACCAATTTTCTCACTATTACAAGAAAATCATTCTGTAATAAATATCCATATACTAGCTTGTCACAGGCAATATGCAAAGCGTCCTTGTGGGATAAATGCTTTTTTCGATCAAAAGGCATGTGTATTAATTTTTTTTGTCTCCAGTAGGTGGCGCTGTCTGAGAAGGCTTCTGTGGTGCAGCCTTGCTGGAGGAAAGTGTGTCGCTGGAGGTGGGCTTTGAGATGAAAAGCCTTGAGCAATTTCCAGTTCACATTCTCTGCTTTATACTCGTGGTTGAGACGTGAGCTCTTAGCTTCTCGCTCCCGCCACTGTGCCTGTCACTTGCTGCCGTGTTTCCGCCATGATAGACCCTTGTCTTTCTGGAACCGTAAGCACAAATGAACTCTTCCTTCTAGGAAGTTGCTTTTGGTCAGGCTGTGTTATCAAAGAAATGGAAAAGTAACTAATACACCATGTTAAAGATACAAACGGGCTGAGAACTGGCAAGTGCCCACACATTCTTTCAGCAAGATTTCCTCATGGTGGGAAACCATGAGCGCGCGCGTGCGCGCGCGCGCGCGCACACACACACACACACACAAACACACACACACACACACAGCTGTACAGGAGGGGCTCAGGGTGGAGAATGCTACCAGGAAAAATGAGAAAGAAGGTCCCCAGGAGGCCCTGTGTTCACTAGCTCGCTCCTGCACTGCTGTCTCCTTGTCTTCCTGTCACCTTCCTGGTCACCCCTGTCAGTCTCTGGACCCTAGACTTTCCCAACCCACCTAGGCTTGGGCTGGGAAAACTGCTGTCTGGACAAGTTCTACCAGGTGCACCCCACCCCACTCTTCAGCCCCTTCCCGACTACCAGACAGTCTAACAGCAGCTTGCAGAAGGCTGGGACCCCAAGCAAGCGCTCTGTGCACAGATGTGGCAGGAATGGTTGCATAAATGTCTCATAGAGACAGCCAAGGGGCCCTTATTTGGATCCACTAGGCTTTATATGGTAGGTAGCCCACAAGTGTCCTGACAGACTTCTCTGCCACAGAGGCTGAGTACTGTCCCAGCAATCCTGCCCAGCCAGCTGGGAAACCTGTCCAGCCAGTGCAGAGCCTGGGGGACCACAATCCTCACTCAGAGGCAGGTAGTATCAGGCAAGGGCCACAGTGACTTTCCCAATCCAGATGCCTCAATATACAGAGTTCCTTCCAGGTCTGTCCTAGGCCACACCCAGGGAGGGAGGAAATCCTTGCTTGGCCTTTGTAAGATGCCAAGCTGGATTCCAGAATTCATTCGTAAATCTGGAACAGGCTGGTATGTAGCATATCAGGCTAGGGCTGAGAACACGGGACACAGAGGGATCTACTGTCCATAGTCAAGCTCTGGCTTTACAGAGGAAGGGCAATTAGAAGCAAGTGAATTGTGAGGGATATGGGGCTACAAGGGGCTAGAACGTGAAGAAGTGATGGGGAATGCAGCAACTGGGCCAAGAACAGAGGGGCAAATGGTCAGGGGAGGAAGCACTGAGGAATAGCCAAAGGATCGCCATGAATTCAAAGCCTGTCCAGGCTGCAGATTGAATTCAAGGCTACCTTGGGCTACAGGGTTAGACGGGGCTGAGGATGTAGCTAAGCTGGTAGAGCACTTGCCCCAGCATGAATGAAGTCCTGGGTTTCATCACTAGTACTGCATAAAATGATGCATACCTCTAACCCAGCATCCAAGAGGTGGACACAAGATGAGGACCTCAGGGGCCATTCATTCACTCAGCCACATAGTGAGTTCCAGGCTAGCTTGGGACACATGATACATTATATCCATAAGAAGGAAGGAAGTGGAGTAGGAAAATGAGAAAAAGAGAAAAATTTCCCCCGAAACGATGTCTGTGTTAAATACAAGAGACTTTTTATGCCATCACTTCCTAAATGATACAGCGATTTACATTATACTGGGTGTCATGCACAGCCTAGGGGAACTTTCAAGTCCACGAGAGCATGTGCATGGGGTCTTTGAGCATCTGTGAGTTTGAATGTCTGCATGGGGCGCTACAGCCAGTCCCACAAGCACTAAAGGACTGCAGTGTTCAGTCATCGCCTACCTCCAGGTCTCTCCGACTCTAGACATCAGCCAACGGCAGGACGTCGTAGAACTGAAGAGGGAGGGGCGGAACAAACAGCTGAGCTGAGTCTCTTCTGCAGCCACTGTGCCCCCTGTCTCCCAGGCTGTGTGGTATGACCTTGGGGCTGATGCCTCCCTCTGATCTCAGCTCCTTCCTCCTGCTCCCCAGCAGCCACCCAGCTGGCTTGTTTAACCTGTGGGTGTTCCTGCACTGAAACTAAACAGTCCTCGGAGTTCTTCCTAACAAGCCCCAGCAAGCAGAGGTCAGAGCCTGACCTGCAGCTCCTTAGCCAGGGTTCTGTCACCTCCAGTGCAGCGCCACAAGGAGAGGGGCCGCGGCGTCCTAGGTTCAAGTGTGGGCTCTACCCTTTCGTAGAGACAGGCTGAGAGCAGTGTCACAACCTGCCGATTCCCAGCCTGCATCTGGCCCACAGATGTGCTTCATCTGGCTGAAAATTTGAGTTTTTAAAAATTTGAATTCATTGCCAACATTTGAAAATCAGTAGTTTTCCCATAGAAATACAGATTTAAATTTTTTTTTAATTTATTTTTGCATCTTTGGAAAAATGGGTCTGGTGTCCCACAGGGCACCTCTGTTAGGAAGGGCTGAGACAATGAAGAACATAGTCCTGCTTACTAGGCCACTCCATCTCTTGATGCTATATGCCCAGTTCTTAGGTGTCTGAGTGATTCAGATCTCGAACTTCCTTCTCATTGGTAAGGGAATCCGGGAAGCAGAAATGGTAAGAAGACCCTAAATGACTCTCCATGCACACTAACAGAACAGTTAGGAACTGAGCTGTGTCCCAGCCCCACTATAGGTCTCAAATCACTTCAGCAGGGAGATGAATGAGAATTCCATACAGCTGGGACAGCTGGAATTTGGGGCGGCAAAGATGCATTCCCAGAATCCCCCAGAGTCTTGAGGACGCCCACACCCTTTGTCCCAGCCACCGTAAGAAAGGCCACACTGATAAGGCCCTGGGCGAACAGATGACAACATTCTTGGGACTCAGATTAAGTGGGAAGGGCCACCTGCTCAGCACATAGCTCAGGGCTGCCAGGAGGCGGGCAGTGGCTGTTAGGCCACTAGCAGCAGGGGTGCCAGCCCTTCCTGGCATTTCAACAATGCCACAAGCACCCAAGCTGTAGCAGGGAAGCTACATAGTCTCATTCTGCAAAGACTGTAGGAAAAAATACCAGTCTTGTAGGCAAGGAGTCTGGGTCTGCCACACACCCCAATCTTGGCTGCTTCTGAACATTGTTACAGAGAAGGGCATACCTCCATATACACCCAAGGCACAGACAGGACTGGCTGGTGCAGTGCCAGGCAGGGCCTTGGGGAAGATGGTCCAAGGCTGGCATGGCCCAGGCAGTAAATAGTGTGAGAAAGCCTGCTCTCCACATTTCCAGCCCATAGAGAAATCTGAAATGGCTTCTTCTCTAGACTAACGTTGCGTTGTGGCTACAGTGCTCCAAATGGCATCAGCAGGGCACAGTCCTTGACAGCTAAGTCATTGTCATAGATGACAGCAGGGGGAAGTCCACAGGGGCTGGGAGAAAACAGATATCTGCCTCTCTGCTGATGGCCTACAAAAAAAAACAGATATCTGCCTCTCTGCTGATGGCCTACCGACATGCCAAGCAAACTCATATATACAGGGGCCCGTGAACTAGTCAGTCAGAAGGTGCCTTCCACACAGCCTCACAGGTAACAGAAACATGATGACTCTGGGTCACAGCAAGCCCCACAGTCCAAGAATATTGTCAAGTTTACCAGGAGGGTGTCAGCAGCAGTTGCAGAACGTGTCCAAGTTCAGGTCTTGGGACCTTTGGCCCGTGTTTTACCTCTCTGAGCTCCACCCTTTGGTAGGAATGACTCATGGTCCCCTTTCTGTAGCTGTCTGGAGGACTGAACACAATTCTGAATACAAAGCACAGGTCCACACAGTGGATAAATGGAGGTGACAGCTTAGCCCACACATGTTTAACCTCTGAGCTTTTGGGTAGGCACCAAGCTATCTATCTCTCAAGCGAGAGGTGACTCAAACACCCATCCCAGCGGTTAACATGGGAGGGAGGGAGTTCCTCTTCAGTCTATGTGGCAGGTCACCAAAGTCAGTCTAAGAGGATCCTGTGGTTGGCTGCAGTGGCTGGGGACAGCGGTTAGGCTAAGGGGGAGCGGTGCAGACCCTCTGCTCTCAGGAAACATCCCATACCTTAGCTAAGCATTGGCCTACTGGGAATATAGACAAGAAGGCATCAGACAGAATGCAGCCTCACAGACCAAGGCTTGGGAAATGTCCCTGCTTATATGGCTCTCTCAGGAGAACAGGAAGTCGGGGGAAGAAGACTCTGGAATCTTTTTCCCCCCTCTCTTTGGTACTAGGCCCATCTCCTCCTTTTGCATGTCAACAACTCATTATCTCCCTTCAATGTCTCGATATGCATTCTGTCTGCTCCGATGTCTAGTATCATTTTTTTTTTAATTTTGAAAAATTTTTTTCAGGCGGGGTCTTATTTTCTTGCCCAGGCTGATCTGAAACTTACTCAGTGCATCTCTCCAACCTCAGCATTCTGAGTGCTGGGATTACAGGTGGATGCCACCGTGCCTGGAGTCCTTCAACATACATTTGGAAATATATTTGCTAACATTAAAATATGAAATCTGCCAGGTGTGATGACAAACAGCTTTAACCCTAACGCTCAGGAGGAGGCAGAGGCAGGTGGACCTCTGAGTTGGAGGCTAGCCTGGTCTAGTCTACATAGTGAGCTACATATTAGCCAGAGCTACATAGTGAGACCCTATCTCAACATATTTATGTGTGTATATATGTGTACATAAGTATATATATATGTGTGTGTGTACATATATGTGTGTGTATATATGTGTACATATGTATATATATATGTGTGTGTGTGTATACATATATGTGTGTGTGTGTATACAGCAAGTAATGAATAAGTAAAATGTGTTACACTCGTAGCCAGAAGCAGGGTCTTGCGAGCATTCTTGGCTGTTAAACCCCAGCCTGCAGTGTCTTCCCTCCCTCTGATGGTCCTCTGTCACCTGCTCCCCAGATCCTGATTTGACCCAGCTCTGTATCTTTTTTTTTTTTTTTTTTTTTTTTTTTTTGGTGTTTAGAGACAGGGTTTCTCTGTGTAGCTTTGGAGCCTGTCCTGGAACTCACTCTGTAGACAAGGCTGGCCTCGAACTCACAGAGATCTACCTGCCTCTGCCTGCCTTCCACGTGCTGGGATTAAAGGCATAAGCCACCACCACCGGGCCCAGCTCTGTGTCTTATAGTTCCCAGGGCCACATTTCATAAAAGCCTGTATGGCCCTTGGAGGCCATAAGAACAGGCCTGGGGGGATGTCAGTAACTACCTACAATAGCTCCTGGAAGGGCCACTCAGCTCAGAGCTTCAGTTCGCTGCCTAGAGGCAGTTAGCCTCTGTAGGGCTAGAAGTGGAAAGGGTACTCACGGCAGGCAGGAGAAGCAACACCAGATGCATAGGTCTACCAAGGAGTCTCAGGTGAGTGGGTCTCCTCTCTCCAAGGTGACTGTCCACTCAGGACTGAGAGGGCAGCCAGGAGTGTCTTGGAGATCCAGGGTACAATGAAGTCCAAGGCACCCTTTGCTGCTCCTGCACCTCCGGAGCATAGCAGGCTTCCCACCCTACATGGGCCTGTGCCCTCATTGCCCTCCCCACTGCCCCTAGACCATGCTTGCCCAGTGCCAACTGTCTCAGGTGAGGGCTCCTTGAATCAAATGTTGAGACAAAGATGCTGGTGTTGAGCACGTTGTCGGAGTGGGACAATCCTAGGAAGCACCAGTCCAATGAGAGAATGGCAGAAGGAAAGCTTAACTTTCTGGGCATTGGGGAGGGGGTGTGGGTGTGGCCAGGACCTCTGAATCCTCACGAGAGGACAGACAGCCTGAGGAGAAGCAGTCCGGGCCCCAGCCAAGGTGTCTACCAGATGTGCAGCTTTGGGTTTGTCCTGGTGAACATTTGCTGGTGGAGAGGAGGAGCTAGAAGGTCAACCCTGCAGGCAAAGGATCCAGGGCTGTTTGCTCTCTAGAGCCCAGCAGGGTATCTGGCACACAGAGTGCTTAGCAAATATTTGTGGTTCCCAGCGTCACTCTTTCATTAGCGACAGCAGCTGTCAATTATTGAAGAATCCCGTGCTCTGGACTTGGTGCTAAGTGCTAGATGTCCTGCCCTTCCTCTCCACAGTCCTCTTGCTGTTCTTATGGTACTACCATTCCCACTCACACCCGCCATTCCCACTCACACCCGCCATTCCCACTCACACCCGCCATTCCCACTCACACTTGCCTTTCCCACTCACACCTGTCATACCCACTCAAACCTGCCATACCCACTCACACCCGCCTTTCCCACTCACCCACCATACCCATTCACCCATTTCCCACTCATGCCTGTGTTTTTTCTAGACATCCTCATTTAAAAACGGTGTTTGGTCTCACACAAGCCTACGCTTGAAGTGTAGTGCTCACGAAGACTCTGACCATGTGATGGAGACAGAACACATCCATCATCCCACATCCCCAAAGTGGCCATGGTGGCTGGCATGGAGTCCCAGACATTGCTCTCCCTTGAAGCTCTCGTCTGTGTATTAATGGTGCCCTTTGGTGTCTGGCCTGAGCTTCCTCTCTGTGGTTGTACTGACTTTTCTTGCTTTTCTTCCTTTGCAGGGCCTCTCACAGGCTGGTTTCTACCACAGAGCCACACCCTAGGAGGAAAAAAAATTATTTTGAGATCAGGACCGGCCTCAAACTTACAGACTATGTAGCTCTGGCTAGCCTCGAACTCACAGAGATCCACCTGCCTCTGCCTTCTGAGTGCTGGGCCTAAGGCATACGACACCATGCCTGGCTTGATAAAGACTGTTTTGAGAAAGGAGTTGGAACTATAAGGACGACAGAGGAGCAGATCATTTCTGTCATGGTCTCTTACATGACAGGAGCTTCTAATGGAGCGGAAGAGATGAGCGTATACCATGCAGAATAGACATGTAGGGCAGACACACCAAAGGTGCAGGGCCTGACGCTTTCAGCCAGGACTTGGCTTTACTCCTGTCCCAGTGTAGCCTGTGGGGCTGGAATGGATATGTGCCACCATCCCCCCTTTTACAGAGATGAAAATGAAACCCAGTGAGACCAGGTGACTCAGCCAAGGTCACTGCAAGAGTCAGACCCAGCTGGAGCACGACCCAGATGCCTCTATCCTTCCGCTCAGTATCCATCTACGACTCTGTGAGCTGCTGGGTGTGCTTAAGAACTAGGATGTCATGCGACCAAGCTAACTGTGACTCCTAGCTCCTGACAGCTGACTCTATGTATGGGGACACGTTCCTCTAGCTTCCACTTCTTCTCTGCATACTGAAGGTAATGCCACTGCTTCCTAGCCAGAAAGTCACAGTGAGGACAAAATGGCTTGGTGCTTAGCGCAGGCCTGAAATGGACACACAGGACAGAGGTTGTCTTTGTCGTATGTAGTGGTGAAAGTCATGCCCATGCACTCGTGGCAGTGAGGTTCTATGGAGACTTGTACTCTGGTGGTTATTCCTGGAGCCCCTCACTCTACCAGCAGCTATGAGGGGCAGCTGGATTGACTCCCACTCAGCATTGCTCAACCTGAGCTGACTCACCTCTGGGTGGGGCCAGTCAGGAAGAAGTCCTCACCAGCCAGGCAGCAAGGCTTTTCTCTCCAGATGCCCAAGTACACCCAGCTGATGTCAGCCCAGGCATGACAAAAATCACCTAGAAGGGCAGGTCCGAAGGCCCCACCTGGGTGGAGCCACATGTGTGCCCAGGGCTGGGCCCAGCTGAGGCCACCACCAATATGTTTTCCAGCTGTCTTTGGTTCCTTCACTCCCTCTGTGGCTCTGGGTAGCAGGGCCTGTTCCTGTTCCAAACAGGTAAATGTTCTTAAGCAGGCTGTGCCTGAGCAGGTGCAGATACGAAGGTGGGACTGGCAGAGGACACCAAAACCTGTACGTGGACTGGAGAGCTGGTGTGTAGAAATGCGGTGTGCCTACAGACTATATGGAAACTCGGGTCCTCTAGAGTCCCTTCTGAGTCTGCCATATGCAGCTGGCACTCATGAGTAAGTGTCCTTACGTACCTGCCTTGGGGTGGGTCTCCATGCAAGGCCCTCTTCATCTGGGATGCTGGAGAGTACCATGCAGTCAGATTGGTGAGGCTGGTGTGTCCTCGCCACTGTGTGAGGGCAGATGCCCACCTACTCCACCGAAGCCTTATGGAGCCTCTAGCATATACCAGGTTCCAGCCAGACGCCAGGGGACGGAATAACCATCCTGTCCTTGTAGAGCTGGCATTCAGGGGGCAAACAAGGTGATTTTAGAGTGAGATGTAATGCATAGGCCAACTCTGCCACCTCCGAGGAAGGGACTTGGGTGAGGAGAAAGCTCTCCCCTTGGGGTGCCAGGAAAAGAATCCTCTAGGTTTGCGGCAGCAGGCTTCAGCTGTGCCTCTCAAGGAGTGGGTCATCACATTCTTGGGGGCTTTAGAGGACCCCCTCATTGCTGGAGTGTCAGCTTTTTGGTTTTGGTTTCAGTGCTGGGGATTGGGCCAAGTATACGCTAAGCAAGTGCTCTACCACTGGGCTCCATCAACATGCTTTGTTTGTTTGTTTGTTTTTAAAGAAATGACCATCCTTAGCACAAACCAAGATCCTCTCAGTGCAGCTGAAGTAATTCATCTCTTTTAGTGTTCCCCAATGCCAGAGCAACCTAGTTGTGTTCCTCTCCCTCCTTCCCACAAGCTCCCAGAAAAGCGTCCTAGTGGGCAAAGCTAACAAAATACCAAATGGCCTATGATATCTTCCCATTAACCAAAAGCAACTAGTCAGGACTGTCTTAGGCCCAAAAGAGCATAAGGGCCAGGCCCTGGGAAAGACACCAGACCAGAGCAGCGCGTGAAGCCTGACAACCACTCTATGTGATCTGGCAGGCACTGGCAGCGACAGGTTGGTGTACTAAGGAAAAGGTGCTCAGATTAGTGCCTAGTCACCAAGAGAAGAAGGGACGGAGTGTCGGGGTCAGACGAGTGAGCCTCACGCACAGCCTGATTCATGATCCTGAGGTTTGGGTATGCATGACTGGTGTCTCTCTTACTGTAAAACCCAAATCTCAGCCATGTTCCTTTCTGTAGTCCAACCTCATCATTACAGGTCTCGTCTTCCTTTCATCCCTGCCCCACAACATCTATCTATCCTACACAGATGCTAAAAGCCACACCTGTGTGTAACAGCCCCACACACGGATTCTAGATGCTCTTAAAAATAAAGCAGAGCCTCCTATTAAGGCCTAAAGGCCTCCTCCCCTGAGTGACCCTCTGTCCTTGAGCTCACCTGCTCATCTCTACCTCACACCCTTTGCTTGTGCTCTGACTCTGCTGGCACACTGTGCTGGTGTCACTCAGCAGGGCTGCTCAGATGCTGTCATCTTCAGCCATCAGACCAGCCCTCAACACGGCACACCACCTTCCTATAGCAGGACAGTCTGCAAATGTAGAGTCCATGGACTTTTGTGAGAACTGCAAACTCTCATATTTTAGAAATGGTGCAGAACACTCGGGTGTTTGGAGAATGATAAGGAGCATTCAGATACTTTGGGAGCAGTGCAGAGTGCTCAGGCACTTGGGGAACTGTTAAGAACACTTAGGTATTTTGAGCAACTATGCATAGCTCTCGAGTATTTGGGGAACTTTTCAGGGTACTCAGGAATTTTGGGAAACTTTGTAAAGCATTTGGGTATTTTGAGAACTATAAAGAGTGCTCAAGCATTCGGGAGAACTGTGTACAGCAATCGAGTATTTGAGAAACTATGTGGAGTTCTAAGACATTTTTGGAAAATGATAGAGGGTGCTCAGGTAGTTCAGGGAACTGTGCACACCTCTCATGCAACTGGGGAACTGTGTACACCTCGTGCATCTGGGGAACTGTGTATACCTCTCATGTAACTAGGGAACTGTGTACACCTCTCATGTATCTGGGAAACTGTGTACACCTCTAATGCATCTGGGGAACTATGCACACCTCTCATGCATCTGGGGAACTGTGCAGACCTCTCATGTAACTAGGGAACTGTGTACACCTCTCATGTATCTGGGGAACTGTGCACACCTCATGCATCTGGGGAACTGTGCAGACCTCTAATCCATCTGGGGAACTGTGCAGACCTCTCATGCATCTGGGGAACTGTGCAGACCTCTCATGCATCTGGGGAACTGTGCAGACCTCTCATGCATCTGGGGAACTGTGTACACCTCTCATGCATCTGGGGAACTGTGTACACCTCTCATGCATCTGGTGAACTGTGCAGACCTCTCATGTATCCAGAGAACTGTGCACACCCCTCACTCATCCGGGGAACTGTGCACACCTCACATGTATACAGGGAACTGTGCACACCTCTCATGCATCTGGGGAACTGTGTAGACCTCTCATGCATCTGGGGAACTGTGCAGACCTCTCATGCATCTGGGGAACTGTGCACACCTCTCATGCATCTGGGGAACTGTGCACACCTCTCATGTATCCAGAGAACTGTGCAGACCTCTCATGAATCTGAGGACCTGTGCACACCTCTCATGTATCCGGGGAACTGTGCACACCTCTCATGTATACAGGGAACTGTGCAGACCTCTCATGCATCTGGGGAACTGTGCAGACCTCTCATGCATCTGGGGAACTGTGTACACCTCTCATGCATCTGGGGAACTGTGCACACTTTTCATGCATCTAGGGAACCGTGCACACCTCTCATGTATCTGGGGAACTATGAAGAATACTCAGGGAACAGTGCAGAGTACTCAAGTAGTTTGTGAATGTCCCTCATTTGTGCTGGGCTGACGTTTGTCTCACGAGGCTGAGATTATGGGTTTGGGACAGAAGACCATCACGGTGAGGTAATCCTTGTCATTATGCACATCACAGATAAGTGACAGCTTACCGGACTTGAGCTCTCTGTCCTTTCTCCATTCTGTAAAGGACTTCCATCTCTACCCTTGGTGCACCCCAGTCTCTACAGCATCAATAACAGGCTCCCATTTTTAATGGCAAAGCAGTGTTCCGACTAGGGATCTATCTTGTTGCTGAGTTAGACACTCCTCTACTTCTAGTTTTTCTTTTACAGACAAAGTCACAACCTACAGCGCTGTAACTCATCTCCTGCAAATTTGGTTCAAGCACCTTCTTCATATGCAGTGTGGTACAGTGGGTACTCAGCTGAGCTATGCTTTTGGGCCTCTTTTTGTTCATATAAATTCCTGGGATGGCATAGTCAGGGCAAAAGATAAGCATTTGTGAAGGCTTTTGATAGTATCACTAAACAAAGCCCCAAGGAAGTTACACCAATTTACTCCCTAGACTAACAGTTTCCTTATTTTTTCAAGTATATTTTTTCCTAGACAAAAATAATTCATGTTTTTTTATGAGATAACTGGAAGTTACTTATGGAAATTTGGTATGGGTGATTATGTTGGAGGTGTTTTTAGGCATGGTGGTCGTATTGTTACTACTCTTTTTTACCGAGTCTTTATCTTTGACAGGCGTCCTAGAATATTTGTGGAAGCAATTGCATTGGCTTTGAACTTGCTGTAGTGAGACAGGGGAGCGAAGATAAGGCTAAGCACAAACAAGACTATCGCTTGCTGCTGCTGCCCTTCGCTGTGTGATTCCTATTCATGCAAAAGCATGAATGTGCCTTAAAAACCACTTAAGCACAATATAAATCTACAGAATCGGTGCAAGCACCTGCTCTTTTACCTCCTGAAGTTAACTGCAAAAAACTGTCTTAGCCAGGCGGTGGTGGCGCACACCTTTAATCCCAGCACTCCAGAGGCAGAGACAGGTGGATCTCTGTGAGTTCGAGGCCAGCCTGGTCTACAGAGTGCATTCCAGGGCAGCGAGGGCTACACAGAGAAACCCTGTCTTTTTTTTTTTTTTTTTTTGGTTTTTCGAGACAGGGTTTCTCTGTGTAGCTTTGCGCCTTTTCCTGGAACTCACTTGGTAGCCCAGGCTGGCCTCGAACTCACAGAGATCCGCCTGGCTCTGCCTCCCGAGTGCTGGGATTAAAGGCGTGCGCCACCACCGCCCGGCTGAAACCCTGTCTTGAAGGGGGGAAAAAGAACTGTTTTGTGTATGAGCAGGTATATGTGCCCTTGACCTTATCTATTTTTCAAGCATACATGTTCTTCAAGAAGAAATGAGCTGCCATGATGCACTTATGCATCATTTCCCAATAGAAGCCTCCCCAAGTCTTCCTTTCCATCCCCCTCTTCTCCCTTCTCCTGCTCTTTTTCTATTATTCTTATTTTTATTACATGTGTGTGAGTGTTTTACCTGAACCACATCTGTGCCTGGTGTCCATGAGGTCAGAAGAGGGCACTGGATCCCCTGGAACTGGAGTTACAGACAGTTGTGAGCTGCCATGTGAGTCCTGGAATTGAACCTGGGTCCTTTGGAAGAGCAGCCAGTGAGTGCTCTTAATTGTGGAGCCAACTCTCCAGCTCCACTGATTCTAATTTTTTATGTGTGTAAGTATTTTGCTTGCATATGTGTCTGTGTAACACGTATGCATCTGGTGCCCTGGAAGGCCAGAAGAGGGCATTGCATCTCCCAGAACTGGAGTCACAGACCGTTGTGAGCTGCTGAGAATGTGGGTGCTGGGAATCAAACCCAGGTCCTCTGGAAGAGCAGCCAGTGCTCTCTGCCACTGAGCCGTCTCTCCAGCCCTCTACTCTTCTTGAAATGAGATTTCTTTGTGTTGCCCCAGCTGCTTCCAAACTCTCAGGGTCAAGTGATCCTCCTTGTTGGGAGCCGGGTTGACCCAAGACTTCCTCAGAGGCCCTGATGGAAGGACAAAGGGAGCTTTAGATTTGTGTCCTTGTCCATGAATGGACTTGGCAAGGCTGGGCTAGAACTGGGGCCAGTTCCTCCTCAGAAAAGTCAAGACTGCAGCTTCTGGGATCCCTGGGCCGTTGTTATTAGTTCTGCTGCATCTTGTGCATCTTGTGTTCTCTTGTGGTACCTTGAGGTATCTTGTGTTCTCTTGTGGTATCTTGAGGTATCTTGTGTTCTCTTGTGGTATCTTGAGGTATCTTGTGCTCTCTTTGCCAGCACTGCCTAATGTAGCTAGCTCTCTGCTGACTTCGACCATCCTCCTCCCTGCAAACACTGTATAGTATGCTGTACCTCTCAGTGAACTTGCTTGGCATGAGTCATCAGCTGAGGCAAGATTTTCTGGTCCTAGCTATTGCTTTTGTCCTCTTTACTTCCTGTCATCTATTTCTCACCTCCATCCTCTTACTCAACACCCCACTGTTCAGGACCCTTATTCCTGCGGGTTTGGGTCACCTCCTGATTTACCTTCCCAAGCAACTATAGATGTATGCCACCGTGCGTGCGTGCGTGCGTGCGTGCGTGCGGTTACTGGAGATTCACCCTAGGACCTTGAGCATGCTGGTATGAGAAAAGTTTGGTTTGGTTTGTCTATCAAAAGTAATTAGCCTATCAGGGCCCATAGTCCCTAAACCTCCCCTTTCTTCTTTGTGCTGATTAGCCAGTCATGCCAGATTGTGAAGTTAAGTTCCCACCAATAGCATGAGACACAATCCTATGTCAGGGATTAAAGACAGAGGCCGTTTGGGGTAAGTGTGTTTGCTAGGCCAGTTTGGGTTCCGGCACATCCATTTTGCATCATCGGCCTTGTTGAATTACTTTCACCTTATTCATGTGTTCCTTTATGAGACACCAAGATTATTCTTTCCCCAACAATTTGGGGGCTCTCTGGAATTTCAAATCCATCCGGGCAAGTATTTAGATCCTCTCCTTTGGAGGAGGCTTGCTCCATCCCAGTGATGGTGGCCCCCAGGATCCCAGATGAATGATGCTCTTTCAGATCAATAATGATACTAGAGCTGGGCGGTGGTGGCGCACGCCTTTAATCCCAGCACTTGGGAGGCAGAGACAGGCGGGTCTTTGTGAGTTCAAGGCCAGCCTGGGCTACAGAGTGAGTTCCAGGAAAAGGTGCAAAGCTACACGGAGAAACCCTGTCTCGGAAAAAAAAAAAAGAAAAAAAAAATAATAATGATACCAGGCTGACAAGTTTCTCAGGAACACGGGAAGGCTCAAGAAAATACCGTAGTGACAAGCCGGGCGGTGGTGGCGCACGCCTTTAATCCCAGCACTCGGGAGGCAGAGCCAGGTGGATCTCTGTGAGTTCGAGGCCAGCCTGGGCTACCAAGTGAGTTCCAGGAAAGGCGCAAAGCTACACAGAGAAACCCTGTCTCGAAAAACCAAAAAAAAAAAAACAAAACAAAACAAAAAAAAAAAAACCGTAGTGACAAAGTAAGTTTTGTGCACAAAACCAGGTAGGAAATGCAAACAGCAGTAAAGTCCATCTCTGTTGCTCGAGTCGTCTGGAGGCTGAATAAGAGACAGTGAATGAACTGTGTCACCGACATGAAGCAAATGTGGGGTCCTGATCGATAGCTCCATCGGTGTCGTTGGTAAGTTCTGGTTGCCAAAAAGCAGCTGATACAGGACACTGAGGGAATCAGTTGGAAATGGATGACGCTTTCAAAATTGGAGTATAAAAAACAAAAACAAAAACATGAACCGTCCATCTGGGAGGTTGAGGTTTTTGATTTATATTGGAGCAGGAGAACTCTCTATTATGTGGGGTTGAGATGCTGGCAAGTTAATTCTTACGAAGTCAGGATGGGAAACAATTGTGTAGAAAGAGCTCTACGGAAACAGATTCCCCTAGACATTGGTCACCGTCTCCTCTGGCAGACCCAGAGTATCTACTTAACTCATTTTAACATTCATAAATCTACCTATCTCAATCCACACCATGCTTCTCAAGGCTCCTTTGCTCTATGTTTATGCGATTCTCTAAGTTCTTTTAACTCCAGCATCATAGTTGTAACATGACTTCCTTAGATAAGTTCTGCTGGATGTCATAAACATCAATTAGATGATGTTTTACGGTGTATTGCTGCGTTTCTTATCTGTGACTTGCACTCATTCAAAATCAAAAGCATGGCTATGGGAGATCATCATAGTTCAGCTTGTTAATTACTGGCAAAGATTAAGATGATTGGATGTGTTTTTTTTTAAGAATGTAAAATTTGTAAAGCTTAAGCAGCTACAATTTGGGCAAGTCATATAAAGTATGTAAAAGATGAGAGTTTATGTATATAAAATAAAAACTTCTAAGGTCAAAGTTCAATACATTAATAAAAAACATCTGCTTAAATGTATGTATAATCAAAGTTTATTTTTAAATGTTTGGTTTTTGCCTCAGCTTTATATAAATATTACACAGTAGTTAAAAGTACCACTCTGGTACAACTGACCTTCTGGGTGTTCAATAACCATATTTGGAAGCCTATAATGATGTGGTCAGAAGTATTAAAACAGGAAAATATTTCCCCCTTGCTCTCCAAGGTCAACTAAGTCCCAGGGAACTATGGGACATCTTTTGAAATGTCCTGTAACTGTGGGGAGTCTCCTGTTCTCTTGTTCAGGGAGGCCATGGAGACCGTAGCCGGTGAACTCTGACCAGTGTCCAGTCAACAAAGAGGAGCACCAATGAAGAGAACATTTTTCTTCATGCTTCCAAGTGCATAGATCAAACAAGATCAGTAATTGCCCCAACTCTATAATAGCAAGTAGGATTACCTCTTTGGAGTAATAGGAGGTGGGGATGATTTTTAAAAAATTGACTAAACAGTCTAAAGTAAGAAGACTCCAGAGAAAAATAACCAGTTTCTCTTTTGGCTAAAACCAAAATGTGTCTGTCCTTGGGCTTCTTGGTAGCCTCATCTTTTTAGAGACCAGAAAGCCAAAAGTGTATTGGGGGCCTTGCTCTCTGATCTGGTTCCTATATGGTTCTAGGGTTAACTTTCCTGACAGGGGGATAATAAAATAACAATAGAGGTCTGTTAAGAGAAAACACTTTCCAGTCAAGAGAAGAGAATCTCTGACCAGGATGGAAAACTTCGTATTACAGTTGAGCAAAGTCAATCGCTTGGTCAAGGGACCATCGCTAGGAAAGCAGGATCATTTTAAACAATACTTAAGCCATCACTTACATAACAATAATTTACTGTTACTAGAGAGTTCAAATGGTCAATATATGCTGGCTAAGCTTGAAAAATGCATAATAAAGAGGCAGGAAATGTGAGAAAAAACCTTTTCTATCCAAAGGTAGTCAGCCTGACAAGGGCCCTGTGTTTCCTGGGCCTCCCACATCACCCCCTTGCACTGACTAGCCAATTGTGTCTGACTGTAATGTTGGGCTGCCACCAATGGGGTGCAATGCAATCACCTCCTATGGCGGGGATAAGAAAACAAAGGTCATTTGACCCAGTGTGTTCTCAGTCCAGTCTGGGTTCTAGCATACCTTTTTCCAAAAGGAAACCACCTTGTCGAATTATTTTATTTTGTGTATTCCTTTGTGCAACAGTGACAGTATTCTTTTCCTAACACAAGGGGCACTCTAAGACTGAGCTACATTCTCAGCCTTTTTAAAGGCTCTTTTTTTTTTTTATCCCCACAGTTTCTCAACAAGCTGCTCAAGCTGACCTTGAACTCTCCATAGCCCAAACTGCCCTTGAACTTGTGATCATCCTTCCTCATTCTCTCAGGCCACTGAAATTACAGGCCTGTACTACCAAGCCTGGGTTCCACCAGCTTTTAACTTCACAGCATTTGGTTCGACCATTGGTTATTTCAACACTATTTCTATTTTAACATTCTCAAGTTTCTTCACCGTATCAAAGAACTGTCATTCATTTACCTAGTTCTCTAACAACAGACTATCAGAGTGTCTCCAATTTTCTGCTATTAAAAACAGTGAGAGAACCAGAGAGGTAGCTCAGTAGGTAAAGCCATTTGCAACAAAGCCTGAGGACCTGAGTTCAAATCCCCAGAATCCATATGAGGAAGTGAGACACCTGACTCCCAAATGTTGTCCTATGACTTCCACATGCTCATCATGGCACGCATGCATGCAAATGTACACACACACATTAAATAATAATAATAATAATAATAATAATAATAATAACAATAATAATAATAATAATAATAATAATAATATAGGCTGGAGAGATGACTCAGCAGTTAAGTACATTGGCTGC
This sequence comes from Peromyscus eremicus, assembly GCF_949786415.1. Taxonomy (NCBI): domain Eukaryota; kingdom Metazoa; phylum Chordata; class Mammalia; order Rodentia; family Cricetidae; genus Peromyscus; species Peromyscus eremicus. Next base: position 42,804,351 of record NC_081423.1, read on the forward strand.
TCTTTCAGAGGTCCTGAGTTCAATTCCCAGCAACCATATGGTGGCTCACAACCATCTATAGTGGGATCTGACGCCCTCTTCTGTCATAAAGGTGGACATGCAGATAGAGCATTCATACATAAAATACGCAAGTCTTTCAAAAAAGAAAGAAAGAAAGAAGACAATGAAAGCCAGGCCAAAGAGCTGGCTCAGTAGGTAAAGTGCTTGCCACAAGCCTGCCTGGAACCCATGATGGAAAGACAGAACAGACTCTCAAAAGTTGTCCTCTGACCATCACACATACACTGTGGCATGTGCATGCCCACATAAACATCACATACACACAATAATAATAGCATTTAAACATAAAAAATTACAATGAAAGCCATGTGGGATGCCTCATGCCTGTGATCCAAGCCCTCAGTGCGAAGACTGTTGCAAGTCTGAGGCCGGCCTGTGGCACAAAGTGAGGTCATGTCTCCAAAGCCAAAGAGTCAGTGCCGAAGATAGAGATCAGTGGGCAGAGTGTCTGTCTTAGCATGCACAAAGCCCTGGGTTACACTCCCAGCCAGCTGTGCGGGCACATGCCTGTAATCCCAATATTTTGGAGGTAGAGGCTGGAGGATTGGAAGTTCAAAGTCATTCTTAATTACACATCAAATTTAAGGCCTGGCTTTATCTCAGAAAATTAAAAACAAAACAGAACAAAAAACAAAAAAACCGAAGTCCAGGTATCTATTATTCCAGTACTTGAAAAGTAGAGACAAAAGCATTGGGAATTCATGGACAGTCTTAGCTATACAGCGAGTTTGAGACTAGCCTTGACCACATGAGAGCATGAATTAAAAAAATAAAACAAGAAGAGAGCTGGGAAGCTGTCAGGTAAAAATGCTCATTGCAAAAACTTGATGAGCAGAGCTCCATCCTGGAAGAAGGAGCCAAAGAGATGGCTCAGCAGATAAGAGTACTTACTGCTCTTGCAGAACACCCAGGTTGGTTTCTAGCATTCACATAATTCACTAATATCTGGAACTTCAGTTCCAGTGGCTATGACACCCTTCTTCTGAACTCCACGGGCTCCTGCACATATGTGGTGCACATGCATAGCCTCAGGCACACACATACACATAAGATAAAATTTTTTTTTTTTTTCGAGACAGGGTTTCTCTGTGTAGCTTTGCACCTCTACTGGAACTCACTTGGTAGCCCAGGCTGGCCTCGAACTCACAGAGATCCGCCTGGCTCTGCCTCCCGAGTGCTGGGATTAAAGGCGTGTGCCACCACCGCCCGGCAGATAAAATAAATTTTAAAGAGAACTGACTTCACAGACTTGTCCTATGACCTCCACACATGTACAATATAACACACACACACACACACACACACACACACACCATACAATAACAATAAGCAAAATTTTTATTTATCTGAATGTTCTGTCTGCATGTACACCTGAATGCCAGCAGAGGCCATCAGATCCCATTATATATTGTTACGAGCCACCATGTGGGTGCTGGGAATTGAACCCAGAACCTTTGAAAGAGCAGCCAATACTCTTATCTGCTGAGCCATTTCTCTAGCTCCCAACAAAAAATTTAAAAGCCTCCCTCCTGTGGTCTAGCAGAAGGTGCTATGCAAGTTGCCAAGGAAAAGAAACAATCAATAGTCCTATCCAGTTGTTACGCCCATGAACCACAACAATGACCAGCATGGCAAGATATCGCTAAAGGTGCAATGGTTGTATTCATATCTTGGCAGTAAGCAACAGCTCTCTAAATTGGACTTAAGGCTTGCTCAACAGGAGGGAAATCATACTTGGTACTGGAAACCGAGCCAAACACCAGGGGCTCAGTTTCTACTACCTACAACTCCCGCCACTTTACTAAACTAGCGTAATTCCTAACTACATTCCAAAACTAATTCTCAGGCCCACAGATAAGTATATCTCTCACTCCCCAGATCAATGGAGCTTCTCTTTGCAGCAAATGGAGACCATTGCAGAAAACCACAACTGGCCACAATGCTTCAATCAACTGGTCATGGAGCAGTCAGCCCCAGTGGCTAGATCTACAACACAACTCCTACACCCAAGGCTCAAGGAAAATGTCAGAAGAAGGATCAGAAAGATTATAAGAGCCAGAGCGCCAGGAAGTCAGTCTGTGGTGAGATTGCATCTCCTAGAAATGACAGGGAAGCGACACTCAGGATACCTCAACAATACGGCTGCTTAAGTGAGACCTGTTCAATGACAAAATCAATAGACAAGCTAACCAGGAAGATGGAAATCTCATGAGAACCCACGCCTAAACAAAGGACTACAGGTAACTAGTCACTGGGATGAGCCCTTTAATTGGTTATCCAATACAAAGTGGTGGGCCCTGAAATTGTACACACAAACAACACTAAATGGACTCAGCAGGTTGTATTTGTATGTTTATGCATCTATATTATGTGTTTGTAGCAATGACAACCAAAGAGAAGAAGGCCATCTGTTTGAGGGGGGGGTTGGTGAGGGGCATGGGAGGGGTTGGAGGAAGGGAACATGGAAGAGGTTGGAGGGGAGAAAAAGAAAATGGAAGTGATATAATTATATTTTAATAAAATAAATAATAACCAACTTTTTTTAAAAAAAGAAGGAAGAAAAGTAATAAAAGAAGGAAATGGAGGAGAAGATAAACATCCTAGGACAAATCTCTTCCTCTTCCTGGGCAATCAGTTTTACAACCTATCTTTCTAAAAGCGGCATTTCTAAGTCCAAGGGGTCCATATGTAAGAGTTTAATGGAATGGCTAACCTACTCTTCTGTACAGACTTTCTGTATCTAACATGTGACACTCTCTCCTGTGCATATTTGGAAACTGTTGTCATTTGCTTTCTGCTCTAGAAAAGCTCCCTTCCCTGCCAGTCCCCATTTCAGACGAAAAGGACCTCCGAAATCCTTCAGTTTTGCTTCTGAAGCAGCAATCTGTCCTCGCCCATGAGTGTGCAGTAGCTCCCATGCCTGAAGTTCACTGAATACAATGCTTGTCTTCTCTGTGACTTAGCCTCTTCATCTGTGCACTCAGAGGAAAAGAGGACCTAGCTCAGCTCACCATGGTTACCATAGCTCAACTTCCACTGGACCACAGTGACACAGACTGAGCTGTCTCATCAGTGAATGTGGATTCATTGGTGGAGTTGAGTGGCTACAAGAAACTGTTTCTCCTAAAAAGCTCAAAAATATTTGACAACTGGCTCTTGAAAAACAAGTAACACACAAGAAAGATGCCGCTGTAGCCAAGGTCAAGTCATAGGTATAATAATAAATGTTAATGTTAACACTTCATGTGCTTCGGGGCTGACTCTAAACTCCTCCGCACCGTTACATTAGTTCTCACCATCTTTTTGGTCACATGTTTTGTTTTATTTGTTTTGTTGACAGCGTCTCAGGTAGCCCACGCAGGCTTTGAATTCTGTATGTCAGAATCTAATGGTCCCAGTGTCACAAAGAGACAGACAAACACAGCCAGAGTAACTCAGAGACAATATCCTTCTTGCACACTGGGATACAATGACCCAAACCAGGTGAACAATCACACTGGGGCAGGAAGTTCCCTCAGTTTTTATCCTAAAGCAGGTGGTGACTGTGTCTAATTCTACTGGTAGGAGCTTGACTTCAAGATCCGATGTGATTCATAATTGGCGTGAAGGGGAGGGTGTGATGGAGTCAAATCTCAGGAATGTCTGGCATGCAGGGCTTGGGCAAACAGGCGCGTACACAGAGGTTCACAGGATGGGGGGGGGGGGGGGGTTTGGAGGATCCTGGCCCTTGCTGAGCTAGCCTTCTCAGAGAGAAGATTGTTCTTCACACACGCATATATGAGAGGCTAAGCTTCAGCTTCTGACCCTTCTGCCTCTACTTCCTTCATGCTGGGATTACAGGCACATGCCTTCGTGCATGACTAGTCCTCACAATCCAAAGAAGTAGCCACTATTTATATAGCCTCCTCTTGGGCTTCACATCCCAGGCCAGCCCTCCCACCTGGAGACTAGGTAGGCCTGGGCCATAGCTGACTGACTTTGGACTTCAGAGTGCCATGCTCATCTCTGAAGAACGTCTGTCTTTGTCCTCCTCCCTCCAGGAGCACTTTGGGGGTTTCTGAGATCTGTAGCACAGAAGGGGAAGGAGAAAAGTGAGGCTCTGAACTCTGAGGAGGGGCTGTGCCTACGCTGATGCTTCTGGTTCAGACTCCACATGACCCAAAAGAGTACTACTCATCTGTTAGGTAGCAGTTTCCTCCTGGATCACAACCTTCCATATCGGAGGCAAACTTCTTAAGGCATAGGATGTAAAGGGAGAGTGAAACAGGATATTCTAGAATGGGATGTTGTGGTGGCGCACGCCTTTAATCCCAGCACTCGGGAGGCAGAGCCAGGCGGACCTCTGTGAGTTCGAGGCCAGCCTAGGCTACAGAGAGAGTTCCAGGAAAGGCACAAAGCTACACAGAGAAACCCTGTCTCGAAAAACCAAAAAAAACAAAAAAACAAAAGAAGGTGAAACAAGATAATCGATTTGAAAGGGAGTGAAACACTCTATCCTTCACAGAAGCTCTATTAAAACAGAAAACTAACTATTTAAAATAGCTTCAGGAAGTTCCTGAAACTGACCGTATTCACTAGGCCCCTCCTACCCCAAGACTCTATAAGCAAGTGACTCTCAGACAAGCAAAGAAGACTCTGAGACTAGCTGAGCAACTGGAAGAAGCAGAGACCAGCCAGACTGCCTGGAAGAGATTCAGACCGACTGAGCCACCTGGAAAGGACATTGTTTGAGCTGCCTGTGCAGGGTGCTCCAGGTTTCCAGATTTTGTGAGCTGCCACTTGTGCTGGGGTGGGCTTTGGTGATGAAACTGCCATTGAATCATTTCTAGTCCGGTAAATGACCCATATTCTTGTAAGTAACGTCAACAAAACTTGTGGGTTCACCAAGTTGGACTTCAGTATATCCTAACTTTGATCTGTCATGGGCTCCCTATCTGGGGTGAGTAGATGGCTGTACACATTTCCCCAAGAAAGTTTGTCACACAACACCCTCAATTCCAAGGCCCAAAGAACCTATCACTTTGGAATCTGGCACCTCACAAACAAGGAGCAACAGTGAACCATGGTTCAGACACTGTGCAGTGCTCAACAGGGTGAAGACGGTTTCAGTAGTCCATGGCCAATGGAGGTATGCTGCTCTCCTTGACCTCAAATCCTTTTCCTTTCCACCTCTTTCATCCAGTGATAGGAATCCTCTGGGATAATTTAATCCCCAGAGGAACTTTTACTCACACTAACTGAATAAACACATCCGGAAATGGGGCTCTGGAATAGGGACTATTAAAAATGCCCTGGCCTTCAAAAACCAAGGCTCTATCCACTGTTCCCAGAGATGCCTAAAGATAAGGAATATTGGGTACTTTTATTTAAAAAGTCAGAATCTGGGAAGCTTTTGCTCCAAAAATGTGAGGAACTGGGTTCAATCCCAGAACCCACGCAAAGCGTTGCGTGGTGCCATTCAGTTAAAATCCCAGTGTGCCTGAAATGAGTTGGGAGGTGGAGCAAGAAGAACCCCAGGATGAGCAAAGTATGTACACAGCTGCAAACAGCAAAGAGACCCTGCCTCAAATAACTTGAAAGGTAAGCCGGGCGGTGGTGGCGCACGCCTTTAATCCCAGCACTCGGGAGGCAGAGGCAGGTGGATCTCTGTGAGTTCGAGGCCAGCCTGGTCTACAGAGCAAGATCCAGGAAAAGGCGCAAAGCTACACAGAGAAACCCTGTCTCAAAAAAACAAAACAAAACAAAAAAAAAAACTTGAAAGGTAAGGACCAACACTCAGTGTTGTCCTTTGACCTTTGCATATGAGGGCTTGTGTATACATGTATATGGTACACATCACACACACACGCACACACACACACACAAATAAACAAATAAATAAATAAATAAATAAATGCCAGAATCCTGTAATCAGTTATTAGCAAAGAAAAGAAGAAAGTCCACTCCTCATATGTGCATAGCTATGTGGGAACTTCTCTAGGGGCCATCCTCACGAGCTTGGATAAATTTCAGTATAGCCACACAATGGGCAACAAGGAAGCAATGTAAAAAAAATGACTGACACATTATGATGGTTAATCTTCATTGTCAATTTGATTGGATTAATTAATGCCTAGGGCATTAGTTAGCAACACCTTCGGGTGTGACTATGAGGGTGTTTTCGAGAGAAGATTAACTGTAAGAACTGGTCCTGAGTGTGGGGAGTGGATGAAGTTCTGAGTGAATACTGTTGTTGACTCAATAGTGGCCATGAGTTGTTAACTCAAAAACAGCCACGTGAAGGGCCACAAGACTTCAGACTCATAGAGAAGTCAAAGCCTTCCCTGGGCAAGGCTCAGAGGAATGGCAAAGCCTTCCCTGGGCAAGGCTCAGAGGAATGGCAAAGCCTTCCCTTGGTCCAAAAAAAAAAATGCTAAAGAATTGACCTTTTGCCAAAAGCAATATACGCAGAAAGTATGACCACAGCTTCCTTCTCCCTGATGTTACAGGCTGAGACCATCCCCCTAGAGAGACTTCTAACTGAGATGAACTAACCCTGACTCCTCCTTTACAATAAGCCCACCTCCTTGTTCAGCTGTATGTAATGAAGCCACCATTTAGATGTATAAAATAAACTGAGTTTCCAGGCTGCTGCTAGTGTTTTTCCATCAGAGCAATCCACCAGAGCCCAGATTTCTGTACATGTGTCTTTGAGTCTGTCCTTTCTTCAGTCTCCTAGTCTTCATCCATCATGCTAGTCTGGGCAAATCCAAAGCCATGCAGGTTACACAGGATTGGTCACCAAGGGTGGGCAGCACCATCCCATGTGCTGGGTCCTGAATTGAATAATAAGGGAAAAAGAAGAGGTCTGGCATTCCCCAATCTTCCTATCTACGGAGACGTGAACAAGGCAGCCACACACGCCTGCTTCTAAGGGCACCATCAGTGCCTCTTGCCATGCCTCACCTGCAAAAACCAAACCAAACAAAAAACTATTCCTCTCTTAAGTTGCCTCTTGTAGGACATTTGATCAAAAGCCACTCAATCTCTGTGTGGACATATGAATTTCACAGACATAACATTAAGTAAGAAAAGTCAGGTACAGTGAGCAGAATCTCACTCATACCAAGTTCAAGGACAGGCAAAACGGTGGAGAACAAAATAGTGGTTACATCTATGTGAGTGTGTGTGAATTTGTGTAAATTCTGCTACTTCCCTAGAGGCTTTCACAGCAAGACTCAACTGCCTTTGGGTCTCACCTGAGAGGCTTTTCTTGCTTGCCCGCCGGCTTGCTTGTTAGGGGCAATGTATAATATATTATACATTACACTGAAAACAATGGAGAATAGTCTTTTTCATTTGGTTTGGCTCTTGAGACAGATTCTCACTATGCAGCCCTGGCTGTCCTGGAACTCGCTCTGTAGAACGGGCTAGCTTTGAGATCACAGAGATCAGCCTGCAACAGCCTTTCCAGCACTGGGATTAAAAGTGTGCACTACTAAACAGATCAGGCCAATCAACTGATCTGTTTGGGAGGCATCCAGGCAGTGGCACCGGGTCCTGTGCTCACTGCATGAGTCGGCTGTTTGAAACCTGGGGCCTATACAGGGTCCCTTGGCTCGGCCTGGGAGGAGGGGACTGGACCTACCTGGACTGAGTCCACCAGGTTGATCTCAGTCTGTGGGGAAGGCTTTGCCCTGGAGGAGATTGGAATGGGGGGCGGGCTAGGGGGAAGGTGAGGGGGGGGAGAGGGGAGAACAAGGGAATCTGTGGCTGATATGTAGAACTGAATTGTATTGCAAAATAAAAATTAAAAAAAAAAGTGTGCACTACTACACCTGGTCTGAATCACTTTGTTTTGAGAGAGGGTCTTGTTTTATAGCCCTGGACAGCCTGGTACTCTCTATGAAGCCCAGGCTGGCCTCAAACCCACAGCAATTCTGTTTCAGTCCCCCAAGTTTACCACAATACTTATCTAAAATACTATACATGCTATGTAAGTGCTCTGCCACTGAGCTAAATCCTCAATGAATACAGCTCAATGAATGTTTGTATTCTAGTCCTCCGAGAAGGGAACCCAAAGCTATGAGACTCAAATCTGGCTGGGTGGGTTTTATAATCAGATATGGGAAATAGTTCAGCATGATGAAATAATATGTTCTCACCTATTCAGTTGTGGCTAGGAGTTGGCTGGGTACCCACTCTCTGCTAGGCACTGAATTAGGTGGGGGAAATGCAGTAGTAACCCTGCCCCAGCTCTGCCCTAGAGATGCTGAGGCTAGTGGAATTTTAATCCACTTCAATCTTGTCTAATTTCATTCCTTGCATCTGGCCCCATCTTCTGTACCCTCTGGTCTTTCATAATCATTTCCTGATGGATCCCATTTCTAAACTTCTGCTTGCCATTCACTTCCCACACCAAAGGTCCCTATGTAAGTGCCTAGTCAAAAGATCCACAATTGCACTGGAACATGGTTCAGTGGTGGAGCACTTACACGGTATGTTTAAGACCCTGGGTACCACCCAGTTTGGTACTCTCCAATGTCCAGGCAACTGTGGTGCCAGCCTGAAGAACTGAACTCTCACTTACAAAGGACTTATTTACTTATCACCATAGGCAAGGTCCTAGTGTGCCCTGAGCCCCGTGGGCCTCTTCGTTCAGATAGTCACGAGATAATTGTACCCACCAGCAGCAGCATACCTGCCTTCTCAGGGAGGCCGAGTCTCTCACCCTCCCAATGCCTCCTCCTCCATCAGGCAGGGCAGTTTGACTCTGCAACACCACCCTAGTGACAGCCAGACTTCTGTTTGTTCACACAGGCTGGGCTGGAGGTCCTGAGCTCATCTTCCTGCTGTGGTGGTCTGAAGTGTCTTTCCTTCTCCTTCTCCAGGTTGAGTCTTACTGTCCGAGATATTGCCTTTTCCAGGAGCCCCCACCCTGAGGCTACCTATGGAGTCAGGCGTTTCCCAGGCAGAGCCCCACAACTTCCCAGCGGAAGGTGTCTGTTTGCCTCTTGTTTCCATGAGTCTCCATTTGCTTGAGCTCAGACTCTTATCAGGGCTACCAGCCTCAGGATCCCTAAATCACTCTTCTTCATATCCACAGCTGTGACTTTAGTGGTGCGTGGCAGGCCTAGACAGAATATGCTCAGCATTTTCTTCCTTCCTTCCCTCCCTCCCTCGCTCCTTCCCTCCCCTTTCCCACCCTTCCTTCCTTCCTTTGGTTTTGTTTTTCTTTTTTTAATCTAAAATATTTTTTAAATATTTTATTAAGAATTTTTTTCATTCATTCTACGCACTAATCAAAGATCCCTCCTCCTGCCTCCCCAGCCCCAACCACCCCGCACTCCTCCCCACAAGAAGGCAAGGCCTCCCATGGGGAAGCACATCCAGTAGAGGTAAGTCCAAGCCCTTCCCCCTGCCTCAAGGCTGCACAAGGTGTCCCATCATAGGTAGTGGGCTCCAAAAAGCTCCTTTATGCACCCCTGATTCTAGCACCAGCCCCCCTGCCCTGCCACAAGCAGATCAAGCTACACAATTGTCTCGCCATCCAGAGGGCCTAGTCCAGTCCCATGCAGGCTCCACAGCCATTGATTCAACTTTCATTAGCTCCCACTAGTTTGGCTTCGTCTCTGCAGGTTTCCCCGTGATGATCCTGATGCACTTGCTCATAGAATCCCTCTTCTCTTCTCTCCTACTGGACTCCTGGAGCTCTGCCTGGTGTTTGGCCGTGGATCTCTGCATCTGCCTCCATCAGTCATTGGAGAAAAGCTCTGTGATAAGAGTATTCACCGATCTGATCACTGGGGCAAGCCAGTTCAGTTCAGGCACCCTCTCCACTATTTCTAGTAGTCTAAGCTGGGGTCATCCTTGGGGATTCTTCACTAGCAACGGGTTTCTCTCTATCTCCATGATATCTCCCTCCATCATGGTATCTCTCTCATTGCTTTCCCACTCCATCCCTGTTCCAGCTCAACCATCTGATTCCCTTATGTTCTCATCCCCCATCCCCTACCCTTCATTGCCCACCCCTCACCCCCAGTTCACTCATGGAGATCTCATCTATTTCCTGTTCTCAGGGCCATCTATGCGTCCCTCTTTGGGTCTTCCTTGTTAGCTAGCTTCTCTGGAGTTGTGGGTTGTTGTCTGGTTATCCTTTGCTTTACTTCTAGTATCTGCTTAGGAGTGGGTACATAACATGTTTGTCCTTCTGAGTCTGGGTTAGCTCACTCAGGATGATATTTTCTAGTTCCATCCATTTGCCTGCAAATTTCATGATGTCATTGTTTTTCTCTGCTGAGTAGTACTCCATTGTGTATATGTACCACATTTAAAAAAATACATTCTTCAGTTGAGAGGCATCTAGGTTGTTTCCAGGTTCTGGCTATTATAAATAATGCTGCTATGAACATAGTTGAGCATGTGTCCCTGTGGTATGATTGAGCATTCCTTGGATATATTCCCAAGAGTGGTATAGCTGGGTCTTGATTGATTCCCAATTTTCTGAGAAACCACCACACTGATTTCCAAAGTGGCTGTATAACTTCACACTCCCACCAACAATGGAGGAGTGTTCCCCTTGCTCCACATCCTCTCCAACATAAGCTGTCTGCAGTGCTTTTGATTAGCCATTCTGACAGGTGTAAGATGGTATCTCAGAGTTGTTTTGATTTGCATCTCCCTGATGACTAAAGATGCTGAACAATTCCTTAAATGTCTTTCGGCCATTTTAAATTCTTCCTTTGAGAATTCTCTGTTTAGCTCTATAGCCCATTTTTAAATTGGATTGTTCATTATTATGATGTCTAGATTCTTGAGTTCTTTATATATTTTGGAGATCAGCCCTCTGTCAGATGGGGTTGGTGAAAATCTTTTCCCATTCTGTAGGCTGTCATTTTGTCTTATTTTACTGTGTCCTTTGCCTTACAAAAGCTTCTCAGTTTCAGGAGGTCCCATTTATTAATCTTTGCTCTCAGTGTCTGTGCTACTAGTGTTATATTTAGGAAGTGGTCTCCTGTGCCAGTGCGTTCAAGACTATTTCCTACTTTCTCTTCTATCAGATTCAGTGTAACTGGTTTTATATTGAGGTCTTTGATCCACTTGGACTTAAGTTTTGTTCATGGCAATAGATATGGATCTATTTGTAATCTTCTACATGTTGACGTCCAGTTATGCCAGCACCATTTGTTGAAGATGCTTTCTTTTTTCCATTGTACAGTTTTGGCTTCTTTGTCAAAAATCAGGTGTTCATAGGTGTGTGGGTTAATGTCAGTGTCTTCAATTCGATTCCATTGGTCCACATGCTGGTTTTTATGCAAATACCAAGCTTATTATTATTATTACTATAGCTCTATAGTAGTGCTTGATGTCAGGGATGGTGATGCCTCCAGAGGTGGCTTTGTTGTACAGGCTTCTTTTAGCTATCCTGGGTTTTCTGTTTTTCCAAATGAAGTTGAGTATTGTTCTTTCCAGGTCTGTGAAGAATTGTGTTGTGATTTTGATGGGGATTGCATTGAATCTGTAGGTTGCTTTTGGTAAGATTGTCACTTTTACTATGTTAATCCTACCTATCCATGAGCATGGGAGAGCTTTCCATTTTCTGATATTTTCTTCAATTTCTTTCTTCAGGGACTTAAAGTTCTTATTGTACAGGTCTTTCACTTGCTTAGTTAGAGTTACCCCAAGGTATTTTATATTATTTGTGGCTATTGTAAAGGGTGATGTTTCTCTGATTTCTTTCTTAGCCTGTTTATCATTTGTATATAGGAGGGCTACTGATTTTTTTTTTTAGTTAATCTTGTATCCTGCCACATTGCTGAAGGTGTTTATCAGCTGTAGGAGTTCCCTGGTAGAATTTTTGGGGTCACTTATGTATATTATCTTATCATCTGCAAATAGTGAAAGTTTGACTTCTTCCTTTCCAATTTCTATCCCCTTGATCTCCTTTTGTTGTCTTATTGCTCTAGCTAGAACTTCAAGTACTATATTGAATAAATATGGGGAGAGCAGACAGCCTTGTCTTGTTCCTGATTTTAGTGGATTTGCTTTGAGTTTCTCTCCATTTAATTTGATGTTGGCTGTTGGCTTGCTGTAAATTGCCTTTATTATGTTTAGGTATGTTCCTTGTATTCCTGATCTCTCCAAGGCCTTTATCAGGGTTTCTCTGTGTAGCCCTGGTTACTCTGTGGACCAAACTGGCCCCAAACTCACAAAGATCCACCTATTTATGCCTTCCGAGTGCTGGGATTAAAGGTGTGCACCACCACCGCCCGGCCAGCATTTTCTTAATAAGGTAGTCTTGATTGGCCCCAAGATATGGGTAGAACTTTAAAATATTTTTTGAAGAGCTTTAATTACATTTTAAATTTATTGTGTGTGTGTGTGTGTGTGTGTGTGTGTGTGTGTGTGTGCATGCGTGCATATGAGTGCAGCACACTGTGCCACTCATAAGGAGGTCAGAGGACAACTTGTCAGAGTTTGCTCTCTCCTTCCACTATGTGGCTTCAGGGGACTGATCTCAATTCTCAGGCTTAGCACTAAAAGCCTTTACACACTGTGCCATCTCGCTGGCCTAAGTCTTCCTTTTTAAACAAGTTGTACGTGTACATAAAACAAAACCCAAAAGGAGCAAAAAGGTTTTATAATGAAAATTAAAAGTAGGTCACTTCCCAATAACCTAGTTCTTCTCCCCAGAGGCCACCATTGGTATCACTTTCTGAGTACTCTGTGCAGACAAGAGCGGTCAGTCTCCCTTTACTCATTCCCCTCTGTTTTTGGAAAAATTTAAAAGAACAAGAAGGTTGCAAGAATAACGCCGTAAACACCCTCTGCCAAATTTCACCAATTAATGATTGGCCATAATATGTGAAATATTTTGCAAGCATTATTATCACATAATGCTTGCAACTCCATACATTCATCCCAGTTTTGTACATGAGGTCAATGAGGCGCCAGCCAGGGTAAAGGACTTGCCCACAGCTGGACCAGAGCTGGGCTTTCCCCTCAGGCGGTAGGAAGACTTTGATCTGAGTTCCTTCATTCCTGATTCTTTGTGCAGGAAAGCATTTCTTTCTCAAAATGGGAAATACACCTCCCGGCTAGTCACCAGATGATCAGCGGAAAAGTACACAGCTCTGAAGGCATCTCTTTACTAAAGCCTCCTCATAACCTGAGCTCAGCTGCTCTCAATGCTACCACCTGCTCCAATATCACCTTCACCGTGAAAAACGAGTTAGCTCAGACTCTGCTAAAAACTCAGGCCGATTCCGAACTGTCTCAGCCCGTTGAGTCAGGAATCTCAGGCCTAAGCGATCCCTCCCTCACTCTGTTCCTCCCTCTCTCCCCACTCCTCCTTAGACATGTCTCACTATGGTCCAGGCTGACCTCAGACTCTCCAATCTCCTAGGTCTGCCTCAGAGTCCTGGGACCACATACTCCTTTCTTGTTCCTCCTCCCCCACCTCTACCTGCACACTTGGGAACATTTCCGCATGCTCCCTGCTTAAGTCCATCCCATTGCTGCTGTCCCCTCCACCCTGCTCCCCTCCGCCCATTCTGCACTCCTCTGTTTCTTTCCTTTCCTAGTGGCCTTTTGCCTGGAAGTCTGGGCAACAGTGGCCTACAGTAATAGTTCGGCCGCTTCCTGGCAAAGTGACCTTGCACAAGCTATTCCCAGCGTCTGAGCCTTTGTTTCAGCAAGCACCTAATGAAGGTGCCTAACTCCGTATCTTGCAGAATTGGGCTCACTCATCTCCCATCTTCGAACTGATAGCTCCTTAAGGCTGCTGACATCTAATCATGTCGGAAACACTATGTATTATTACTTAACTGTTCCGCGCACCTCAGTTTCCTCATGTAAAGCAGGAATGATCATGGAAAGATTGAGGAACTTTAATGAGCTGAAACATGGGGAGCACTTGAAACAGTTTCTAGCCCTAATAGTGCTATCTGGGTCGACCGTAGACCCGGCACAAAGTAGGGGTGCAGGCTGGGCGCGGCAGAAGGCCGCAGCAAAGAGGCTACGAGGGAGGCAGGGGCCCTCGGGGAGACCGCGGAGATCCGCTGCTCCCTTCCGGGAGCAGCCCAGCCCAGCGCCGCAGCTGTCAGGCCGCGGGCGTCGGCGCCAGTCCACCAAACCTGAAAGTTCCATCCCAGCGCCTCCACCTTCCCAGCCTGGACAAGTTACCTTGCGCCCGCGGCTCCCGGTCCCGCCCCCGCCATCCATTGGCCGACGGGTTTCTTTGTTAGCAGGAGCGTGCGGGCGCCATTGGTCCGCGGGGCTGCCGGTTGCGGCGCCCCGCCCCGCCCCGCCCCGAGTGCGCGCGGCGCCGCGCTCGGATCGTTCGCGGTGGCGGCGGGCGCCCGGTGAGCGCGACGGCTGGACTTGCCGGCCGGCGCCTGGGGGGCGGCCGCGGTGGAGGCAGCGGCCCGAGGCCGCGTCCGTCCATGGGCCCGCAGCGGCCCGGCGGCGGGGCGGGGCGCGAGGCGGCGCGCGCGCTCTGAGGCCGCGGCGAGCAGGCGGGGCGCGGCGTGAGCGGGGAGGCCTTTCCGGGCCTGCGGCGGCCAGCGCAAAATGCGGCGGCGGCCGCGCTGAGTCCCGACCTCCGGGAGCGCGCTGGGCCGAAGTGGCCCGCGCCGCGGCCGCCTAGGCGACATGTCGGCGGCCAAGGAAAACCCGTGCAGGAAATTTCAGGCCAACATCTTCAACAAGAGCAAGTGTCAGAACTGCTTCAAGCCCCGCGAGTCGCATCTGCTCAACGACGAGGACCTGACGCAGGTGAGCTGCCGCGGGGTGCGGAGCTGGGAGTCCTGCCTGCGAGTCGGGCGCGGAGCCCGGAGCCTGCGAAGGCCAAGAGAAAATAAAAATGGAGCAGGAAAAAAAATGCGTGAGAGTTGGGGGATGGGGTTGGAATGGGGGCGGGAAGAGTATCGATAGAGCCGGGACAAAGGGAAAATCCTCAAGTATGCCGAAAAATAACATCCTTTCCCGTTCCCATAGCTCTGCCGTGTGATTCATGCTTTTTGGGTGACTCAAAAAAAAAAAAATGTCTGGTTTCCCTGGATAGGAACAAAGTGGGGCTTGCTTGCCGCTTGTCAGGACTCTCCTACCCACCCCCAGACTCTTGTCTTGGGGCTGGACTCAGACTTGGCCACCAGACTGTCCCAGGAATTGGCTTGTCTGCGTGGGCCACCAGCTTCCATCTTGTGGAACAGAGCCTGCTCTCCTTCTAAGTCACTGTCACCATCAGGGCTCGGAGAGAGGTGGAGTGTTTCCAAGTGGGGATGGGTGGGTCTTGCTCTTGAACTGATGGTAGGGACGGTTTTTGTTGAGGGGGTCCCTGTTTCTGCTCTCTGGCTGGGGAGTCCAAGAAGACTTGTGCATTCTGGGGAAAGTTGATTCCCTTCTCTTTATGTCTTTATCTGTTGGTCGGGATTTTGGATCGGATTAGTAGCTCTTCCTACCCCACGTCAAAGTCAGAGACAGGAAAAACAGTTCTAGGCCTCCACCCCGGAGTGATAAATGTCGGAGATGGGAAATTTGTGTTGATACAAGGTCCCTAGTTTGGGTCACAGGCCCTGTTGGCCCTTGGGAACTGGGTGCTCTCAGGCTTCTGGTGTTGAAAATTCCTGGCCTTAGTTGCACCACTTTGGGAAGGACCTGTGCATCCTGCTTACCTTTCCCCCTACTCTTTAGTTACCTCTCAACACCTGATTTGTCCCCTGCTTGCCGAATGCCAGTGGAGTTTCCCCATGCATTCCAGACCAGTGCCACCTGGTACTAGCCACTCCTTTTTGGAAAGGGCTGTTTAGACTGAAAACATTGCTTTGAAGTTCCCTGGTTTGGCTGTTTTTAATGCCTTTCTGGGCAAGCAAGGTTTGACTTGTTTTATGGGGCAAACCAGAATTGGATGGTAGGGCAGGGGTTATGGCATCTTTCTCTGAGGTCAGATTTCCAATAGCCAGGAAGTAATCAGGAAGCTTAACTAGATTCTCCAGGTCTCAGGCATTGATTTGTGAGGACACCCAGAGCCTTAGCGACCTGTATACTTGGGAAGGGCAGAACTCCTGAAGAGAGAGAAATGGTGATTTCCTCTTCTCATTTGAACTCTGTTCTTGGAAGCAGTTTATGGGATTTATGAGGTGACTGCTTCTAGTCTTGGCTGTGACTTTCTGAGGTCTGACCTTGAACGAGTCTTTTTACCTCTGTGTGCTTTAATTTCCTTATCTGTAAACTGGTAATAGTGATTACTGGCTTACTTCTCCCACGGTGCTGTTATGAAAAGCAAGAAATGTATTTTATTGAGCTTTTCCTCTTATAATTTAACAAACCGAAAAACCACCCATAGAACAGTCAACTTTGATTTAAGTTTCTGGACTTGGCAAAGGCTGTTTTGAGAGAGGTTTGTAAGTTTCCAGGTTATTTGGAACAACCACACAAACTGGTAATTAGATATTTATGCTACACAGGGGCTTTCACTGATTCTTAAGTTTAGATAAATGAGTGGAATTTCAAAGTTTGAGTCTAAAATATTAAAATAAAAAATCAGTTGATTATTAATTAAACTCAAGGGATGAGGGAGATTGAAAGTATTGGACTCTTTCGCTGTTTTCAAAGTGGAATTGTAGGTTTTGTAGCAGGCCTGAGACCTCCAGCGCACAATTTGAGTAGTAGTTCCTAAAATAATGAGTAGAGTTATTTGTGTGGGGAGAGATTAGCCCAGTCTTCTACCTCCTGGGATCTTTCAGGAAGAAACTGCTCTTGAAAGGCGAGCAGGGAGACTGGAGACTCTTGCCAACAGCATTTGTCGCTGCTCTCTGTATCCGGTTCTCCCAGAGCCTTTTGCTCTCCTTATGGCTCCATTGGAAAACCTCAGCCAATTGGTTCCTGTAAGCCTCCCCCAATCCCCTGCTTCCTGCTGCCCCTCCCACCCAGAGCTTATTTTAGACTGTCCAAAGTGGAAGATACATCATCAGCCATCATCAAAGCCACCCCCTCTGTAATAGTTGAGGATAGGAGTCTCGGAGGCGGGGACAGCTTCTGCTCTCAAGGATGTCATCTTCCCAGGAGCACACATTCCTTCGAGCCTTCTGATTTAAGCTTTATTTCCTCAGCTGTTGGTTTTGTTTATTTGTTTTCCCCTAGAGAGGTAGGGAACTTCTTCCAGGCCCGCTTATGTTGTGGCATCAGACCTGGGAAGTACTTGGAGGTCAGTTAAACTAGCCACTTCCTTTCATTGCAGAAAGCCTGACACTCAGAGGGAAAGAGTTTCAGGAGCATAGCGTGGATTCCTACGTGCCTTCTTTGTCCCCTTCTCTAGGGGTCTACAGCAGCCACCTCGTGGGTACATCAGGACAGTTAAGTTTCAGAAAGTGCCTCAACAGTGTTGTTTGGGGCCAAGGAGTCCTGCTTTCCCTGCCCTGGAATTCAGACTGATCTGGGATACGTTAACCGCAGTTCTTGTGTTGTCTGTCACTCGGATGATGCTGTGCTTGCTCAGCCCTATTCCCAGGATGACATTTTTCTTCCTTCCTCTTGTGCATTTCTCTGCATATAGATGGACGGAAGTATCATTTAAACCTTTAAATTTTTAACATTTATTTATTGTGTGGTGTGTGCATCCACTTGCCACGGGGCACCACGTGTGAGTCAGTTCTTGTATCGTGGTTCTGGGGATCAGACTCAGGTCATTAGGCTTGGCAACAAGTGTCTACCTGCTGAGCTATCTCAGCCGCCCTCATCCAACCTTTGGAAGCCTGAGCTTTGTGCTTGTGTTCTCCAGAAGTGCTTCTTTCTGCTTGGCAACGTCTAGAGCTCCTTTTCATGTTGTTACTTCTAAAAACATAAAATTGTTTTCCATATGGGCCCATTTGGAATGCACTATAATTTAACCCATTCCCTCAGTGATGAGTAGTCAAGGCCACCAATGAGTTTTGCTGTTATAAATAGTGAATAGAGGGCTGGCAAGATGGCTCAGGAGGTCAGGTGCTTGCTGTGCAAGCCAGGCCTGAGAACCTGAGTTCTTTCTCCCGAACCCATGTAAAGGTAGAAGAAGAAATCAAGTCCACAAAGTCGTTCTCTGACTTTGATGTGTGTGCTGTGGAGTGTGTGTGTGTGTGTGTGTGTGTGTGTGTGTGTGTGTATACCCGCATATATACATTTATATATGCATACAACACACTAATTTTTAACAAATAAATGTCCTCTTAAAAGATTTATTTTTTATTAAATTTAATCGTATGTAGGAGCCTGTGTGTGTGTGTGTGTACGTGTGTGTGTGTGTGTGTGTGTGTGTGTGTGTGTGTGTGTGTACACGTATATGTGCCCGAGTATGTGGATGTGGACATGGAAGCCAAAGGTGTTGAATCCCCTGAAGCCAGTGTTAAAGCAGACAG